>NC_090938.1:3034642-3342857 GCF_040938575.1 Ambystoma mexicanum
CCCCTTCCTTCCTCACTCTAGATGTCCAAGTAATCAATTCACACCTAGCTGAGGCTTTAAACGCATCCCAAACCATTAAACTATCAGCCAAACCCTTATTTACAGCAAAATAGTCTGACACAAAACCAGAAAGCGATTGTAATGCTTTTTCCTCTTTCAGAACAAATGGTTTTAGCCTCCACCTAGCAGAATCCGGAGAGTGCGGAGCAAGACACAATCTAACCAAAACTAGAGAATGATCCGAAAGATGCCGCTCACACATTCTAGCTTCGATTATCGTCTCAGCCAATTTAACACTTTGCAGAGTCAAGGGAATTTTTAAATTGGTTTTGTGTCACTTGACGCTGTTTGTGCACCAGTGCCAGAAGCTGTGATCTAGTAGGCTCTGGTACATTCCTGCCTTTGTGCACTAGTCCCCGTTTGACATTATTATAGCTAGCAAGGAGTGTTGTGTTATTAGCTATGCGGGAACTGTAAGCAGCCGACGAAGTGATGCACTTGCCAAGGGCATAAAGCTTCTTGCACTCCTTGTCGGGGGGAGATTCAGACAAAGACAGTGGACCCCGAGGACATTTCCTGGTCGTGGTAACGACAAAGGAGTCAGGTATGGAATATCCTCTGCTGTATAGTGGATCAGAAGGCACGGGGCAAAACATCTTCTCGACCCGCGGACTGACGGCTCGACTAAGGGACGCCATGAGCAAGAAGGGTGCAATGCACTTTTTGACAGTACAGAAGCGGCATTGGCCTTGCTGGCAGGGACTCTCTCCTTGAGGATATCCTCAACAAAATCTGAATCAGGAAGTTTCCTGCGTCAAAATTTTAAAGTGGTCCTCTGCCTTCCTTAGGAGGGTACTGAACAGCATTTGATCATCTATTGGGGAAGCCTCCCGGGGTTGAGAATAGATCTGGTTCAGCCTCATGGAAGGGGTAGTGGGCCAATTGCCCCGGTCATCTGCAGTGGTCCAGGCATCTAGATGCTGAGAAGCTGGGTCCTGCGAGCCATCATCTGGATCCGGGTCATTATAAATCCTTGTCTTGGTCATACTGATCCTCCTGAAATATATTGTTATGGCAGGTGATGCCGTGGGTTAGGGGGAAATCAGGTAATCAATATCTAGAAGAGAAAGAAAGAGCCTTAGGAAAGTGAAGCCTAGAGGACTTCAATTGCCTTGGACATTCATCCATAGGACGCAGTCTTCTAACGAGGTTGTCAAATTTCCCAGAAAAGTCAATTGACATTTTGTTCATGCAGCCCTCAAATCTTTCTCTAATCCAGGCAGAGGAAGAGAAATCTTCTGGAAGAGGGAAAGCGTTGTCAGAAGAAAGAGGGTCCTTCTGTAGGACCTGTGACAGTGGAGGGGAGGCCGGGGAATACCCCCAAACGCAAAGAGGCTGTGTGGGGGCCTGATCCATGTGTAGGGGTCTGTGAAAGCTTGCCCTGTAGTTTTGGATGGGTCTTCACAAGGAAGCACATTTCGGCACATCTTTCGACGCCTCCGAAACATGTCCTGAAACATTAGGGACGGAACCCTGTGAGACCGAAGCCTTAGGACCCTGGGCCAGCCGCGATGACCTGAACCGGGAGGTTCAACAGGCCTCGCTGAAGGTTTCAGAAGGCATACGAGCACCAATGGCATTTTCGAGGAATCTGAAGGAGGCCGGGAGGTTGTGTATTTGGCCTTAGGAACAGACTGTGTACCTTTGACACCAGGGTGTGAATTTACCATTGTACTGCCGCCAATGGCATGCTTAGCGGAGCTGGGGACGGGCAGGCGGGAGTCGACAGACTCCATGGCAATATCTTCAGACTCCTAAACTGAGCCACAACTGCTTATGGACCCCTCGTCCGGGGCAACGGGAGGGGAATGATTCTCGGCCTGCATAGCGAAGGCCACCTATGTCAAGGGGCAACACTTAGGACTATGTGTTATGGACCTTGCTGGGGACCATGGCCTAGTAGCAACAAGTAAAAAACATGCAGGAAGCAAAAGGATCTGGATCCAGCCTTATAGGAGGCTTTTGTGCCCTTCTTGAAGGAAAGCATCCCTGTGGACTACACTACCCAGACATCCCTGGGCCAAGGACTACTTGAAAAAGCCCACGTGGGGCGGGACACGCACTCGCGTGTGCGCAAGAACATCCACAGCACAGGGCTTGTGCTTGGACGCTCGACTGGAGAAGACCTGTTCTGGAGAGCTCCATGCAAAGGAGGGGCCACGCCCCCGAAATCTTCCACCCAGACCCCTCGCCTAAGACAGATAAGTAGCGCCCGCATTGGGGGAATACAGACAGCACAGGGGAGAGCGTGCAACTCAACGAGAGAAGACCAACAAACTCACAGAAGGCAGCCAGGGGCACACGCAGGGGGCACCGCCCAGAGTCCTAATGTCCCCCCTGCTCCAAAGAAGCTAAGTCTATCCGCTAATCCCCCAGCACCAGAGCACCCGCCAGGGCGAACCGCATGCATAACCCGTTCAGCATGGCATGAACGCGAGAGCAGTGCATGTATTTTGCATACTAATTAGCCACGTGGAGAGGCTTACATGGCAGACGCAAACAGTACAGTGTGGCTTGGACAGCCGCAACCCGTCACATGCGACAAACCGCACAAATCATAGCCCAAGAGGAGCAAGACCGTCCAAGGGTCCCCGACCTCGCGAATAGAGCAGATACGGCGCAGAGCCACGAGCAGCCTTAAAGCCGCATGTGTTTGGCTCAAACTCAGACAATTGCATGCGCATTAACCTGGAGTGTACCACACTGCTTTAGGGCACGCAGAGGGGTGTGATTAACCATTTGCATGCTCAGCAGCTGTTAATTTCCATGTGTGTGAAGAAACACACAGATTAGTAACTCCTACTCTCTTTACAGCAGTAATACGCTTCAGATACCGGACCAGAGAGTGCGCAGCCAGGAGGCCAGCACTCACCCCAGAGATAAGGCTCTTTCTGGCTCTTAAACTTGTTGTGGAATGTACTACATGTGAGGTGTAATGAATATGTTCTATTGCGTTATCCTATGTCCCCTTGCCTATCCGCCTCCCCTCTCCTAACCCTCTTACCGGTTACCCTAATTAGCTGTACCCATCCAACCATCGAGTTCCTAACCCTCTTTCCCCGCTGGGGTCTCGGTGGCTTGTATAAGATTCATCTTGCAACCACCCAGACTGCAGAGGGCATGGTTGGTTTGTGCTACTCCTGAGCCTGTCCTTCAGCATCTTAGGCCTGAAGAGTTTACAGGCCTTGAAACGCTGTTCGTCGTGGTCACGAAGGAGACAAAGGGTACACTTCTTGTGAGTGTTCTTCTACAGAAATTAGCCATTACGTGAAGGGCAAAACTCAAAACGAGTTCTCTCCATAACAGCGTGATAAAAAGCCAGACGAGAAAAGGATGAGGAGCAGGGAAAGAAAACAATAGGTATTCTCAAAAGAGAAGTGTCTAGATAAAACAGGGCCCAACTCTCCCTATTGTAAGGCTGAAGCTTGAAGGCCAAGGTCAGGAACAGCCGTAGAGACACCAGAGGCAGCAAAGCAAAAGCCGTAGAGGTTCGTAGAGCAGTCAAAGAAGTCTGTTGACAAATGCGCCAATGACGCAGGTAATAGCAATAAGTTCTCGAAACACAACCAGAATGGGGAAAAAAAAAAAAACAAAACAAAACAATCTGGAGGGACTTCGACGCATGAAGGATCTTGGGTACACTAACCGTCAAGTTAGTTATAGTGTTACAGTCACGTCCATGTTGACGTCCCTTTTCGATCTTCGAAAAAAGATGCAATACTTCACGATTAACACTAGATATCAGACTATATATGCACAGTATGTGATACTAAGCAGATTCACATGCATCAGAACATTAATTATTTGCATCGTCATGCCTGTAGAAACCCCCTTAGCCCCTCTTCAGTAGCTAAGTAAGGAGAATATTTTCGGGTGTAGGATTGTTTAAGTTGACGGCCCACCCAGGGATGCCAAATGACGCGATTGTTACCTCACAGAGCCTTTCCTGCACTCTTAAGGGGAGTGCTCTAGAACCACTCTGTAGGAGCTATGGTAGGACTGCAGGTAGAGAAAAGAATATACCTGTCACTATGCATCAGAAGAGTGGGCAACAAACCCTTACAGTGGGTTAGTGTTAGGAAAGATTTCCATGTATGGGTTATTTTCACTCCAGTTGTGTACCCCATAACTTTTTGCTGTTGTCTGACCATCCTAGCTTGACTTTTGCCAGTGGAGCCCAGTCTTCTGCTGTACTCCGCGGGGCTTTTGCTCATTTTGTTATGGGGAAACCGACATGTCCTTAAGACAGTCAGTACTGGGAGACTTTGTTTCCCTTAGTCTTTCACTTTGTTGCTATCCTTTAGTAACATTTTATCAGTGCGCAAAGTACCTTACAGTACAGTGTTATGGGGTCCCTTTTTCATTTTTAAGGCCTTAGACACCCTTGAAGGAATTTTGGTAAAGTACAAGTGTGCCTTGGACAGAGCTGGTAGCAGCTGTTACTTTTTACACGGTTTCAACTCCTTTCAATGGTCCAAACTGTGTTTACCGTGTTTGGCCCAGGACAGTGGCCAGTGCCTAAAATGGCCATGCCACAAGGTGCTTTGTTGTGTCGTTTGGCCATCTTGTCCCTTTGCCTTCCCCAGGTCGAGCAGGGAAATTCCTTATTTGGTCATGCAGACCCCCGCGCAAACCGAAGCTTTCGCTGGCTTCTGCATGCCTTGTGTGTGTGCCTCTGTCTAGTTCCAATACACATCCTGGGTGCCAGGATGTCTGGTGTGCTGGGATGGCTGGGACCACTGTGGTTCGTGATTGGTCCATGTCTGGTATTGCTGTATGTGAGCAGATCTATTGGTTTCTCTTCATTTCGGAGAAAAGGAGATTTTGAATAAGAGAAGGCACCTTACACCCATTCCAGGTCGATCTTATGAGTTCACACCGAACTTAGTAAAGGAGCCAAGTATCCTGAATCAACAAAGCAGATCTGTGTAACTGCTGGTGACCGGCTGGATGGTTTGGCACCCTGAGCACGCTGTTGTGCTGTCAGAACCCGTTTCTGATCAAACCTAGAAGGCCTGCAAGGATGCTTCGACCCATTGGAATAGTGGGACCAACTATCCTCGGCACCTCCAACTTAACCTGTAAGCAAGCCTTTTCGGAAGTGTTCCTGGACCGGCTAGTGAACTGACCAGCTTGCATGGGACCTTTGCCCTGGAGCCGCTGCTGTCTCGAGTTGACACTTGAGACTTTGGAGACTGTAAGCTCTGGGTAAGACACTCTCCTGCGGAGTTTCGTACACCTGACATTCCTAGGTCTGAAATTAGGAGAGTACGCCTGAACCCAAGCATACACAGTCACTGTCACCCAGCTGTGGTGACAAACTTCGTGCCCCCTGTGCTGCAGATGAACTGGCATGATCCCTTCATCAGGAGAGGAGAAATCGCCACTGTCCCGCCACAGAATCATTCCTGGAACGCAGCCCCTGAAAGCTGCAGAGCTGCGCAACTGCAGGATTTGAACCTGCGACCGAAGTGGACTCGACTGCCGAAGTTTGGTCCGGAGTGCGCTGAGGGTCGGTGAGTACTTGCAACCCTTACTGGTGGCCCCTGGCGCATCCATCCATTTTTACGCCCTGCCCCTGAGTCACTCTTCTTTATTGAGGTAGCCTGTGCTACCAAGCTATTCCCAATTCTTGGATCCTGTTCTGCCCTCTTGGGAGACCCTCCTCGAATAATGGGAACTTGTTCTTCACTGCCTCAGCCACCTTCCTGAGACGCTACAGCTCCTGTAAGAGACCCCATTTTGACTTAACTGCACGATCGCGTGCACCAGTACCGAATGTACTTTTGAGCTCAAGGCTCCGCTCATCTTAAGAACTGGACTGCCTCTCAAGTTAGGGTTTGAATTGTGAAGAACTGCCACAGAGATATTCACACTGTATAACCCCTTTCTTTACAGGTTATGTAACTGTACTAAGTAATATCGCTGTTGGCCATTTGTTGATGTATATGTTTGCTGAATTAGTTTTTGTGTTGGTTTTGTTATTACTGCTGAATATTTACTTTGTGTTTTACTTAAAAGGCCTTTAATAAATGTATATATATATATATATTTAATATACACCTGACAGTGTCATTTGTGGTATTGTTTGCTGTGTGTGCTCATTGTGGGCTTTTCATCACCTCCACCCCTCCCGAGACCTAGTCTTGACCACCGCCAATGCTACCGTTATTGGTCTCGTTTGTCCAGAAGGGTACGCTGCTCCAAGAAACTAGGCTGGCCTTCGGAACCTTTGCCCACCAGGTCAGAGTTCAGAAATCCGTCTCAACATTCAGCCCCCCTTTACTCATCCAGACAGGACTGATTTACTAATGTCATGTATTTTATTGATGGTCCTCTGTTCAAACCTTCTACTAATTATCACAACACGCACAATATGCAGTACTTCAAATATTTGCACCACACTTCAAACATGTGCTCAAATGCTTCTCGATCCTCAATGAATGCTCAATAAATGCTCGCACACTCTCCTGTATAGATATTCATTTTTATTATCAGAAATAAGGAATAAAGAAACATTGCTACTATTATTGTAACTACACCCAACACACTCAATATGCAAAAAGTTATAACTGAATATGCAGCTATCACCTTCTTTGCCTCCATGTCTACTCAAGACCAGTCAACCATCTCAGAGACCCAATAGCTACTTTAAAAGTAACCGACAACCTCATTAATTCTCACTACCTCATGAAATTAACTGTCTTCTCAGTCCTTCTCCTCTTTCCCAATGTGATATTAAGATGGGCAAAACAGGCCTTCATACTCACTACTGTCTTTTGAGGTCAGGGAGAAGAGAGCTGAAGGCTGAATGCAGGATTGTGGCCTGCAAAATCCAATTGGAAAAACCACAAATCAAAATCACCATGCTCTCATAGCAGAAATCTGCAAACAAAAGCTACAAATGCCTCTAAAGACTGTCAATTGGAATGTACCATGATGCCAAACACGATCCAATTATGAATACACTATGTCCATGGGTGGTGAGCTGATTGCTATAGGTAGGGTTGCTCCTCTATGCAGCCCAGTAAAACAGTCCTAAAAAAAGAAACAAGAAAAGAAATTTCTGTCTCTGAAGACCAAAAAGGCTATTTCAGAGGCTTCAAAATCCAAGCAGAAAAAGGGAGGGACGATTCCCCCTCCTCCAGTCTCCATGGGATTTCATGGGGAGAGTGGTTCCAGCCTGCTCCCGGGTCCTGCAGCTTTGTCTGCCTCCAGCTTGGCCTTGTCCAGATTCATGAACAGCTCCGACTGCCCCCCTACCAGAAGCCAGCCTTTTATAGCTTCAGACCCGTTTACCCAAGCCGAATCCTCCCCAGCTGCACTATGCTAAAGGCATGAGGCCGAATTATCTATGTAGGTTGAAGCTGAATTATAACTAAACCCCATCGGTCAACAATCTCCTTCACAACCTGCTTAGCCCAGAAGACTTGTAGTCCATTGTAGTCAGTATTTGCTTATCCCAGACCACTGAAGTGTAGCCCAGAAATAATGTTATTGTAGAGTACCAGTGTGTTCCAAAACAACTGATTAGTCTGGTTCAAAGCACAGACATTCAAACTGAACAGGGACATCTGTTCATAGCTTAATATATGCTCACTGTCTGAATATAGTTCAATGCATTTTACTATGTATGTGCCATCATGTCTACGGACTACACAGCTTGAGCTATTGCTCTACCCTAAGCATGGCTAAAAAACAGAACACCATCAGCTACAAGAAGAGCTCATCCTATATGTAGAGATAAGTCACTGGACAGGCCCACCATTCTACGTGGATATTAGCTACAAGAAAAGCCCATTTTAGGTAGAGATGGGCCATGAGACAGGTTCACCATTCTATGTGAACAGCCATCAGAAAAGCTCATCTTATTCAAAGATGGGCCACCAGACAAGCCCACTGTTCTATGTGGGGATCAGCCACCAGAGAAGCTCATCCTATGCAGAGTTGGGCCACCGGACAGGCCCACCATTCTATGTGGAGATCAACCACCAGAAAAGCTCATCCTATGGAGCGATGGTCCGCTAGAAAGGCTCACCATTCTATGCAGGCATCAACCACCAGAAAAGCTCATCCTATTCAGAGATGGTCCACTAGACTATGTAGCGTTGAGCCACCAGAACATATTTATCTATGTGGAGATGGGCCATTTGACAGGTGCATCCCTATATGCAGAGATGAGTCAACAGACAGACCCATCATTTTTGGTGGCAGTCCCTTTTAACCTAGCAGATCTAATGCCTGGTTGGTGGCTGCTTCAGATTTTGATGTCAAACATTCGGCTATACCTAGGGATGTGGCTTAGACCGCCTATTAAAATCGAGCAAGTCCCAACACAGAGGCCCTTTTCCATAAGAAAATAGTTGTAGAATATTAAGCTCTCCACCTTGCTCTACAAATCTAGTCCTATGCCTATACGCATCTACCACTATTGGCGACGCAAACAGACTGCACAGATACTGTGTCAAGATAACTAGTGTCATGAGTAGGGAGGAACCACTGCAAAATATAAAGGGTTTGCATAGAAACTTGTATTTTGGAGTTTCAAGGACAAAAAGTAAAGTGAATATCAAGATGCCATAAGAGGACCTATTTGTTAATGGGCTTCCAGAGCCCCAAAGATATTTATTTTTTCATTTGTAAAGCGCCTCAGCCCAGGGGTATCAGGGCGTACTCTGAGTAATCAACAAACCCAAAAAGCTCTTCCATCACAGGCAGTCTCGTGTTCTTCCACAGGCCAGGAATCACATCGTGGGCAGGACAACGGCCGTTAGGATGGCATACAACTCATGACGAGACATGTATACAAAAGGAAAGCGTTCCAACAAGAAGTCTGTAAAAAGTGCCCCTTCTAAAGGAGCAGAGATTGATAGACCAGGGATACAGTCGTCACCTCAGGGCGGAGTGACCAACAGTCTCAGAGTTTAGTGTGCCTGCACACTTTTTCCTAAGTCTGGTATCATTGTCGGGCCATGGGGTTGGTCGTAGTCCAGGTTGGTGTCTTAGTCCTGGAAGGAAGAGGTAACAGCCTTTGATAACCTACCTGGGTAATGCCAATCACCACACCTCATACCCGTGGGGTCTCATGGTAATCAATATAGGTAGGTATTCTCCCCCCTAGCAAATCCAGGTGGCAGGGAGGAGGGGCGTTATGGCCTTTTTCCTATCTTGATCCCAGGCAAAAGCAAGATTTTCTTATTTGATGGTGGCCTTGTTACTCCCACCAAACATATAGGCTTTCAGAAAGGTTTCTTTAGATGGGCTGGTGGTCCCGCTAATCACACCATGCTCTGGATAACGGCTACTAACAAGTTCTTGGTCCCAACACTCCAAGGACCGCTCCATAATCAATCAAATCAGAAAAGCCATTGGATCATCCAAACCAAATCAGGCATACACCTTTGGGGGTCTTCATTCATTGCGCAGTGTGTTGCATGGAATGCATGAGTTTCATGCATACGTTTGCAGTGGCTGCTAAAGGATCTCTGCCAAGCTCCCGCCCGGAGACCATACTGTAGCTCGCACACCCGGTGTGCGCAGATTTTACACACCATCTCCATGTATGGACCAGCGGTCGTGGCTCGCTGACTGTACAAAAGGACTTGCTAATGGTCACAATGGAAAATCTGTGTTCTTGAGGCCAACGCTCTTAGGTTTTTATTGCCTGGAGGAAGTAGTAGATCTGTGGCGATATGACAGCAGCCTCATTCTGCCCCTGCATGAAGCATGTACCCCCTCTATCTGCCTGCGGACACTTCCCCACTTTAGACGCTACCTGTACCCCTGGGCCAATGGAGATATGGGGGAACCTTCACTTACCGCTTCTAGAGAGCACCATGGAGTAGGTGGATCCCCTCACCCGCTGAGTTCCTCAACCTCCTGTTAAAGGCAATGGATACATGACCACATCAGATTAGGCACACAAACACAAAACCTTTGCGTATGCAACCATCAAAGAACCAAAAGGTGGCCGGCTTAGAGAGCGAGATGTCTGCTCTCTGAGGCCTGTGGGCATGATGCGTGCTTGACAGTGATACAGTACCACACTTCCCTGTAACCAGAAGGTTCCCACTGCCGCCAACTGCCAAGGGACCATGGTTATAGTAATGGCCACTGTGCCTCTAATAGGCGAATGATTGAGGAAGGCAGAGCCGTGGAGCTGGGAGGAAGGGCAGAGCTGTGCTGCCAGAAGGAAAGGAAAAATAGAGTAAGGAGGAAGGGCAGAGCAACGCATTGCCCAGGGCAACAGAGCCGTGCTGGGCCCAGGAGAAAAAGCAGAGCGGGAAGGGGGGGTTAGGCAAGGCCGAGAGGAAGAACAGGGCAGGAGCTGGGTCAGAGCACTGTTGGGAAACAAGCAGGTCCAGTGCAAGGCAGCTGGCCGGTGCAGGGTAGAAGCGGGAGCTAGAGCGGGGCCACGGCTGGGAGCTAGAGCTGGGCAAGGACTGGGCATTAGAGCTGGGCCAGAGCTGCACGCTTGAGCTGGGCCAGGAGCACAAGCATAGGAGGCCAGGACCAGGAGCATAAAGCTGAGCTGAGAGGAGAGACAGCAGGTAGAGCATAGAATGGAGCACAGCCAGTAGGAAGCAGGGAGGGGGCAAGAGGAAGAGCAGAGCATGACTAGGAAGCAGCTCAGTGGGACAGGAAGACGAGAAGAGCTGGGTTGGTAAGAACCACAGAACAGAGGCAGCCGTAAAGAAGAGCAGAGCAAGGTGTGGCCACACTGGGTGAAAGAACAGTGCATTTGGGTGCAAGGAGGAGCAGTGCCAAACGGGCTGGACGGAAGGGCAGAGCATAGCAGGGAGAAAATGTTACGAAAATGGCAAAGCTGGAGGAAGACCAAAGTGGGCACAGAAGAAAGGGAAGAGTAGGGCAGTGTTGGGAGGAGGAGCAGAACTGCGCTAGACCAGGAAAAAGGGTAGAGCCGGATGTTAAGGAAGCAAAGAAAGAGCAGATCCGGATTGGGGGAGAGAAGAGGAACGAATTCCATTTAAGGAAGAAGCATAGTCAGAGTGAGTGAAGTCAGGAACAGCAGAGTGTCAGATAAGAGTAGAGCAGTGGGAATATACACGACTGGTAAGAGTGAGTTGAGAAGAATGCAGTGTGGCGAGAGCAAGGGGTTTGCTAAGTTAGGGAATGCGGATTGCAGCGTTACAGTGGGGTAGAGAAGAACAAGTTACTTCTTACCTTGTAATGTTCTTTCGACGGGATGTTCCTCCGACGTATTCCTTATCTTAGATATCTCCTTCCAGCTCTGCTGGCCTCAGAAAATTTTTCTCTAGAGGGCGCTGCGCGTCGACGTCCCCCGAGTCGATGTCCCTCGACAGCCGCCATATCGATGTCATCCTGCCTATAAAGGCCGCGCGCAGCGTCTGTTGCTCAGTTCCGTTTTGTAGCCCACAGAATTTCTGTCTGGACTAGACTAATCACCCTGAAGGAGCGTAAGCTGCAACAACAAGGGAAGTAGAACTGCGGGGATGGATGGGAGGGTCGATCAGGAATACGTCGGAGGAACATCCCGTCGAAAGAACGTTACATGGTAAGAAGTAACTTGTTCTTCGAAGGGATTGTGTCCTCCGACGTATTCCTCATCTTAGATAGGCTCCCATAGCAGTATTCTATTATTGGAGGAGGGAGTATTGACTTCACGCTGCCTTCTATTGATGAATAGAGTGCAGTACAGCCCTTCCAAACCTAGTCTCTTGACTGGAGGAGGAATCCAAGTTGTAAAATCGTGTAAAGGTATGGACAGACGACCATGTAGCGGCCGCACAGATGTTTTTAACCGGCACACCTCTTTTGAGGGCCGATGAAGCTGCAATACCTCTGGTCGAAAGAGCCCTAAGGTTTTGAGGGGGCTCTTTCCCTGCCAGTTTATAACATTCCAAAATGGCTAGAATGATCCATCTGGAAATGGTCTGCTTAGTTATTGGTAACCCCAGCTTGTGACCTGTGTAACCTACAAACAGCTGGTCTGCCTGTCTTATCCTGGCTAGTCTACTGATGTAAAAACTTAAAGCCCTTCTAGGGTCCAGCCTGTGTAACCTCTCTTCCTCTTTCCCCGGATGAGGAGGAGGATAGAAAGATGGTAGGGTAATCTTCTGAGTGATATGGAATTCAGAAACCACCTTTGGGAGGAAATTAGGCTTCACTTGCAGGACAACTTTGTCTTAGTGAAAGATTGTATGAGGGGGGTTACAAGAAAGAGCTTGTAATTCGCTCACCCTTCTAACAGATGTAAGTGCTATTAATAAAACAGTTTTAAGGGTAAGGAATCTTAACGAACAAGAATGGAGTGGTTCGAAAGGTGTGCCCATCAGGAAAGTTAGGACTAAGTTTAAATCCCATAGGGGAACTTGGAATGGTCTTGGGGGATAAACATTGGTTAACCCCTTTAGAAACTGTATTACCAAGGGTAACTTGAAATAGGATGGTTCTTCCGCAGTGCGCTTAAAGATGGATAGCGCTGCGAGATAGCCCTTAATGGTGCCAACTTGAAGGCCTGAATTCGCCAAATAGAGTAGGAAGGACAAAACCATTGGTGTACCACATGAAAAGGGGTCGATATTCTGTTCTCTACACCAGCTGCAAAATCTGTTCCAACGGCAGCGGTATAAAGACTTTGTTGCTGGCCTCCTTGCCGAAAGCAACACCTCCATAACATCATCAGGGAGGTCCCAATCCTTGTACCTCAGCCTTTCAGAAGCTAAGCGTGAAGGTTGAGGGTTTTGATGTCTGGATGGAGAACCTGACCTCCCTTCTGTGAGAGTAGGTTCTCTCCGAGTGGAAGTCGAATTGGAGGGCAGATGGACAAGTCTAGAAGGTCCGGGTACCACGTTCTCCTGGACCAATCCGGGGCAATTAGGATCATGGTTCTCCGGAATCTTCTCAACCTCCTGATCATTTGAGGAATGACAGGGACCGGTGGGAACGCGTACAGAAGCGGAAACTCCCAGTCCACTATGAATGCATCTCCCAGAGCTCCTCTCGGGGGAAATTCCCTTGAGCAGAACAGATCGCATTTCCTGTTGACGCTGGTGGCGAACAGATCCACCTGAGGGGTTCCCCAAAGGGCGAAGATCTCTTGAAGGACTTGCTGAGCTAGTTCCCACTCGTGGGAGACTGTACTCTGCCTGCTCAGAGCGTCCACTGTCAAGTTCTTCTCTCCGGCTAGGTGAACTGCCGATAGAGAGATTCCTTCTTGGATTGCCCAAAACCAGAGCTGCATCGCCTCTCTGCACAGGGGTAGTGATCCTACGCCTCCTCTTTTGTTGAGGTAATGCATGGCCACCGTGTTGTCCGTCATTATCAGGACATTTTTCCCTTGTACAGCTGGCAGGAACGCCTTCAGCGCAAGTCTGATGGCTCTCAGCTCTAACAGGTTGATATGTAGTCTGGACTCCGATGGAGACCAACGACCGCTGATGGTCAAGTCGTTGGCGTGGGCTCCCCACCCCGTGAGTGAGGCATCCGTGACTACTGTTATCTCCGGCCAGGGTTGCCAAAACTGTTCTCCTTTCAGAATGCTCTCCCGACAGGCCCAGCACTGAAGGTCTCGAGCCACCCTGTCAGGAACCTGAAGAAGATCTGTCATTCTCGCTGAGAATTGTGACCACTGAGTCCTCAGTGTCCACTGGAGGGATCTCATTCTCAGGCGAGCCTCTGGCACTAGGAAAATGCATGATGCCATGAGGCCTAGCAACCTCAAAAAGTCGAAGGCTGGGAGACGTTGGGCATCTTAGAACTTGGTAACCATCTGTAGAATATCTTGAGCCCTCAACTCTGGTGCCGAGGCTTTTCCCAGGGAAGTGTCCAGGATCGTTCCTATGAACTGGAGTCTCTGCGATGGTATCATTTGTGACTTCTTTAAATTGAGGGAGAAGCCCAGTCTGTGAAGGGAGTGGCAAACGTGATTTAGCTGGATCTGAGCTTGTTCCGAAGATACAGCCCTGATCAACCAATCGTCCAGGTAGGGGTAGACGTGAATCCCTTCCCTCCTTAGACTTGCCGCCACTACCGACATTAACTTGGTGAAGACCCTCGGGGCGGAGGTCAGCCCAAATGGCAGCACTCGAAATTGATAATGAGAGTTGCCAATTGCGAACCTCAGGCATTTCCTGTGTTTGAGATGGATAGGCACATGGAAATAAGCATCCTGAAGGTCCAGAGATACCAACCAGTCCTGGAACTGAAGGGCCTGAAGGATCTGAGAAAGAGTGACCATCTTGAATTTGTCTTTCCTGAGGAATTTGTTAAATTCTCGCAAGTCCAAGATGGGTCTCAGTCCTCTGTCTTTCTTTGGAATGAGAAAGTAAGGGGAGTACCAGCCCTTGTTCCTCTCCGCTACAGGTACCGGTTCTATGGCACCTTTCTCTAGCAGGTCCAAAATTTCCTGCAAGAGGAGGGGATCCGGAGCTTTCTGAGAGCTAATCCCCGGTGGATGACTCTGAGGTATGTGTAGGAAAGGCAGGCAGTAACCTTGGGCAACTGTTTCCAATGCCCTAGCATCTGATGTGATAGCCTGCCATTCCGCCAGATGTTGAGTCAACCTGCCTCCTACAGGTGTCCTGTGAGGGAAGTCCTCAGAGTGGTTTTGGGGCGGCTGATGCAGATGCAGATGGTAAAGAGGCACCTGCTGTTGCTGCGGCTTTTGAATATCTACCCCGTCCACCTCGGGTAGTTCTTCTTTGTCCCCTTTGAGCCGGTCGTCCTCTACCTCTTCCGAATGCGGAGTAGAAGCGAAAGGAGTTGCCGCTCGCAGAGGTTCCTGTCGGACGAAAAGGTGTCTGACGGATTGCAGCGCCTAGGGATTTTGCTGCTGCTTTTGAAGTTTGCAGTTTCTCTAAACTGTCATCCGCCTTTTTCCCGAACAAAGAAGAGCCATCGAATGGCATGTTCAAGAGCCTGGCTTGAACATCTGGAGCAAAACCAGACTTTCTCAACCAAGCGAATCTCCTGGTTGTTGTACTTGCCGCCATTGCTCTGCTGATACTGTCAGCCGAATCAATGCCCGTCTGGAGGGATTCGCACATAGCGTCTTTACCGTCCTGTATGATATTCAGGAACGCCTCCCTTTCTTCTCCCTCCAGGATGCAGTCAGCCGCTGTAGAAGCACACTCCCAAAGTGTATGGCTGAATCTAGCAAGGGTGCAAGTAGCATTAACAGATTTTAACGCCATGCTACATGCCGAAAAAACTTTCTTTGCCTTAGTATCATATTTTTTATCGTCCCTGTCCTGTGGGACGGTAGGGTAAGTAGTCTTGACATTAGTAGAAGATGCTGCCTGTACCACCAGACTTTCTGGGGATGGGTGTTTTGACAAAAACTCCGGGTCTGCAGAAGGTACCCTGTATTTTGTAGACAGTTTTTTATTTACAGCCGGGACCACATCTGGGGTTTCCCAGTTCGTCATAATCTTCCTCTGAAGAGCTTTATGAAAGGGCACTACAGGATCCTCCTGTGGGCCTTTGTCAAGAAAATCTGTGAGGTCATCTTGTTGGAAAGACTGGGAAGGTGCAGACCACCCCATAAACTCTGTGATCCTGGCCATTAAGGCTCTATAGGGGGTTTCAGCATGCTCCCCTGGGTCTGGCCTAGCAAACTCCACCTCAGGGGAAGTGTCTAACCCACTTGCCTCATGTAAGGAATCATGAAGATCCTTTAACCTGCGTTCTTCAGAGGATAACTCCTCTCTAACTGGGGTTGCAGGTCCCTGCAACTCAAATGTGTCTTCCTGTTCAGACAATTCACCCTCTTCCATAATTGAGGACATAGTTCTCAATTGTTCTGAACTCATAAAGGGTGTAAACCCCATCTCCAAGGCAGAGGGTGCCAAACTTGTCATAATCGGCCTCGAAAACGTCAATGTCGTCGACGCCGAAGGCTTCGGGCGTGGCGTCGAAAACAAAGGCGGAGGCCTCGATGACCTCGACAGAATTGGGATTCTGCTCAAGGAAGTCGACAATCTCGACGCCATCGTCATCGAGGACCTGGGGATAGCCACTTGGTGTGTCGTAACCGTGACTTTTCTTGGCGTCAACGTCGGTGTCGAAGATAGCGTCGAGTCGACAGACCCGTGTGTCGAAGGTCCCTTCGACAACAGCGTCGAAGACACCGACCTCGGCGTCGACGGAACCTTCGTCGACGGCGTCGACGGAACCTTCGAAGAAGGTTTCGAGGTCATAGCTTTACTCGAGGGTTCGTGACGCGCTCGAGAAGCTTCCTTCACCGGGTACTGCGACTCGCAGCGTTTTTGACCTTCGGGTCTTTCGACCAGAGCATCGCTCTCGGCAGTCTTCGAGGGGGTCGAGGCCGCTTTCTCGAAGACGCTCATCATATTTTTGCGGAATTCCTCCCATTCAGCCCGGGAACTATGTTTCGTGGGGCAAGGGATTCTCTTAGGAGAAACAGAGGAAGAGGAGGACGGAGAAGGGGATCTTCGACGTCTCCTCTTCGAGTGCTTCGATCTCGAGGAGTGATGGGACCCACTCCGAGACCTGGAGCGCGAATGGTGACGAGGAGACGAATGTCTCAACTTCGTCGAGGAAGAAGCTTTTGAAGTCTTACCTTTCTCCAGCTTCCCCCTACGCTCCTTCAGGGCCTTAGCTGTCATGGACATAAAGTCCTTGCACTCCGAAAAATGGTGTTCAGCTCCCAAACACCACAGACAAACTCTGAGGGTCAGTCAGCGACATCTTTTTCCCACAGTCTCGGCATTTTTTGAAGCCAGACCGAGGGGTCGTCGGTTCCGACGAGGAAGCCATCGAGTATGGATCGAATATCTCGAGGTAAATAGGATAAATTCTCTACGAAACTGAGCAACGATATTCCGAGGCACTGAGTAAGCGCGGAAAAACGGAACTGAGCAAGGGACACTGAGTGCGGCCTTTATAGGCAGGATGACGTCGATACGGCGGCTGTCGAGGGACATAGACTCAGAGGACGTTGACGCGCAGCGCCCACTAGAGAAACATTTTCCGAGGCCAGCAGAGCTGGAAGGAGATATCTAAGATAAGGAATACGTCGGAGTACACAATCCCTTCGAAGAGGAGGTTTGGAAGAGTACAGGGCTAGAACGAAAAACAGGACAGGGTGGGGTGGGCAAGAGAATGGAGTCAGATGCGAGAGAGTGGAAAGGGGGAATCAAACAGGGAAGTTTAATGCGCATGAAAGAGCACAAAGCTGGATGAGTACATGGAGGTAAAAAAAAAACAAATGACGAGGACAGGGCAGATAGGAAGGAGTAAAGTGAAGAGTAGGAGAGGATTAAGCCTGGAGAAATGAGTGCAGTTTGGACTAGCCCTGAACCTCAGGCTCCCCTTCTGCACTAGTGAGGTGGGGTGAGAAAGCCATGGCCACTTTCACTCGTCATTAGTGTTTATATACTCTGAAGATTCTCCTGTGACAGGTAGAGATAATGCCCAGTAGCCTGATTTTCATGCACTGTTGGTTAGACAGATCGGGAGATTTGTGCTCTCCCTTTAATGCAATCACTACTCACAGATACATTAAAAACCCAGAACTTTTAATAGACTCAAGGAATGCCGACGTTACATACAAGAATATACTAAAAGGGAGGGCAGCCCATCACGGTATTCAACTTTCTCTCCAGGTTAAGTGTTAGCTTCTGCAAAATGGATGAATGTTCCATATCCTGGTGTGGGTGACGGCTTAAGCCGACAGCACTTGGAAGCTTACTCCTCAACGTCATCGAAAGTGCAGTAAAATAAGTAAGCCTAGACTCGCCCAATCCATAGGCTGCTCTCTGTCCAACTGGCCTTGGCTCTGCTTCCCAATGCAGGGCTTCATGTAGGAAATCTGAGCTGCTACTGCAGCAGTTCCTCCCAGGAAATTGGCTTGGAGAACACCTCTCTCTCCAGCCACAAGTCATAGTTCATCTGGAAGTCCTCTGGGAGCTCCACCCGCTGACCCAACACACTCTGCAGACAGTTGTCCACTGGCAGGAAGTCCGGATTGCTTTGAGCACGGTCATATCTCCTGGAGTTGAATCGCTCAATGTTGGCTCGAAGTGCACATTCCTCAGCTTGGAAATCCCACGGACGAGCGTCCAGATCTAGATCAGGGGATGAAGGTGAAAGGATCAAAGACTGGGAAGGTCAACAAACAAAAAATACCCACCACCATATTTGAGCAATTCCTCCTCATCAACCAACACTCATTGGACAGCCTCAGAACCAGCCAACAAATACACTGTCCTTGACTTGAACCAAATACCCTTAACACAACTGTTTAATGCGACTCAAACCCAATCACCTCATAATCAGTCTCTCTGGCTGAAATACACCCAATCCATACAACCAGTTTCCTCCTACCATACATCCATGCAGTGCGCCTTCCTTTTTCCATTTAGCCCATCTTGGATTCCTCTTCCAGAGTATCTCGGATTAAATAACTAGTCCCTTTCGGCTTCTCATTCTCCTTGCTACCTTCAACATCGCAGGGGAACGTCTCTGGGGCCCATAAATGATCGGGACCTTCTTTCTGTCAGCTTGCTTTCTGCAGCATCAACTTCTTGTGACTCTCTCGCTATCTATGCGTCTTGATACCGCTATGGGTACGCAGACCGTTTGTGGATTCTTCCCTGGGGTGGTGTGGCGTCGTTGGATTGGCAAGCTGCCCACCTCGATTGCTTTGTGGACACGCCACCAATGAGTTTTGCACCCGGGCCATTTCGGTTTCTCGCTTCTGGCATACGCTGGGTTTCCAGCATCTCCTTCTCCTGTTCAGAGGAGTTCTGAACCTCGCAGGCTCCGTGGCTCGCTTCAGCCCTGCCTCCTTCAGGTATACTGCTTCCAAGCAGGCCTCCCCTGTCTGCCTTCATCTCTCTATCTCTCCATCCCGCTCTCTCTTCCCCGTTATCCTTCTCACACCCGTTTGGCATGTCCTCTCTTCAACCTACTCGTCGTTATGCAGGATTTTCATATCAATGATAAATCTTTCTGACCTGTGTCAACCCCAGAACATTTTGCATTGACTAGTTAACTATTTTACCTTGTCCCTAGACGAAGGGGAATCTTTCTCCTATCTCACCTAGTCTTTTACTCTTTTATGGGCAACTTTTTTATGTCTTTCCATAGTGTATGGTTGAAGTTATAGTTTCATACAACTTTTGGGATTAGGCTTGTTTGCCCCTATGGGCTTTCCTGTTAATTTATGTTTCATGTACTTGGGTGAGCTACAGTTCCCAAGTAGTAAAGAGAGATTTTTATATAGTGAGCCAGCACACCCCACCTCATGTGGAGTGCTGGGGGGACACAATGTATCCCCTTGCTTACTTACCTGTAACATTGTTACAATTGCGAGTTTTACATGAATGGCTTGTGGCAGTTTTACCTTTATGACTTTTAGCCTTTATTACTCGCAGGCTGTTAATTCAGCCTCAGTAAATGTTAGGCGATCCTCTGCACACCAGGCCACGACACATCAGAACACTGCCCACATTCCCCCAACATCTCCTCCCAAGCTTCGAGGCTCAAGTGATTCGGTGAACCCACAGAACCGAAAACTCCGTACCAGTGTACGGGCTCGATTGCAACCCTTTCTGCATTGGCAACTGCCTTGGAGAACGTATAGCAGAAAGGGCGGCCTTACGTCTTCACGCCAGTCACGTGATACACTACGGCGTTCCCCATGTGATCTTGGTGGACGTCACATGATCCAGAGAAGTCAAATGACCCAGGGGCGATCAGTATAAAGTTCTGAGAGACAGAACGCTCATTGCTTCTCAGCTGGCTTCGGACACTGTTTGGCGTTACAACTTGCTCCTTGTTACCTTGATCACGGAACCCTATCTCGGACTCCCTCGGACACCCCTTGGTACTTTTGCTTGGAACTGTTTACCTGTTGCCGGATATTTGGACTGCACCTCGACTTGTCTTTGGATCATCCCTTGGTACCTTGCTGATCTTCTACGCCTTTTCCCTACTGGGGATTCAAGTCAAGCCCCGACTCCCACAGGTGGCTACTCTTCATCCACGCTGAACCTGCGGTTCTACCATTCCAGGGATCGCCGCATCTAATGAGCCTCGAACCTCCCTACTAGGTTACCTGGGTCTCCATTACACCAGATAGGTAAGACACTTTAGTTACTTGTTTACCTCATTGTATTGTGCTTGCCTGGTACTTAACCTCATTCCCTCTTGACAGCAGCATCGGTGTTCCAAGAGGCTCCGTGGATCTGAGAAGACATCTCTCACCTGTGGCCTCAAGGGTCGTACAGCGGGTTTCTATTTAGTTCCCCTGTGCGTCACTTGGGGACGGAGGTCTCATCGGTCTACACGACACTCAAGTCAGAACAGACTGAGAAGCCGTACAGTCGTGTTAGACGATGCAGGGATCCACGGATGAACCCATAGCTGCTTTGGTTCAGGCAATTACAATATTAAGGGCAGATATGCCCGCCGCAAACACTGTGATCCATCAAAGGTTAGATTCCATACAAAGTGTTCAACATTCCCTTCCTGCAGACCCTGAGTTTGGCGATACCGGCTCCTCAACCACACCCTCTCCCGTTACTGCTCCTGTAGTCCCAACTCCGATGATACTCCCAACCCCTTCCCCCTTAGCTGCTCCTGAACGCTATCAAGGGGATCCCAAGAAGTTCAGAACCTTTATTAATCAGTGCAAGTTACATTTCCTATGCAGACCTTTGGCTTTTCCCACAACCACTGCTAAAGCTGCCTTCGCCCTTTCCCATTTGGCCGGAACAGCAGCTGCTTGGGCTAATCCCCTGTTAGAGAACAATAGCCCAGTTCTTTATGACTTTGATTTGTTGGTCCTGGAAATGGCCCGAGTATTCGATACCCGACACAAGGTACAGTCTAGGGATTTGGAGTTGTTGGAATTGACTCAGGGTAAAAGGTCTCTGATAGATTACATCACCCGATTCAATCAGCTAGTTGCGGAAACATCATGGCCAGAAAACAAGAGGGCGGTGGTTTTCTATAGGGGGTTGAGTAACACCATGAAAGATGCATTAGCAGTGATCCCTTCTATGCCTACTCAGTATCAGGAATTGGTTGATCTGGTCTTGCAGGTAGATGCACGACGATCGGAGCGTAGAGCTGAATTGGGGGCCTCTTCCTCTCCCACTCTTGTTGGCACTCCTGCTTCCAGTCCTGAAGAACCTATGCAAGTGGGAGGGTTACGTAGTCCTATTACAACATCTGAGAGAGAACGTAGAAGGGTGGATAATGCATGCTTTTATTGTGGTACCACTGGACATTTCGTGAAAGAGTGTCCTCGACGGCCCAGGAAGAGTCAGGTTTTTCGGACGGCTCGACCTTAGAACCGGAGAACAGGTCGAGTGTTCCGTCATCTTCTCCGGGTACCTCCCTTGCCTTTACTCGGGTTCAACCCATTTCTGTAAAGGCTACCCTATGTCCCTCTACAGGCCTTCTTCATGCAGTCAATATCATTATTGATTCAGGTGCCACTGGTAATTACATAGATATTGATTTGGCCCATTCCCTCAACCTACCTTTAGTGGTAAAAACACGACCGGAACATGTCCAAGCCGTAGACGGCTCTGCACTGGTATCTGGTCCTGTCAGACATCAAACTGCACCTCTCTTGTTAAACATACAAGAAGTACACACCGAAACCCTGAGTTTTGATTTGATCACCACACCCCAATTCGGCATCATATTAGGGATTCCATGGTTACATGAACATAATCCATTGATCAATTGGCAGTCAGGTACTGTAGTCTTTGAGTCTGATATCTGTCAGAATTATTGTCTTCCGGTCCATCAAGCCCCTGACACACCTTCTCGGGCCTTGGGGGCCTTAGCCCAACTCACACTGACTGTCGACGATCCAGAGCTTGTGCATACACATACTGTTGGGGGGTTGGTATCTGGGATTCCGCCAGAATACAGAGAATTCGAATCAGTGTTCGACCGGGGCTCGTCTGAGGTACTCCCTCCACACAGACCATATGACTGCCCAATCGAACTGCTTCCCGATTCCAATATTCCTTCGGGCAGGATCTATTCTTTGTCCCCTTCGGAGGAACTGGCGTTGAAAGACTATGTACAGAACGCCCTACGATTAGGACACATCCGCCCCTCCACTTCACCCGCGGCAAGTCCTATCTTCTTTGTACCCAAGAAGGAGGGGGATTTACGCCCTTGTGTAGATTATCGGCGTCTTAACGCTATCACTAAAAAGGATAGGTATCCCATCCTGTTAATCACTCCACTTCTAGACCATTTAACACATGCTTCCATTTTCACTAAGCTTGACCCACGCGGCGCATACAACTTAGTACGCGTCCGCGAGGGAGACGAGTGGAAGACCGCTTTCTGCACTCGGTATGGCTTGTACGAATATCTGGTCATGCCCTTTGGCCTATGTAACGCCCCGGCCACATTCCAACGATTCATGAACGACATATTCAGGGATATACTGGATGTTTATATGGTTGTGTACTTGGACGATATCCTAATCTTTTCTCGTGATCTTGATGAACACGTGAATCATGTCCGAGAAATATTGACCCGTTTGAGAGAACATTCCTTGTTTGCCAAACCTGAGAAATGTCAGTTCCATAAAACAACTGTTGAGTTTCTGGGTTTTCACATCACCCCTGGGGCGTTATCCATGAATGAATCTAAGGTCAAAGCAGTATTAGATTGGCCAGTACCTCAAACACTCAAATCCTTGCAGGCTTTTTTAGGGTTCGCCAACTTTTACAGACGTTTAATTTCTTCCTTTTCCACAATTGTAGCCCCGCTTACGGCCCTGACTAGTCCTCAGGTATCTTATCAATGGCAGAGAGAACAGCAGGAGGCTTTTGAGGCTTTGAAAACCGCCTTTACTACCGCACCGGTACTCCAACATCCAAATCCTGATCTTCCGTTCATAGTAGAGGTGGATGCCTCTTCCTTTGCCCTCGGTGCGGTATTATCACAAACATGTCCAAATACAGGCAAATTACATCCAGTTGCATATCATTCCCGTAAGTTTTCCAGTACTGAGTCTCATTATACCGTTACGGAGAAAGAACTCTTGGCTGTCATGGATGCTTTCCGTGTCTGGCGTCATCATCTTCTGGGGGCTAGACATCCCATCACGGTATACTCAGATCAGCGGAACCTACAGGATCTGGCTTCTTTGAAATGCATCAATAGCAGACAGGTCCGATGGCATCTTTTCTTTTCCGCTTTTGATTTCCATATCATGCACCGTCCTGGCACTTCACATGGGAAGGCGGATGCCTTGTCACGTTCCCCGGGAGGGGTCCAGTTGCCTACATTCCCCGACACTGTTCTCGGTAAGAGCCATGTGATTTGTCTCTGTACACCCTCATTGTCACTATTAGATTCGGTCCGGTCCTGGACTAGCAATCATTCTGACCAGTTACGAGAATGGGATCCAGTATATTCTGATGGTTTACCTTTCGTACATGAACGCCTGTTCCTTCCTACACCTGATACACGTAATCTAGCCCTTGAGTGGTCTCATGACGCTCCCTTTAATGCCCATCCCGGACAAGAGCGCACTTTAGATCTTCTCAAGCGTTGGTGTTGGTGGCCTTCTATGAAGCGCGATGTGGAGTGTTATGTCAGATCTTGTGCGGTATGTGCTCAGGCTAAACATCAAAGGGGTCGACCGGTTGGATTGTTGCTTCCGCTTCCGGTACCTCCCAGGCCCTGGCATACGTTGACAATGGATTTCGTTACCGATCTCCCCAAGTCAAAAGGCTTTGACACTGTCTGGGTAGTGGTGGACACGTTCACTAAAATGGCCCGTTTTGTTCCTTGTAGGGGTATCCCTTCGGCCCCTGTCTTGGCGGACTTGTTTTTTGAACATGTGTTTATGCTATTCGGCCTCCCTTCGGTCATTGTTTCCGATCGAGGTTCACAGTTCACCTCTCGGTTTTGGAGGTCCTTGACGAAACTATTGGGCATTGATACGAGGTATTCTTCGGCCTATCATCCGGAGACCGATGGTCAGACCGAAAGGACGAATCAATCGATGGAACAATACCTTCGTTGCCTCATATTGCAACATCAGTCCTCTTGGTTGGCCGTTTTGCGGCTTGCGGAGTTCGCGTATAACAACGCGGCTCATTCAGCTACTGGTTATTCTCCTTTTTACGCCCTCTATGGTCAACATCCCAAGGTTTTGCCGGTCCCTGATGCCTCTGGTTCTTTGAATCCTGCGGCCACGACATGTCTTAGGGATCTTTCTGCTATTCATGCGAGTACAGTGGTTCATCTCACTGAAGCAAAGGCCTCTATGAAGGCCCGTGTGGATGGCAAACGTCGTGCTGCTCCCCCTCTGGTGGTGGGTTCTAGGGTCTGGTTATCTTCCCGACATCTTCGCCTAGTGGGTTGCCGGAAGTTGCTGCCTCGCTTTATCGGGCCGTATGTGATCTCACAGGTTGTTAATCCGGTGGCTTTCCGTCTAGTACTCCCCAGCTCTTGGCGTATCCATCCTGTGTTTCATGTCTCCCTCCTCAAACCCTGTCCTGACTCAGTCCGTCTTCGTACCCCTGTTGCGCCGGTGTCCTTGACCTCTCCTGATGTTTTTGAGGTGTCGGCCATTTTGGGTTCTAGATGGTTTAGGGGTAGGCTCCAGTATCTGGTGGATTGGACGGGTTACGGCCCGGAGGAGCGTTCGTGGGTTTCCGCATCTGATTTGAACGCCCCGCGGTTGGTAGCCCGCTTCCATAGGGATCATCCGTCCTGCCCACGGGGTCGTGGGCCGTTGGGGGGGGGGGCTATGTTAGGCGATCCTCTGCACACCAGGCCACGACACATCAGAACACTGCCCACATTCCCCCAACATCTCCTCCCAAGCTTCGAGGCTCAAGTGATTCGGTGAACCCACAGAACCGAAAACTCCGTACCAGTGTACGGGCTCGATTGCAACCCTTTCTGCATTGGCAACTGCCTTGGAGAACGTATAGCAGAAAGGGCGGCCTTACGTCTTCACGCCAGTCACGTGATACACTACGGCGTTCCCCATGTGATCTTGGTGGACGTCACATGATCCAGAGAAGTCACATGACCCAGGGGCGATCAGTATAAAGTTCTGAGAGACAGAACGCTCATTGCTTCTCAGCTGGCTTCGGACACTGTTTGGCGTTACAACTTGCTCCTTGTTACCTTGATCACGGAACCCTATCTCGGACTCCCTCGGACACCCCTTGGTACTTTTGCTTGGAACTGTTTACCTGTTGCCGGATATTTGGACTGCACCTCGACTTGTCTTTGGATCATCCCTTGGTACCTTGCTGATCTTCTACGCCTTTTCCCTACTGGGGATTCAAGTCAAGCCCTGACTCCCACAGGTGGCTACTCTTCATCCACGCTGAACCTGCGGTTCTACCATTCCAGGGATCGCCGCATCTAATGAGCCTCGAACCTCCCTACTAGGTTACCTGGGTCTCCATTACACCAGATAGGTAAGACACTTTAGTTACTTGTTTACCTCATTGTATTGTGCTTGCCTGGTACTTAACCTCATTCCCTCTTGACAGCAGCATCGGTGTTCCAAGAGGCTCCGTGGATCTGAGAAGACATCTCTCACCTGTGGCCTCAAGGGTCGTACAGCGGGTTTCTATTTAGTTCCCCTGTGCGTCACTTGGGGACGGAGGTATCATCGGTCTACACGACACTCAAGTCAGAACAGTAAAGCACGGAAGAAGCATTTTTCTAAAATTATGGCCTTGTTTGTTCGCCATTTCTCGTGTTATTGCTGTCTGAGGTCTTCCTCTGCCGCCTCAGTGGAACGACCTCAGTGGCGGTTTTGTCTTTGGCGGGAATCCTGTCTATTCTCCGCCCAGGCTCCAGAGTGTCTGGAAAGGCAGGAAGCAAGGGAGGAGTCGTACTCACCAGCCCTTTGTCTTTCACCTTGCCTGAAAGGGAACAACTCCCAGCGAGGGGCCGGCTGTCCTGATTGGACAGCCCGACTGCCCCGATTGGACAGCCCGACTGCCCCATGCTGTAAAAAGCAAGGAGCGAATGCAGAGGTTGGGCTGTAGTTCCTGATAAAAACTCTGAACCTGGAAGCTGCTGACAAGTCGACCACTGGAACTGAAACAGAAGAGGAAGATTAAGAAACGAAGGCTGTAACGATTTCCAGAGACAGGAGAACCTGCTGTGTAACCAGAGCCTGCTGTAACCCTTCCTTCCAATGGACCTGGGGATCCCGAAACGGATGACCCTGATCTAGAGCCTGGTAGGACCCACTAGATTCAAGAGCGAGGGCCTGCATTTTGAGCCATCCCATGTCGGGCTGTGACCTTACGAGGCTGCAATACCCAAAAACTCTGGGACCTTGAGCTATTGTGTGGTGCACGGTCTTCCGAATCATAGCGGAAACTTTAGTGGCATCCTGCTGGAACTTGAGACACGCGATTTGAGTCCTAAAAGTCTCCTCACCAGAGTGCTGGACCTTGCAAACGACGGGTGATATTCAGTCTTCATCTGGCTCCTGAAAAGGGCGCCAAAACCACAGAGCCACATCCAGCCATGAGTAAACTCTTGCCTGGAGCCTTTACAGTTGATCCCTGCTGCAAATTCCCTTCCAAAGTCCTGTCTTCCATCTTCATGAGAAAGGAATCCATCGACCAGGGTTTTAGCTACAGATCCTGAAGTCTTCCTGCTGCAACTCTTCTTCTGTGCTGAGGTACTGTGTTGGCTGGGGTATTTACTTACCTTAAACCTGTGTGATTTCTGTGAAGCCTTTGGGGTGTTTTCATTGATTGGGAGTCCTCTCGTCCAGTTCACCAGCCCCTGCTGGAATCCTGCTAGGGTGTCTTCTCTGAAGTCTCTGGACCCTCAACTAACTTTGAAAGTGAACTACTTACTTGTTTGTACAGTCTTCCACAGGAACTCTGACTTTGCCTTGACTGGGTCCAAAATGCCTTCAACTATCCCTCCTTAGATACCTCCCCTCTCGAGCCCTTCTCTCCTTTACTTCTAACTCCCTCTGGGTTAGTCGTTTTGCAAAGAAACGAGTTGTGGGCAGATTTCTGTCTTCGGCTGGGGCCTCCCTTTGGAACAGCCTCCCGACCACCTTGAAACTTGGAGAACCATCTCCGGTTCAGGAAGCACCTCAAGACATTCCTGTTTGCCTCTGACTTTGCCCCCTTCGCCCCTGCTGATCTGTTCTCTCTTGGCATCGTGACCTGGCCACCCTCTTGTCATTCGGGCCCAGGTACCTGCTCATCCTGCCACCCTCTTGCACTGCCTCCGGGCAACTCTTTGCAATGGGGTTCTGTATCTGTACCCATACAGTCCTCCTCCCACTTCTCTTCTGCACTTATCAGATATACACTGAGTAATCTATCACCCGCCACTTGCACTACAACGGCTTAGCACCATTATTTATTATTTTTTGTATTTATTCTGCTGTACTCTGTTCCACAATTTCCACTACACTCACTCCCCCGCCCCCCTTTTACTTTCCCATGCACTTGCACTTTATTAATGTCACTGGGCCTAGTAGGATCGCCGTTTTTTTTTGTGTGTTTCTCCCGTTCCCCTCCCTTTGCCTGGTCACGCTCTGAAACACTTGTGTACGAGCACAATATAAATAAATATACATAAATAGGTATGACTTACCTAGAAATACGGTTCATTTTCTAAATAAGGTCTGTGCTTTGGTCTGTGTCCTTTAAAGCATAGTGTTGTGTTTTATAATGTTTTTATATGATGTGCGATAGCACTTATTTCCCCCAAGATTTATCTGGGCCTACTTGTATTTAAATAAACCATTTATTTTTACAATACATATTGTTTCAGTGTTTCTTTGGACCATATGTGTATTACAATTTCTTTGTACTGATTCTACAGCCCTCTCTCCCTCCAAAGATCAGCCTGGCTGCTCTGTCTACGCTACCATATACTTGGGTGGTACAGTCTTATACTAAGAGTGGAGTCTTGTACCGCCTCAGTTGAATGGTTTTACTAAGGCCTTAGTTGGACTTCAATAAAATTGTTCTAACAGTTGTTGCGGTAAATTGGACATTTTTATTTAAAAAGACAACTTCTCTTTCTTCCTGGTAATCGCAAGTTAATTTTCTCTTGAAACAGGAATTGGAACTTGCAAATATTTTGTGTATTAGATCGTCTCATATATGTCATGACATGGAGTGGGGTAGGGAGTTCCTTGCAGGAACGGGCATCTAGGGAGGCTGTTGTGGAGCGGGCACACCTCCCTAACCTCATAGGGGGGGGCTCACCCTTGGGGAAAAGCTACAAATTCCCTCGATTTGTCACTCTCTCCAAATGAACACCATGTTAAGCAAAGGTATAGACTGAATGTAACCCGGGGAAGGGGGCAAGGGGTTGCGGTGTACCGGTTTGATGTACCATCAGAACACCGGGGTCTGGGTGTGTACGTGCTGTGCTGTCCTGTTGATGTTTTTCTGACTGCCATTGAATACACTTACTAACCCTCCATCTATTGGGTCATTGCTGGACTGAGAATGGTCCCTGAGAACAAGCCCCTCGTCTGCCTGCACGTCCTGCTAGCATATGGCTTCTATTCAACCTGCCTGCCCCGACTCCCTCCTTGAATATCAAATTGTGGGTGGTCCCTCGACACTTATAAGTGCTGTTCTATAAGGTTCCTTTCCTCTGCATTCACACACAATATGTTCATTAGATTGTATGGGATACATTACTCCCTGTAATCATATTTCTGAAAATTGTGGATCTTCTAAGATTCACATGCTCTGAATAGTCTGACATCTAGTGGAAGTCGCAGAGTATTACAAGATTTGTTTTCGAACTCAAAAAAGTACGTCGACAGGGCGTGATTAGTAATACTATCCCTAGTGTGACGTGCACTGTACCCATGGTCCTTCACGCGTCGAGGTCCCTGAGATTGTTTTAGGCCCCTCAATACAATCTAATGGTTCCCATGTACTATTCCAGAAAGACCATGGCTCTCCCTGCATGCCCATTCCCAGCTTGTCTCTTCCCCGTAACCATGGCTCTGCCTTGTACAGTCCCCGCACGGCTGCCTCCTCACAGACACCCTCCACCACCAGCATGCCTGATCTTTGCATGCTCTGTGCCCACACGCTCGCCTGACTTTTACCGTTCCCATATGCCCAGTCGTCATTCAGCCGGTGCCGCACTTTCTGGTATATTGCGGACATGGTTTTCATGTTACTTTTCCTCCACTGGCGGCCGAGGTACTTGGTCTGGACCTTGAGCAGTTTCAGAACGTAGAGCTGCATCATGGCCTGCTTCACCTTCAATGCGCGCTTCAGGATAGGCGCCGACTTGAACACCACCAACATCTGTGAAAACACACAGGGCCTTGTGAGCCATGGGCACTAGGGAGGCACCCGTCGATGCACATCCACATGAGAAAGGTGAGTGGATGGCAGTGGAGTGTGAGTGGGACGGTGAGGCAATAGGAATATCTATATAGAACCAATTGATGGTGTTGGTGGAAAGCTCGCCAATGAAGCAAGTGCCTTAGATCTATTGGCTGACTTAGCCTCCATCCTTTCTCCTTCTGTAATCTATGAAACAAGAACCATTAAACAGGTCAATAACCCCAATTATACAGAGCTTAGAAGTGGGAGGACTCTGACATGAAGTGCTATATAAATATAAGAAAAATGATTACTGTTCTTAACAGACGTACAGGTCTAGCGGTTTGTCTAATGAGCAGAACTGAAGCAAGTGACGAGCAGGAAAATCCCAGACATACAAACCCACGCCTACAGTTGCAGCACTATTCTTGCTCACCATTGTGCGCGAATGCTTCCATTTTGTCAACTTGTTTAATATCCTCAGGAGATTGATGCAGGAAAAGAGGTTCCTCCAACAGAACTGGTTGTTATCGCCAGCTTCCTGTAAATTCACAAGTCCATAAAGATAAAGGTTAGGGGCATGGTCATGAAACGGCATCAGAGACACAGCAATTAAGAGAACGCAGGGGCAAGACCATCCTGAGCAGGAGGCCATGGGAGCAAGCGCACCAGCGTACAGGAGCTTCTCACCAGACTTTCCGCGGTCAGCTCCGGCAGTTCATGCACAACACAGTAGGGATAATCCAAGACAGAAATACTGTCAAGAGAAATGGAAACCATCTGTTAGAACAGCCATGCTTAGGGTACATCATGATCCTTATACCACCATGGACTCTGCTTTGCTGTTTCCATTCAATCCCTCTCCCACACAGAGCTAGGGTCATGTGTTCCCAGGACTGAAGCGCCGCATATTCCAAGAACTGGGAAGTCCACTTTACGAATGTTTCCTTTGAATCTGAGCATTCCCTGTGGTGAACGCAGTACACGAGCATATACGACCCATCTCCTCGTCTGAAGCACCTCTCCTGCAGCACCACTCCAAGCACTCCACTGTCTGGATGCAATAGATTACTTATTCTTTATAATGCCACACATCACTACAGCCACTAGCACATGCTCACATCTTCTTGACCATACAGCTATGGATTCTGCTTTTGGTAGTCTATCCAGCCACTAACACATGCGCATGTCTTCTTGACCATACAGCTATGGATTCTGCTTTTGGTAGTCTACCCAGACATTAACATATGCTCACGTCTTACTGACCATACAGCTATGGATTCTGCTTTTGGGAGTCTGCCCAGCCACTAACACATGCGCATGTCTTCTTGACCATACAGCTATGGATTCTGCTTTTGGTAGTCTACCCAGCCATTAACATATGCTCACGTCTTACTGACCATACAGCTATGGATTCTGCTTTTGGGAGTCTACCCAGCCACTAACACATGCTCACGTCTTACTGACCATACAGCTATGGATTCTGCTTTTGGTAGTCTACCCAGCCACTAACACGACTATACTTGCTACACCTTGCCACCTCCCGTCGTGTATCACCTGTTTTTGGCCGTGATGTAGGACATGATGTTTTGATTGAAGAATTTCAGTATTAAGGGGATGCAGTTCGCAAACACCAGATGCTGAGCTGTGTATTCAAACTAATGGGAGAAAGAAAAGAGACATACAATGTCAGTGTGCGCTAGGGAGGCTACATCCATCACAATGCCTGGGTACCGAGAACCTGTTGCTGCAACACAAGAGCCCAAACATTACGTACTGTTCAGGGACCCTCACAGCATTCACAGGACACTGATGAGTGGCCCGACAAGCTCCCTGGGGGAGCCTGCACACACCAAATAAAGCAAGCACCTTTCACTGTATACAGTAAAAACATCATCTATGGCAGAGGTAGCAAAGGGATTGCACCAGTTCCAGGGCCCACATGAGATTGCACATGTTGCAGCACCCCAAGACCTTGAAACAGTCACAGCAAAAGGGCAGACTACTCATAGCACAGTATTCAGAAATGTAGCAGCGCCTGAGAGACTGCACACATTAGAGCTATAGGGAGAGACTGCGCATTCTAAAGCAAGAGGGAGAGACTGAACTTGTGGCAGGAAAGCACACCAAGCAAGTCACGGATGGGGGAGGTGGGAAAGGCAGCAGATGAGGGGGCAATCCATGGTGGGAGGGCACACTCGCACCCCCAGAGTCTCTGCTTTACCTGATAGACATGGTTGAGCTTAAAGTGCTTGAGGAGCAAGAGGAGAACGGCTGAAATGGCTTTCACAATAATTTCTTTGTGTCGATTTACATCCACCCCGAGCTTCATGCTCTGTAGCACCGTAGTACTGAAAAATAAAGAAACCAAGTAACGAACATGGCATTCAAACAAAGTCATGAAAAAATAAAACGCTCAAAATATGTTCTTAAAAAAGAAAACAATAATTTGACACACTAGTCGAGTACTGTAAAAACACACGCTCAGCAACAGCCAGACATAACTAGGCTGCATTCCCAGGACTTACATAACCACCACCGTTTCAAACCTGAAAGTACCTAGGTAGCACTCCTTATTACCACCTATGCTCCCCCAGAGAGCAGCTCTGGGGCAAACAGGTTTGACTTTTTATCCCCCTTTAGGTCAGACATCCGGAGTCACTATAACTCACAAGACAAGGGTAGAAATATTCCACTCACTACCACCGTCCACCTAATCTAACCTCCCAGACAAGACCTTCCCTTACGGCATCTCCTCTGGAAGCACATCAGCCAGGATGTTAATGGAATCAGTCTTTGCTTTCGAGGTGGGGGCCGCAGCAAGAAGGATCTTCAACAAGGCGATCTGTAATGATAGAAAGGGTGAGAAAAGGGATAAGTGTTCCAAAGGGTACGGTAACATGAGCCAGGGAGGGGCCAGGCCAGGGGACCGGTTGCCCGAGGAGCCAGGGGCCTGTCTGTGCGAGGAGCTGTCAGGGTCCCACAGTGCATGGTCAGGTTCCCTCATTACTGTACACACCTTAAAGACTCATTTGGGCTTCCACACTTTGGCATTTTACTTAAACATTTTAACTGGAGGTGTAGGAGTTATGATTAGTAGTTATCCTGAGTCCGAGTTGGGAAATGGGTTTTAGTTTTGAATGATCTTAGGTTTGGCTGGTGAGATAATCCTCCTTAATGAGACTTTCAGGAAGCCTTTGTTTCCCCAGGGCAAGATGGAGGTCATGATCAGCAGCAGGGATTGGCTATGCTTGATTGTGGGGTAGTTTGGAATTCTGCAAGGAGTTCTAAACCGCCTTTCATTCTAGTGGCTCATGGAGCAGGTTGCAGTTTCAAAGCTCTGTAAATAAGTTTTATGAAATCCCCAGAGAATCTAACTTTTCAGAAGTAGAACTAAAGTGAAACCACTGAAAACCCATCTGAGGAGTGCAAGTTGTTCAAGGAACCAGAAACAGAGACCACAGATGAAGAAAGCTAAGTCTTTTATTGAAAACTAAAGTAACCTTGTAAATTGCTTTGAAGTAACAGTTTTGTTGTGTTCAACTGTATATAAAGAGTTACTCGTTTACTGTCAGCGCGACATAGAAAATGCAGAGAGACTGAAGTTTGAGCAGCAAACAGTCAGCTGGCGTATGTGCGCGTGTGTGCAAGTGTGAGAGATAAGGCGATGGACTTCACTTTGCTACGCCGGGTCTAATTAACTAACTAATTGCGCGATCCGCGGTTCTTGCGCATTTGCCAAATGTTTCCTTGTACTAATCTTTTGAGTTACTAATACCGTTTGTGAGTTCCTGTACAATTCAATCCTCTACGCTTATCCCGTCGGACAGCATAAAGGAAAGGACCTAACTGCATAACGTGCGTGCCACGCGTCACAAGTTTTTTCAACAGAACATTCTCAACTGAAAGCAGTCTTCTCAGTGAAGCGCCGACGCAGTCTGTTTTTAAAGTTTGATCAAGTGGATCACAGCACAGCGATTTGCACGCGGCAAGTGAAACACGTGACAATTGAAAGAAACCGGCAGAGAGATTGAGAAACAGTATCTGCAAGTAAGGTCACAATGTGAATAATTAATTGAAGATAATATAAATACTAAATGAAAGGAAAAGCTTCAGAACTCCGAATTCAAGCAACAGCATAGATAGTAAAGTAAAAGAAGAGACTTCTGAACACTATGTTCAAACAGCAACAGTTATTCTAGTAACTCTAGAAAAGAGTTGAAAGCAAACAGTACTTAGGAGGCAGTCAGAACTCAGGAAGCTTGCTGGAAGTTGAGAGAAGAGGCTTAGTAATTCCAGCAGAAGAAGAAAATAGGTTTAACGATTGATTAAGGCGATTAAAGACTTTAAAGTTTGCTAAAGCAGATTTACAAGAGCCTATCAGCCATTGTGCATAGGCAGCAGGTATAGAGGTAAGATATGTTAGATTACTGGGAAGTTAGTAGAGTTAAGCTGTGGGGGTGGTAACCAGCTGTTATTTTTTAGATTGTTCTCAGTCATCACGACTTCCAGTCCGGTCGTGAAGGCGTCAGAGGTGCCACAGAAGATGTGCATTTTTTATTTTCTCCATTTCCCTTTCCCCTTGAGTTTGCCGGCTAGGTAGCTATATCAATATTAAGGCTGTTTGGCAGGCAGACTTGGGGAGGGGGCAGGGGGGGTCTGGTGGGCCAGCATCACTCCTGCAGGAAGATGCAACTGGATCCGACAGGAGCCAGGGGACCCAGGGAGGAGCATGTGCGAGAAGCCAGGGAAGAGCCGGCACAAGGAGGAACCAGGTCCTGGGGAGGAGCCAGGAGGAGGATCCAGGGTGCAGCGAGGAGCTGGGAGGCGCAGGCCCGGCAATGAGCCTGTAGGACGAGCCAGGGAAGTGCCGGGATGAGGAGCCCGTGCGAGAAGCCAGCGCGAGGAGAAGCCAGCGCGAGGAGGAGCCAGGGCCATGGCGAGGAGCCAGCACAAGCAGCCAGTGGCCCGGTGAGGAGCTTGCAAAAGGAGGACCGGTGCACGGGGCCTGGTGTGGAGCTGGCATAAGACGCTGGGACGCGGCGAGGACCCAACGTGAGAAGCCAGGGGCCCAGCAAGGAGCAATCCACTGAGGTCGTAGAGGTACAAGTAAAAGGGACTGAGGGCCTGAGAGAACAAATAACAGTGCCCAAGACCTGAAAGGAACAACTAACAGTGAATGAGCCCCGGGAATAAGAAGTAAAAGGGATTAAGTCCTGGGAGGAATAGGAAGAGGCTGAGGTTAGAGAGGGAAAAGGACAAGGGGCGCATCAGGCACTGAGGTGTAAGAGGGAATACCTGTCGGGACTATAGCTTGAGAGGAACAAGTAACAGGAGCTTTGGCCTGAGGGTAAGAAGTGCTAGGGAAGTATCAGAGATTGTGGCCCGAGGTGAATACGTTGCACAAAGCGCCCTATAAAGAAAGAGGAAAATAGCAAGAGGGGCCTGCCCTTCAAAAGGGGTGGTTGCCTGCAGCCAGCAGGGTCGGGGAGCACGACACTGCCATGGTGGGCCATCAACCCGTGCTGCATTGGGCTCAAGCAGGCATTCTCTGTGGTTATGGAAAAGGCACAACAAAACCACTACTACCAAATTAAAAAAATGGACGGTTTAGCAAATAAGATAGAAAAACAGATCACAATGTAACCTCTTTTTTTCCGAATGCCAGCACCATGAATGAATTGGTGCAGCATGGTGCAGTGCCATCCCTTGGGAAGCCCTTTCTTTACCCGTAGCTGGGCCGCGAGGAATTAAACATGTCACAGTGTATAGAACCCTTGATGTCATAAGGCGTCATGTTGGCTCTTTGAAACGCCACTGGTTGCATTTTGAAAAAGCACCTTATGAACAGAGAAACATCTATGACGTTCCGTTATCCCAGCCTCGTCCAGTTCTGGTTTATAGTGGGTCTTGCTAATGTTCTGCTGGCTGCTCTCCAACATATTGGTATTATCGGATTGCATAGGGAGAAATGGCCCAAATAGTTGGAATTCGTTTTGGGGACATCCAATCAGGACACCTTTCACTCTAGAACTGACCACAGCCTCTGGGTATCAGGAATGGGGATATAAATAAAGGCAGTAAACTGCAATCTACCAGGGGCGCACTGACCACTCAATGTCAGACTGATCGGCTTTCAGTCCCAGGGGTGCAGTAGGAGAATATTATCAAATGAAACCATTACAATCTGGGAATTGCTTTTGATATCAAGTCCCTTTCAAGCGCTGCTTTTGATTCATGCAACATCTTAAGATCCTTATTGTTTCAAATAAAGCTTGATGGGTATATTATTATACTCAAAATTCTACCTAATTTTCTTTGGTGGAGAATATTGTAGTTTCCAATAAAACATCAAAACTACCGTTTTCTTTGGTTGTTTGTTAGGGCTTTTGTAGCCGAGTGAGTTATTGAACTTCATTCCAAGAGCTTGCATAGTCTCCATGTTATAGAACACATTTTAATGCATGCAAGTGTCTGAAACATAAGTGCAAAGAATGTGTTTCTACAAACGAAAAGATTTAGTTCTCCCATAAAATAGGTGGGCCCAAAAGCTAGGGTCTAGACACTCCTGCACCCAAACATTGCTGTCTTCCATGTTACCCACTCTGCACCTCTTTCTTCCCCCATCACAGTTTCTTGTTGCGAGTAATAACCAGCGAACCACGTGCACAATCAGCGGAGATGGGCCTCCAGACCGCACCATGCTGCACTAGACAGGCTGAATAATGCAGACCCATCTGCCCTCAGCAGAGCGGTCCTTTCAGGCCCTGATACTAGCATCATTTCTGAAAAAGGCAGTCTTTAGTGGGAGGGGTACAGCCTGGATAACAGGACAAAACATTTAAACAGGCTGTAGACATGGGTTCAAGAAAAGTGGAACTCTACTGGAGTAATGCCTGGGCAGCTAAAACATGAAAACCTTTCCCTTCCTGCGGGTGTATTTAATCACCAATCTTGTGTCCTAGTCTTGAAAGTAAGAGAGTGCAGGTGCGACAAGAATCAGATATCCATGACCGACAGCAGTCCATAATCTGGCAGAAGCCCCCCCGGAGGCCAAAAAACTACAGCCCATTACTCCTTGTGTGCACCTCTGCCTCGACATTAAAGGTCAAATTAAAGGTATGTGCAAAATCTACCATGTCAAATGGAGAAATTAATTCATCCCAAGTACCAACTTCTCATCATAAAGCAGCGTATTCTGCTCAAATGCTGAAAGGAGCCTAGCTCAACCACAATTAGGGCTGCAACGATGCAGAGGTTGCTTGTTAATATTTCAGACTTTTCTTTTTTCCTGTTCTTCACTGGAGATTATCCATTGTTATTTAATCTTAACCAGGATGTACTTTCTAGCCCTTTAGTTTTCATTTGTCCTACATTATGACATGCATTACTCACCGACATGGACGTGACCAACAATATCCCCAACGTGACGTGTAATGTACCCGAAACCTGTCATACGTTGAGCTCCCTCCGATTGTGTTTTTTCTGCCGTGAGGGAACCTTATGTCAAGCGCGAGTTGGATACAGAAAAGAGTAGGTGTAAGATGTCCATGTTCCTTCTACTCCATGAGGGGAGAAAGGGTGGGAGCATGTGAATCTAAGCAGATACAATCATCAGAAATGCTATTGCGGTGAGTAATGCATGTCTTCTGATGCTTGTTAATCTGTTTAGAATCACTTGCTGTGCATAGACTAGCGAGCAGTACCCACAGATGGTGGTGGGATGTGAGAAGGAACAGTAGCAAAGAGATGTCTTAGCACTGCTTATTCCACCTGAGAATCAGACCTAGAATGAGGGTCTAGGCAACAGTGTTGTGTAAAGGTGTGTACAGAACTCCAGGTTGCTGCTTTACAAATGGACTCAAGAGGAACATTTGCAATGAATGCTATGGCATCCCCTGGGCCCTGAGTAGAGTGTGCTCTAGGCATGAAGGGCAGATCTCTCTTGGCAAGAGTGCAGCACAGTGTGATGCAGTTTATGATCCACTTTGAAATCGCTGATTTAGAGACAAGGTCCCCTTCTCTACCAGCTGCCACAAACGGAAAACTGTTTTGTCTTTCTTAGTGGTCTTGTCTTTTCCAGATAATAGATCACTGTTATCCTTACACTTAGTGTGTGGAGGCTTCTTTCTGCCACGTTAGTGGGGTTGTGGAAAAAGGTGGGTAGTTCTATGAATTGATTCACATGTAACTGATATAAATGTAGGCGCAAACCGTGGCTGAGTGCGCAGGACCACCTTATCCTTGTGAATTGTGACGAATGGGTCTTGAACTGAAAGGGCCTGCAGTTCACCAACTCTCTTTATTGATGTGATCACCACCAGGAAGGCGGTCTTGTAGGCGAGTGCTTTAAGGCTAGCCTTGTGCATAGCTACAAAGGGAGGCCCCATTAGTCTGGTAAGAACAATATTCAGGTCCCACTTGGGTGCTGGGTTGGAAATCGGGGGATTAATTATTTTTACACCCTCCATAAATGGCTTTATTACTGGAATTTCCCACCACGTGTTGTATGCTGAAAGTGCAGCTAAGTGGACCTATAAGGACTTGAAAACCAGGCCGGAGTCTAGCATTTGATTTAGGTACAGGACAATGTGTGCAGAACAATCGGATTGATGCTTTGTTTCTAGGTTCTTTCATCGGCAGGCATTTCAAAGCCTGCATTCTAAAAACCTGTATAATATAACGAAGAAGTTCATTGAAATCTAACCCTAACACCCCCCCACATATTTTCAACTATACCCGACCCCCCAACCCCTTATCTGCCCCCAAACCTTTTTTAGATTAACTCTTTCGTTATATTACACACTTTTAAAATGCACGCTTTTAAATGCCTGCCAATAAAAGGACATTGTACTGATGCTTTTGCCATTACACCAGATGACAAAGCGTTTCCATTTGCTGGAGTAACAATGTCTAGTATTGGGTTTACATGCTTCCCTGAGTATGTCCATACATCTTTGAGGACGTTGGATGTGCCCAAACTCTATGACCTCATGAGCCAGGCTAGTAAGTTGAGAGTTTGAGGGCAAGGATGCGACAGCATGTTGTAAGGGCATGGTAGCTTCCGGGGGTGTTGGGAGGGAATGGGGGGGGGGGGGCAGGGAGACTGACATTGCCATGAGGTGAGAGAACAAAGGTTGGCAGGCCCACACCGGGGCCAGCTAAATTATCCTGGCTGGTTCCTGGTGCATCTTGTGCACTATCCTGTTGAGAATGGGAGTTGGGGAAGGGGGGTGGAGACCGTTCCCCTGGGCATTGTGCCTTCTCCAGAGTTGCGAATAAGTCAATCTCTGGGAAGGCCCAATCTGCGAAGACGTTGAGAACAATGTCTTTGTGTAATTGCCACTCGTACTCTATGGGTAATGGGAAGTCTCTGCCGAGTACGTCCGCCAGAAGGTTGAGTTCCCCTGGAACGTGTTGGGACAGGAGGAACTGTTAAAGAGAATTCTCAGAAATGTGCTAATTCCCTCCACCTTAGAGACCCCCAGCAACTTTGCTGGATTTTGAGGACTTGATTTTTTTAACCCGGAGAGTGTGACCCTTTTTCCCCACTCTCTCGTGTATTTTAATGTGATTTTTACCTCCGTTTCTATTTTGGTTGTGGAGTCTGACAAACTCCATAGGCATTTTTTTACATCGTGTCACACAGCACCTTCAGTGCAGTGGCGCAGGGAAGTCTCTCAGATTTCCCAAAGGTTTAAATACCTTCTCTGGGATTAACTACTATTTCCCAGGGCAGTAAAGTGAAATTGACTTTACTTACCATTGTAACTTTCTAGACCCAGCACTCCCTATAGAGTGCTGAAGGGGTTACCTAGTATCCCCTTTGTCTAGTTTCTCATGTAACATTTTCTATGTTAACCTTTTCTCATTGAATGGCTGGTGGCAGTGGTTTCGTTTTAACTACCATGTGCCTTTATCACGGGCTTCGTTCGCAGCTACAGTAAAGCATACATGGGAGCCATATTTGTCAAAATGGCGCCCGGCCTTCTTTTTTCCCCTATTTCTTTGTAGAAAGGTCCTTCTTGAGATTTGCTTTGCGTTACAAACCAGGTCTTTTGTTCATTTCGCCTTTGGTGGGGGTTACGAATGAAACACGCCTCTGGCTCCAGAGTGTCTGGGGTAGTGAGGGAGGTGCCCAAAACTCCCCGTGATTAGTCTCCTAGGAGTCCCAAATGCACTCTTTGGTGATTGGCTGCCTGACTGTCCGGCAAGGACAGCCACCCTGCTGGGTGATTGACAGCTAGGCTGGAATGAATGGGAGAGAACTGAATAAAAGGCGAGTCCTTTGGCTTGGAAGGCAGTCGACCACTGGACGAAGGAACCGAAGAAGAACTTGAAAAGGACGCCTGCTGCAACTCCTGGACTGTTGGTTTTCCCAGTGAAGCCCTGCTGCAGTGCCGAAACGCCAAGTTCGCATTGACAGAGAAGGCCCTGCAAGGACGACGTCTCCCCTTGAGTTGGTGGGACCAATCAACTCCAAAGTAAGCCACCTGGACATCCAATTCAGAGCTGGTTGAATTTCCACAGAGTTGCTCCTGGAAACCGTATAGCCAGGGAGAGGAACACCAGATTGTGTGTATTGCTTTTAAGCTGACCTAGAGCTTTGGGAAGATCCTCCGGACTCCCAAGAAGCAGTACTGACCAAGCCTGAGCCCCCTCAACAGAGTGGGGGACCCCAGAAGCAAGGAAAGTCCATCTCGACAGCCAGGAACCGCAGTGTTGCTATTTGCGGTAGACACAAAGGAGCTGAAACACTGAACAGCCACTGAAAGTGAAGTTTGCCGGTTGCATGCTTTGACCGTCCCAGTGCATTGCAGGAGTCTCCCGACGTCCTCCCTCTTGTCCCCACGATTGATGCCCAGGAACAGTGAGATCTGCAGAGCTGCACAGGAAAAGAAGTAATCAGCTGCATCTTTTCTTCATTTCTAAGGTAATGTAAAACACGTCCAAAAGAACTTACCTCTTACTGTAGAGTTGCTTGACACTTCTACAACTCACAAGTCTAATCAGCTTGTGGCCCTACATTTGATTCTTCTTTTCAACAAAGACTCCTAAGAACTTGTGCAAAGACTTTTCAATCTACTTACCAGAAGTGCTTCATCCTATACAAGACTTTTGCTCATTGACTTTGGCTTAGCCTATTGAATTGTAGGACTCTTCTTGGAGGATGTAAAGGTATTTGTCTGCTTAAGAATAATTGTGATCTCTTGTTGTTCTAATAACCTTTGCCTTTTACCAACTTTTAAGAGTATTCTGAATGCCAACAGCAAGATATTAATGTCCCCACCACCCCAGCTAATGAAGTCACCTGTGGGTGTAGGTTGTGTCTGTGGGCCATCCCAAAAGGGTCTTTACTGATTCAGAAACTAGTGTACAGTATTGAAGTGTATTTGTGTGTTACTATTCTATTGCTCCTTTATAAAGAAGGCTTTATAACTGACTGATAAATTAATAATTCTTTTATGGAAGAAACCTTGCGTGTAAGAGTTTATTTGAATACCTGTAACTGTGAACCTTTGTGTAACTCCACTACAGCTCACATTTCCCCTCTTGACAGAAGCCTGGCTGCGCATCACGCTACCAAAACTGTGTAGTATAAGCTTATAGCAAAGGTTAGGTTGCCTATACCTGTAGTCATAGTTGTGTGTAGTGGTCCCAGAGGGTACTGCATACAGACTTTGCCTAACAGGAGCATTTTGTGTTTGAGAGCCCATTTCTATATGTTCTGACACAGTTTGGATAGCACCGGAGAGTGAGTGCCCCCTTGTTTGTTTAGGTAATACATGGCCGTAGTACTGTCCGTGAGGACTAGGACGGTCTTCCCCTGGAGGTGTGTCTGGAAAGCCTTCAGGGCCTTGAACACTGCTATCAGTTCCAACAGGTTTATGTAGTTGGATACTACCGCTGGGGACCACACGCCATGCACCGTCTGATGAAGGAAGGAGGTAGGTTCCCCCCACCCCATCAGAGATGCGTCCGTGGTGAGTGGCTTCTACTGTGTGGGGTGTTTATTTATTTATTTATTGCATGTATATAGCGCGCAGACAGCCCGGGGGCATTGTGGCACTGTTACTTGTAAGGAAAACTTAGTTACAATGGGTACAGGTTGTGCCTTGGGTTAACAGTGAGGCAGTGACCTGTGATCAGATATAGGTGGTGTCATACCACGTAATGCATCATACATGAACATTCATGAAAGGCTAGGCATATGTTTGTTAGGTGAACAGGGTCGTTTTCAAGGCTTTCCGAAAGGCGGCCAGTGAGGGTTCAGAGCGCAAGGAGCTAGGCAGGGTGTTCCAGTGTACGGCAGCGAGGTACGGGAAGCTAGAGCCCCCTGCTCTGGCTCTTTTTACCCTGGGTACTGAGAGCATGCTGGCATAGGGTGACCTGGTGGGTCTTGCGGAGGAGACCGGGTGGATCCTCTGGGAAAGGTACATTGGGGTGGCAAGATGGACGCATTTGTGGGTGATGTAGACCTTTGAATAAGATCCTTTCCTTTATGGGGAGCCAGTGGGATGCTTTTCTGGCAGCGGTGATGTGCTCTCTCTTGGCAATGCCTTGTGCAGCACGCAGGGCATTGTTCTGTATTACTTGGAGCTTCTCAAGGTTTTTGTTGGAGGTCCCTAGGAAGAGAATATTGCAATAATCAAGCCGCGAGCCAGTTATGGCCCTGGCTATGTTAGTGCATGTTTCTTTTGACAGATAAAGTCTGATTGCGTTAAGGAGTTTTGCATGGTAAGCAGCAGAGGAGGCAATGGCGTTTACTCGTCTGGTCATGGACAGGTCGGAGTCTAAGTAGACGCCTAGTGTTTTTACTGTGTCTAGTACTGGGATCCTGATTGAATCAATAGTGAAGCGACTACACTGTGCGTCAAGTTTTTTGATGGTGTCAGGGGAGCCTACGAGTAGCAGCTCAGTTTTGTCGGAGTTAAGGCAGAGGCCGTTGATAGCCATCCACATTTGGATTGTGTTGTAGATGTTGGTGAGGGTGGGAGAGTCCGTGTCATAGTCTCCTGTCAGGGTGAGAAGGATCTGTGTATCGTCGGCATAGTTGGTGTAAGAGATGCCCATGGCGTCAAGGATGAGGAAGAGGGGGCGGGTGAAGATGTTATAGAGGGTGGGGGAGAGGCAGGAGCCTTGGGGCACCCCACATAGCATGATGGAGGGTGATGCCGTGGCTAGGTCAGAGAAGACCTGCATGGTCCTGCCTTGGAGGAAGGAGGTGATCCATGTGGTGGCTTCTTGAGAGAAGTTGGCTGTGGAGGAGAGGTGGTGGTAGAGGATGTCCTGGGATACAAGATCAAAGGCTGCCGACAGGTCCAGGAGAAGGAGCAAGACAAGTTTGCCTTGGTCCCTTGCGTCGTCCATTTGGTTTTTGAGGTCGAGTAGGGCAGTCTCTGTCCCGTGCCTGGGGCGAAAGCCGGATTGTCTCAGTCCAAGGAGGTTCTGTTCTTCAAGGAAGTGCTGGACCTGCAGGTAGGCTGCTTTGTCTAGAATCTTGAGGAGGAAAGGGACAGCGGTGATGGGGCGGTAGTTATTAGGGGAGGTGGGGTCAAGTGTGGGTTTCTTTATGAGGGGTCGGACCCATGCTTCCTTGAGGCATGCAGGGACTTTCCCTGTGGTGAAGGAGGCGTTGACGAAGGCTGTTAGGAAGGGCGCCAGGGTGTCTGCGCAGTCTTTGATGATGGGTCGCCTTTGCAATTGGAGGGTTTTATGTTTTTCATGATGTTGATCATGTCTTTTTCTTGGATGGTTTTAAAAGAGAAGGTGGGTGGGGCCTCTGTGGGTGAGGGGGGCGGTGGTGGCGGGGAGGGTGTAATGTGGGTGGAAAGTGATAGTTTGGTGTTTACGATTTTGGCTTGGAGGGTGCTGATCTTATTGCGCATGGCTGTTTGGATGTTGTCACACCATTCTTTATCCTTGGTGAAGTTTTGGGGGGTGGGTGTGGGGGTTTCAAGTTCCCTGAATATGGCGAACATTTCCTTGGTGTTCGATTTGGCCTCCGTGATTCTATCTTCAAAAGATTTAGCTTTGGCTTTAATGATGGCTTTCTTGTAATTATTTGCAAGGGATTTGAAGTTGAGTTTGTCTTTATCATCCCGGGAAGTTTGCCAAAGAGCTAATGCTGCTCGTTTGTCGATGCATAGTTTTAGAAGGTCTTGGGTGAACCACGCATTAGCGTGTCTAGTGGGTTTGGTTTTGCGTGGTTTAAGTGGGGTGATGGTATTGATTGCTGCCGTGATGGCAGTATCTTAGTTTTTGGCCAGGGTTTCTGGGTCGTTGGGGAATGGGGCTCTGAAGGCAGGTCCCTGTAAGAAGGGAAATAGTCTTTCTTTGGTCAGTTGACGGGCACTCCTTGTAAGGGCTGGAGGTAAGGGTAGAGGGGAGTGGGAAGTGGTTGTCGTGGTGGGGATGTTGAAGGTGATGGTGTGGTGGTCAGGTTTTGTGAAGGTTTGTGTTAAAGGTTTTCTCCTGCAGAAGGTTTTCCCTTGACCACCACTGCAGAGACTGAACGAGGGCTGCGGCGACAACCACTAGATCGTCCCATTGTCCGCTGGCCTGACACCATTGGCTCGAGAGACACTCTTGCATGGGACACATGTGCAGACGTGCGTGTGGGACTAAATAAATGCAGGAGGCCATTGTCCCTAACAGACGTATGGCTTTGCATACGGTCACCTCGCGACAGGCTGCATAGTGAGGGATCTGGAACAGCATGTTTTGAACCCTCTCGTTGGAGGGAAAGACAAGGCCGTCTCTGGTAAGAATTAGAGCCCCCAGAAACTGCTTAACTTGGCTGGGGTCTAGGCTGGACTTTTTCTCGTTGATAGAGAACCCTAGACTGAAGAGTAGATCTACTGTCTTCTGGGTATGTGATAGGCCTGTTCCGTACGAATCCCCTGTTATTAGCCGGTCGTCGAGGTAAGGATAGACTAGGATGGACTACCTGCGCAGGTGAGCAGCTACTACCACCAGTACCTTTGTGAACACCCGTGGAGCTTAGGCGATGCCGAAGGGAAGAACCTTGAACTGATAATGGGCGTCCTCTAGCATGAACCTTAGGTACTTTCTGTGTGCTCGCAACATTGAAATATGAAAGTATGCATCTTTCATATCCAATGTTGCCATGTAATCCTCCTGCACCAGTACTGGGATTAATTCCTGCACGGTTGTCATTCTGAACTTTTGCGGTTTAACAGTTGTTCACTGGGTGCAAGTCTAACACAGGGTGCATCGTGAGGTCCTTTTTGGGTACAAGGAAGTACACTGAATAAGTTTACCTTGTGAATGGGGACTGTTGGGCAAGATTGTATGCAGTACCCTGTGGAAGGCTGCACCAGCCTTGTGCTCTTGTCAATAGTTAACCCAACCTTTGGTATAAGTATTAGGCAAAGTTTGAATGCAGTACCCTCTGGGAACACTACCAACTATGACTACAGGTATAGGCAACCCAACCTTTGGTATAAGCTTGTATTACACTGTTTTGGTAGCCTGATGAGCAGCCAGGTGTTAGGCAGAGCTTGAATGCAGTACCCTTTGGGACCACTACACACAACTATGACTACAGGTGTAAGCAAACCAACCTTTGGTATAAGTCTGTACTACACAGTTTTGGTAGTGTGTTGAGCAGCCAGGCTTATCTCAAGAGGGGAAAGTGAGCAGTAATTATGTTACACAGAGGTCTACAATCACAAGTGTTCAAATAAACTCACACTCAAGGTTTTTTTGATAAATACTTATTAATGTATTTATATGTCAGTTATAAAACATTCATAAGAAGGAGGCAATTATATAACACACACATATACTTCAATACTATTTCAGAACACTTTTCAAGAGAAGTAAAAGGCAAAGATTATTAGAACATGAAAGGTTACAATTCTTCTTAGACAGTGCAAATACTTGGAGTTCACCAGAATAATCAATTCTATTCAATAGGCTAAGCCAAAGTCAATGGACTAAAGTCTTGGATAGGATAAAGCGGTTTGGGTAAGTAAACGGCAAAGTCTCTGCCAAAGTTCTCAGAAGTAGTTTGTAAAAAGGAGAATCATGTTTGGTCACAAGCTGATTAGGCCTGCAAGTTGCAAAAGCTTCTAGCACTTTCACTGCGAGAGGTAAGTACTCTCAGTCTCGTTTCACAGTACCTTACAAATGAAGAAAAAGATGCAGCTGATGATTTCTGTTCCTAGCAGTTTCCTGCAGATCCCGCTGTTCCAGTTCCTCAGTCGTGGGGACAAGAGGGAGGACGTCGGGGGACTCCTGCACTGGGACTGGTCAAAAAGCTAGCAAATGGCAAACTTCAATTCCGGTGGCTAAGTAACGCACACAAACTGGTGTCCCTCTGCCTGGTTATACGGTTTCCTGCAGCACTCTGAGGAAGATGCAACCAGCTCCGAGAATGGTATCCAGGTGGCTTATGGGTCGAGTTGATTGGTCCCACCAACTGAAAGGGAGAAGTCCTCCTTGCAGGGCTTCTCTGTCGAGGTGAACTTGGCGATCGGACCTGCAGCAGGGATTCACCGGGCAAACCAACGGTCCAGGAGTTGCAGCAGCCGTCCTCTTCAAGCTCATCTTCGGTTCTTTAGTTCCAGTGGTCGACTGCCTTCCAAGCCAAGAGACTGCCTTTTATTCAGTTCTGTCCCATTCATTCCAGCCTAGCTATCACTCACCCAGCAGGGTGGCTGACCTTGCGGGACAGTCAGCCAGCCAATCACCACATAGTGCATTTGGGGGTCTCCTAGGAGAGTAAGCACAGGGAGTTTCGGCCACCTCCTTCACTTCCTGCCCACCCCAGACACTCGGGCTCCAAAGGCAGTCTTCACTCCTGAAGCCCGCCAATGGCGAATGAACAAAGAGACCAAACCTGGTTCGGCGCACAGAGCAAAACTCTAGAAGAACCTTTCCACAAAGAAATGGTGAAAAAAGAAGACCGGGACCTGTTTTTACAGAGGGGGCTCACACGCCATCTTGAAAAACATGGCTCCCGCGATTTAACACTACCAGCGCTATGAATAGTTTGCGGTTGGGAAAAATCATGGTAGTTCGTTGTAAAACCACTGCCACAGCCATTCTGAGAGGAAAGGGTAGCATTTGACTGCTACATGAGTATCTAGACACAGTAACCCCTCCAACACTCTATTGTAAGATAGTGTGTGCTGGATCTAGGAATTTAAAAAGACTTTACTAGTCAATTTCACTTTACTTTCTCTGGGATACATTAGTTTATCCCAGAGAAGGTATTTAAACCTAGGGAAAGCCTGAAAGGCTTCCCTGTGCCACGGCACTGAGGGTGCTGTGTGACACAAATGAAAAGATGATGCCTATGGAGTTGTTTAGACTCAATAATTCAAAACGAAACAAACACAGAAAACACATTCATTTGAAAAGTATAAAGTTCCAAAGTTCCGCAAAAAAGAGCTCGAGGGCTCTAGGGTGGGAGGAATTAGCACATTTTTGAGAATTCTCCCGAACACCAGGCTTATCTCAAGAGGGGAAATGTGAGCTGTAGTGGTGACACACAAAGATTCAGTGACAGGTATTCAAATAAACTCTTACACTCAAGGTTTCTTGCATAAACAATTATAAATGTATTCATCAGTCAGTTAAAGCCTTCTTTATAAGGGAGCAATATACTAGTAACATACAAATACACCTCAATACTGTACACACTGAGTTTATTTAATCAGAAAAGACCCTTTTGGGATGGCCCACAGACAACCTACACCCACAGGTGACTTCAATGACAAGGGTGTTGGGGACATTAATATCTTACTGTTGGCATTCAGAACACTCTTAAAAAATTGGTAAAAGGCAAAGATTATTAGAACACAGGAAATTACAAATATTCATAATTAGGGCAAATACTTTCAGATAGCAATTACAAGAGTCATTCAATTCAATGCAGCACTTCAGGTAAGTAAATGGAAAAGTCTTTGCACAAGTTTTTTTTTTTTTGTGTTTTTTTTGCTATTTATATAGCGCTACGAACCCTCGGGCACCTGAGCGCTGCTTATTTCCCACATTGTGTGGTGCTCATTTATCGACCTCGGAAGGATGAAAGGCTGAGTTTCGAACCTGCATCAACAGGCTCTGCACTGATGTCAAAGCAGACGCTCTACTCGCTGTGCTATCAGACCGGCTGGGCGTTCTTAGGAGTCTTTGAAGAAGAGAAGAATCAAATGTAGGGCCATAAGTTGATAAGGCTTGTGAGTTGTGGAAGTTCCAAGCACTTCTACAGTAAGAGGTAAGTTCTCGTAGACTTATTTTACAGTCCCTTGGTAAACAAGAAAAGATGCAGCTGATGACCTCTGTTGCAGTGCAGCTCTGCAGATCTCACTGTTCCTGGGCCTCAGTCGTGGGGACAAGAGGGAGGAGGTCGAGGGACTCCTGCACTGCACTGGGACTGTCAAAACTGTCAACCGGCAAACTTCACTTTCAGTGGCTGTTTCGCGTTTCAGCTCCTTGTGGTACAGCAAATGGCAATAAGCGCAGTTCCTGGCTGTCAAGGTGGACTGTCCTTACTACTGGGGTCCCGCACTGATGAGGAGGCTCAGGATTGGTCAGTCCTGCTTCGTGGAGTCCGGAGGATCTTCAAAAAGCTTTAGGCTAGCTTAAAAGTAACGCACACAATCTGGTGTCCCTCTCCCTGGCTATACGGTTTCCTGCAACAACTCTGAGGAAGTTCAACCAGCTCCGAGATGGGTGTCCAGGTGGTTTACTTTGGAGTCGATTGGTCCCACCAACTCAAAGGGAGAAGTCGTCCTTGCAGGGGCTTCTCTGTCGATGCGAACTTGGCAAGTAGTCACTGCAGTAGCGCTTCACAGGGCAAACCAACAGTCCAGGAGGTGCAGCAGGCATCCTCTTCAAGCTCTTCTTGGGTTCCTTCGTCCAGTGGTCGACTCTGCCTTTCAAGCCAAAACACACGCCTTTTATTCAGTTCTCTCCCTTTTCATTCCAGCCTAGCTGTCACTCGCCCAGCAGGGGGGCTGCCCTTGCCAAACAGTCAGCCAGCCAATCACCACAGAGTGCATTTGGGTCTCCTAGGAGACTAAGCACGGAGTTTCGGGCACATCCCTCATTTCCTGCCAACCCCAGACACTCGGGCGCCAGAGGCGGGTTTCTCTCACGAAGAGACGAAACCTGGTTTGGCGCGCAGAAACTCTCTAGAAGGACCTTCCCACAAAGACCTGGCGAAAAAAGAAGACCTTGCACCATTTTAGCAAAGGTGGCTGTATGCCATTTTGAAAAAGATGGCTCCCGCGGTTACTTTACCGGAGCCACGAACGGTTGCGGTAAATGCAAACCAAGGTAGTTCAAAACGAAACCACTGCCGCCAGCCAGTCAATTGAGGAAAGGGCAACATATAGTATGCTACATAAGAAGCTAGACAAAGGGGATGCTAAGTAATTCCTGCAGCAATCTATTTTAAGATAGTGTGCGCTGGGTCTAGAAAGTTACAAATGTAATTAAAGTCAATTTCACTTCACTGCTCTGGGAAACCGTAACTGATCCCAGAGAAGGTATTTAAACCATGGGAAATGTGGAAGACTTCCCTGTGCCACTGCACTGAAGGTGCTTTGTGACACAATTGTAAAAGACGATGCCTATGGAGTTGGTTAGACTCCATAACTAAAAGAAATAAACACAGAAAACAAATAGAATTAAAAGTACAAAATCCCAAAGTTTTGCTAAAGTGCTGGGGGTCTCTATGGTAGAGAGGAATTGGCACATTTTTGAGAATTCTCCTAACACTAAGCATGTACAACACAGGTTGGTAGAGTGACTGAGCTGCCAGGCTCATCTCAAGAGGGGTCAGGGTGAGCGGCAGGGGTTACAGAGATCCACAGTGACAAGTTTCCAAATAACACTTACACTCAAGGTTTCTTGATTAAACAATTATTTATCAATTTAACAGACAGTTTGTATAAGCCTTCTTTAGAAGAGAGAAAATATCTACCATTTAAATATACTTCAAAGATACACACTATCAGTTTCAATAAATCAGTAGATACCCTTTGGGGATGGCACACAGACACTTCCTACACCCTGAGATGACTTAAATAACTAGGACACTGTGGACATTGATATATCACTGGTACATTTAGAGCAATACTGAGTTTGGAGTCAAAAGGAAAAGGTTAAGGGAGAAAACAATGGTTAACACGTTTCTCGAACAGGTAAGCACTTTCAAACCCGCCAATGCAATGTAGATTAACCCTTTCCCAGCTACACAAGTAAAGAATGTGTGACTTTTTGGAGGGACAGATCAAAACACAAAGTCGGAGGTTAGAAGATTATTCAGGGAGCCAGGACAGCCAATGTCAATTGAGCAAAGACTAGGAGAGCTGGAGTTCTTCTTGAAGGTAAGTAAAAGGTCTTAGACAATGTTAGAGAGTTTTTGCTGAAAAGTAAATCACTGTTGGGCAAAAACCTGGGAGGCTTGTGATGGGCAAATCTGCAAGCAACTCTGTAAAAAGGTAACAAAGGCAAGTCTTAACTGAGAGCAAGCAAGTTACACAGCAAGAGGTAAGAACCCCTCAGTTTACAGTACCTCCGGTCTGAAGAAATTGGTTCCAGCTGGCTTCTGTTCCTGTTGTAGTATGGCAGATCCTGTTGGTCCTGGGCCTCGGTCGTGAGGACAAGAGGGAGGACGTCTAGGGACTGCTGCACTATGATTCGAAGGTCAGCGGCAGCAATGGGCAAACTTCTGATCAGCGGCACTTTGCAGTTTCGGCTTCTCGCAAATAACACCACCGCGGTTTTCGGATACCTTGTGGGCTTTCCTTGCTTCTGGGGTCCAGCACTCTGTCGAGGTGGCTCAGGCTTGGTTAGTCCTGCTTCGAGCGAGTCCGGAGGAACTTCCTGGAGCTCAGGTCCGACTTAAAAACAATGCACTCAATTCTGGTGTTCATCTCCCTGGCACTCGGTTCCTGCAGCAGCAATGGAAGTACAGCCAGCTTTGCGAAGATTTCCAGATCAGTTCGTCTTGGGGTTGATTGGTTCCGCCAACCCAAGGAGAGAAGTCTTCCTTTGCAGGGCTTCTCTAGTCGAGGCTAATTCAGAGCTTCAGCACTGCAACATGGCTTTACCGGGCAACCCAACGGTCCAGGAGTTGCGTCTCTTCCAAGTTCTTCTTCGGATTCACTTCGTCCAGTGGTCGACTCTACCTTCCTTGCAAAAGACCTCGCCTTTTTATGAAGTCTCTCCCATTCATCTGCAGCCTAGCTGTCACTCACACAGCAGGGTGGCTGTCCTCCAAGAACAGCCAGCTGGCCAAACACCTTTGGGTGCATTCCTGCAACCAAGGTGACTAAGCACATGGAGTTTCGGGCACCTCCCTAGCTTCCTGCCATTCCAGACATGCTGGAGCCAGAGGCGGGCTTCAGCAGTGAACCCCGCCAAAGACAAAATGAACAAAGGGACCAAACCTGGTTTGGCACGCAGAGTAAATCTAAAGAATGACCTTTCCAACAAGAAATGGCGATAAAAGAAGACCGGGCCATTTTGACTTTAGCTGCAATTGCAGCCCGCGGTAGAAACACACAGTGCTACGAAAAAGTAATCCACTGCCACCATCCATTAATTGTAGAAAGGGTAACAAAAATGTTACACGAGAAAGTAGACAAAGGGGATACTAGGTAACCCCTCCAGCACCCTATGGTAAGATAGTGTGTGCTGGGTCTACAAAGTTACAAAAGGTAAGTAAGGAACAAGTTACTTACCTGTAACTGTTGTTCTCCAGCATGGGTCTGGCATGGATTCACATGCTCATGAATATTCCCCGTCGTCAGGCTGGGAATCCTCGGTAAAGAAAAATCAGTATCAGTTTTGTTTCTGATCTGTCTTTCGTAGTAGTAACCAATCACTGATCTCTGCGTCATACTGACCACAGCCAATGACTGCCCTCTACCTAAGCCCCGCCTCTGGCAGCCATCTTCAGATTTGGTAGCACGTGAAGTGGCAGTATGACCAAGTGAAGAGCCGCAGAGGGGTAGGCGGGAGGGTTCGCATGTGTATAAATGCCAGACCCATGCTGGAGAATAACAGTTACAGGTAAGTAACTTGTTCCTTCTCCAGCATGGTGTCTGGCATGGATTCACATGCTCATGAATATAAGAATACATAGCAGTACACATGCACAACCACGGGAGGTGGCAACAGGCTCAATATTAAGCAATACAACAACTCAACATTAAGCATCTCTTACCTTCTCACCAGGCTCACCTTAGGCGAACAGGTTGCGCAGCACTGCTTGGCCTACCATGGACTCCTCCCTGGAATCCCGGTCGACGCAGTAGAATTTCGTGAAGGTGTGCGTCGACCTCCACGTAGCAGCCCTGCAGATGTCCAGCAGGGGCACACCAGATAGGAACGCCGTGGTAGCTGCGATCGCTCTGGTGGAATGGGCTCTCGGACGGCCGGGCAGCGGTCGGTTTGCCAACCGATGACAGTACATGATACAGCCGGAGAGCCATCTGGAAATGGAAGCCTTGAAGAGAGCCTTCCCCTGATTGACAGGTCCAAAGTTCACAAAAAGTTGTGACGTCTTCCGAAAACTCTTCGTGCGGTCCACGTAGAACTTCAGCGCTCTAGCCACATTCAGCGAGTGCAAAGTCCTTTCAGCCGGCGACGAAGGCGACGGGAAGAAAACAGGCAACACCAAGGGTTCATTGAGGTGGAAGTCCGACGGCACCTTGGGCATGAAGGAGGGGTGCGTCCTGAGCACTACCCTTGTGTCGTGAAAAGTCAAGTACGGGGGCTTGCAGGAAAGGGCCTGTATCTCTCCCACCCATCGTGCGGAGGTGATGGCCACAAGAAACGCTGTTTTCCACGACAAGAACTTCAACGGAGCTGAGTGCAGAGGCTCGAACGGAGGTCCCATGAGCTTGGTCAGCACCACGTTGAGCTCCCACGCCGGGGCCGGAGCCTTCACCGGCGGGAACAATCTGAACAGTCCCTTCATGAATTCTTTCACCAGACGATGAGACCACAAAGACGTCCGTCCCGTGGTTCTGGTGTATCGTGAGATCGCAGCAAGATGAATCTTGATGGAAGCGTGCGCCAGTCCAGCCTTGGCCAGCGTCAGTAGGTACGGCAGTACTTGAGGAGCCGTAATCCGTAGAGGGTTAATCTTCTGTGCGTGGCACCAGACAGAGAACCTCTTCCATTTGTGTCCATAGCATTTAAGAGTTGAGGACGCCCTGGCCTTTACAAGAACCTCTCTGCAGTCGGCCGGTATGCCGTAACCTCCAAACTCTAACGCTGCAGGAGCCAGGCCTGCAAGTTCAGCGACTTCGGGTCGTGATGGAGGATGGTGCCTCCTTCCCTGGAGAGAAGATCCGCGCCCACTGGCAGCTTGAATGCCGGGGACGCTGACAAGTCCAGAAGGTCCGGGAACCATATCTGCCTCGGCCACGCAGGTACGACGAGGATCATCCTGCACCATGACCTCTTGAGCTGGTTGATGAGCCGGATCAGCAACGGCAATGGGGGGGAACGCGTATAGAAACAGGCCCTCCCAGGGGAACGAGAAAGCATCGCCCATGCTCCTCGGCTGGGGAAACCTGCTGGCGAACCTCCGGCACTTGGAGTTTGTCGCCGTCGCGAACAGATCGATCAGGGGTGTGCCCCACCGTCGGAAGAGGCGGTCCACTAGATCCTGTCGTAGTTCCCACTCGTGGCACGAGCGCAGCTCTCTGCTGAGCGAGTCGGCGATGGTGTTTTTTATTCCTGCCAGATGAAACGGCACCAGAAACATCCCTTGGGCGACGGCCCAATGCCACAGATCCTGCGCCTCCTTGGACAGGGCTGGGGACCTGGTGCCGCCCTGCTTCCAGATGTAGAACATGGTGGTGTGGTGTTGTCGGTGAAGATCCTCACCACCTTGCCCTTGAGGGACGGAAGAAAGGACCCGGGGGCCCAAAACACTGCACGGAGCTCCAGGACGTTTATATGGAGGGACTTCTCCGTCGGAAGCCAAATGCCTCTCGCATGCAGATTTTCGGTGTGCGCTCCCCACCCTTCCAGGGAGGCATCCGTGGTCACTGTCTTCTGGTGGCCCGGGGTCTGGAAGTCCATGCCTGCCGTCAGATGCGTGCGGGTGCCCCACCACCGGATCGCTCGTCGGAAGCTCTCGTCGAGTGTGATCCTGTCCTCGAAGCTGCCCGTCGTCTGGATCCAGCGAGCGTCCAGGAACTCCTGTAACGGGCGCATCCGAAGCCTGCACAGGCGGATGAGATAAATGCAAGACAACATCATTCCGAGGAGGGATTTGATGGACCTCACTCTGGCCGCGTCCGCAACCAGCATCCGCTGCACCTTGCCCAAGATGGCTCTCGTCCTTTCCTGCGACGGAGAGGCCAGAAGCGCCACTGTGTCGAGTTTAACTCCTAGAAACAGTGCGTCTTGCGCGGGCACCAGATGGGACTTGGCGTAGTTTATGGAGAATCCCAGGTCCGTGAGTAGTTGGATGGTCCTTGCTGTGTGCTCCGCGGCGAGCTCCCTTGTCTTTGCTTGGATGAGCCAGTCGTCCAGGTAGGGGTAGACATGGATCCCCTCCAGGCGCAGCCGCGCCGCCACCGGTGCGAGGCACTTGGTGAACACCCTGGGTGCCAACCTCAATCCGAAGGGAAGGGCTCTGAACTGGTAGTGACGCCCTTGGACCACGAACCTGAGAAACTTTCGGTGTCCCTTTAGGATGGGGATATGGAAGTAAGCATCCTCCAAATCCAACGACGACAGGAAATCGCCCTCCTCCAGCTGACCCAGGACGTGCTGAAGGGTGACCATCCGGAACTTCTGTGCCTTGATGAATTTGTTCAGTCGTCGTAGGTCCAGGATGGGACGCCATCCTCCTGTCTTCTTCACAAGGAAGTATCTTGAGTAAACTCCAGAGCTCCGAAGCCTCTTTGGGAAGAGCTCGATGGCGCCTTTCTTGAGCATCGCCTTTACCTCCAAGAGAAGCTAAGGGACGTGATGTTCCTTCCTGGCCACGGGGGGGGGGGGACGCGCGGGCACTTCTTTAGAAACTCGAGTGCGTGACCCTGGGCCAGGGCGTCCAGCACCCAACGGTCGGTGGAGATGGACTCCCACACGCTGACGAAGTTCGCCAGCCGGCCTCCCACCGGGATGCTTCGGTGGGGGCCCGATCCCACGGCCGGTTCAGTCCTGCTTCGACGAGGCTTTGCCGCCTTGTCCTCCCTGGCGACGACGGCGGGGTCCGCCCGACTTGCCTCGTCCCCTGTAGGCTTCCTGTGACGACAAACGGGCCGCTTGACGGTAGGTGGAATATCCGCCGCCGGAACTGTTGGAGGCACCCTGCTTGCCTCCGGCGCTCTGGAAGGGCGGCCGTCGCTGGAGAACACCAAGAGCCCGGGCCGTCTCCGTGTCCGTCTTGATGGCTTGTAGGGAATCGTCCATTGTTTTCCCAAACAGGTTGATCCCGTCGAACGGCATGTCCAAAACTCTGGTCTGCACGTCCTGCTGGAAGTCCGTTGCCTTGAGCCATTCACGCCGTCTGCCCAACTGGCGAAACCCAGTGTCAGCGATGTCCGTCGCTATCGTAATGGCGTGGTCCGACGCCACTTCTCCTTCCTGCAAGATCTCTAAGGCCTCTGCCCTCTTGTCTTCCGGTAGGAAGTCCAGCAGGGGGGTGATCTTGTACCACAACTCCGTCGTAGCGGGCTACGATAGCCAAGGCGTTGGCAACCTTAATCGTTGTCGCTGCCGATGAGATGACTCTGCGTCCCATAGTGTCCAATTTCTTTCCCTCGCCGTCCGGGGCGGGGGTGACGTAGAGGCCGAAGCCCCCCCTGCTTTCTTCCTGGCCGCCACAGAGACGACCGAGTCCGGGGGTGGCTGTGCCCGAAGGCACAAGGGGGCTGCGTCCGGGACCCGGTACTTCTTCTCGTACCGATCCCTTCTCGCAGGCGTTGTGGATGGGTTCTTGAGGAGGGCGAGACCCTCATCCCAGATATCGTCCAGTAGAGGTACAGCGAGGACGGTCTTCCTCTTGGTCTCGTGCCGTTGGTAAAGGAAACCTTCCTTCTTCTCTTCCGGGCAGAGCTGGAAAAGCTTGGATGCCCTGGCGATCATGGCATGAAACGATCCAATCTCGTCGGGCGGGGAAGCCCGGGGAGGAGGTGACAACGGAAGATCCTCGTCGTAAACCTCGTCGTCTGTACCCGTCACGGCCGTGTCCGTCCCTGTATCATCCCCACGGGTCGTGGACGGGGAGGAGGGCTGAGCAGGGTGCGATGGTTGAAAAGGAGGTGGAGGATGAATCCTTCTTCTCTTAGGAGGAGGGCTCCCAGAAGGGCCTGGCTCCGGGTCCCCCGTCCGGAGCGGTTCCTCCGTTGGTGGTAACGGCAATCTCGTCCTTATCTCCGAGCATAAGGACTGTATAGCCAACAAAATGGCCGCCGAGTTGTCTTGCGGCACTGCTTGAGGGGATTCTGACGGGCGGTCAGTAGCCTCGTCGGCACCCTCAACGTTCTCGTCGTCTCCTACGTCGGGGTCCCTCCCGACGGGCTGGTCTTCTTCCACGCCAATGCCGTGGCTTAAGACTTCGATCAGCTCCTCTTCAAAGGTTGAGGCCGAATCCACGACGACCTCCTGCCCCCCTTTTTCTTCTCCGTCGGAGGTTTCACGGGGGTCCTGTCGATGGGCCTGAAAGAGGACTCCCTCTGCGGTGGCAGGGAGACTCTGGGCCCCGAGGTCGCCTCCACAGGCTGAGCCAGGGCCGCCGCGACTGTCTCGATAGAGGCCTTGGCAGGGTGGATCAAGGCTTTCACCACCTTAGGTGCGCTCACTGCCTTCTCCTTGGGGGGAGGGTCACCGTCTCACTCCCCCTCCGATGGGGCCTTCAAGCTCGACCGGGGTCTCTCCAGAAGCTTCGCCAGATGCTCGGCCTTCCTCTTACCCGAGCCAGAGCGTTGGCTCGTGGCTGATGGCGCCAGGGAGGCTGCGCCCTGCCTGGCAACCGTAGAGCCCGACCGTTCGGCGCTCCCGGTGCCAGCGGACTCGCGGTGATTGGCCTTCTGTTGGGCCCCCGTCGCCAGGGCGACCTCAAAGGTCTTAGAAGACCGCCCGGACTACTACTACTTTTTCTCGCCTGACGGGCTCTTCCCTTCCAGCCGGTTGGCGAGACGCAGATGGCGGTCCTTCATGGTCCGCTCCGACATTGCCGCAAAACGCACAGTCCTTCTCCACGTGCGTCTTGTCCTCATGCAGGCAGTAGAGGCAAAGGGAGTGTTCGTCCTCCTTAAAGACATTCTGAAGCTGGCATCCAGGGCAGACCCTGAACAGCTTTCCGGGCGTCGAGCTTCCCTTCTCCTGGGCCATGTCCGAGATGGGCCTGAGAAACTTCTGGCGTCCTCCAAAAGCGTGGCTCAACGAAATTTTCACCCTTGAGGAGCGTAGAAGAATCCGACACGGGTCCCCGTTGATCGGATAAAGAAACGGTGGAGCTTGAGGCTCTTTTGACCGAAAAAAGAGAATTTTCCTATGAAAAAGCACCAAAACGCACTAAAGCTCGAGAGCAATAGCACGAGGATCCCAACACTTGAACGTGCGGTAAAAATCTGAAGATGGCTGCCAGAGGCGGGGCTTAGGGAGATGGCAGTCATTGGCTGTGGTCAGTATGACGCAGAGATCAGTGATTGGTTACTACTACAAAAGACAGATCAGAAACAAAACTGATACTGATTTTTCTTTACCGAGGATTCCCAGCCCGACGACGGGGAATATTCATGAGCATGTGAATCCATGCCAGACCCCATGCTGGAGAAAGTCAATTTCACTTTACTACTCTTCAAAACAGTAGTTTAACCAAGAGAAGGTATTTAAACCTTTGGGAAATCTGAAAGACTACCCTGTGCCACTGCACTGAAGGTGTTGTGTGTCACAATGTAAAAAGATGGAGTTTGTCAGACTCCAAACCCAAACACATAGGATTCAAAGTACAAAGTCCCAGGGTTCAGTAAAGAACTGGGGGTCTCTAAGGTGGGAGGAATTAAATACTAAAATTAAAATTCTCCCCAAAAGGGATTTGTATGGCGCCCTTGTCCAGAAGGATCTGCACCTCTTCGAGCAGGATTTGCAGGTGTGCTGGTGAAGACGCCTGCCCTTTGGTGAACGGTATTGAGGCGGCCGGTGGAACTCTATACAATAACTGTGGGTGACGGTCTTGAGCATCCACTGGTCTGATGTGATCACCTCCCATGCGTGAATGAATGATGACAACTGCCCCCCGACTGGGGGGGCATGGGAGGGGACTCGGACTGGCATGTCATTTTGATGTGGAGGCCGGGGAGTCTCTTGGGGTGGAGTTTCTGCCTGTACCCTTGCCTCTGCGCTGTCCCCTTTGCGGATATTGGCTGCTGCCAGCTGAATCTTGTCCAGAGGACCATGGTGTACCTCCTGCGCCATATTGCCCATGGGGAGATCGGAGACGGACTGACCTCGAAAGGAACAGCAAAGAGTTTGCACCTCACCGCTGTTGAAAAGGCTTGGCTGTGATCTGATTGAGGGATTTTAGAGTCTCATGCTCTTTCTTAGCCGTTTCCAAGGTGTCGTCCACAGCCTTACCAAACAAGTTAGACTGTTCTACTGGATTATTTAAGGCAGCCTGAGTCTCCGATTTGAAACCTGCATTTTTTAGCCAGGCGTATCTCTTGAGGAGAGTTCCCTGTGCCAGAGGGTGCACCGTCGTTTCAGCAGTGTCTAGTGTGTTCTTGAGAATGTTGTGGGTCACCAGTCTACCCTCTGAGAAGACCACCAGCAGTGGTGATTGCGTGGGTTCAGAGACCTCTTGGAGGCCTTCTTGGAGCAGGCCCTATTGCACGTCGCTGTAACTAGCGAGAAGGATGGTATTACTCACAATTCTGGTAGAATACGCTGCATACGTGGTAATGCGCTTGCCAAGGACAGAGTTTCTTGCAGTCCTTATCGGGGGGAGCCTCTGTCGTAGACAGTGGCACCCCAGCTATTTTTATAGTGGTTGGAACAACCAGACAGTTTGGTGTGGCATGACCTTGAATGTACATAGGGACAGATGGAGAAGGGGGAAACAGTTTCTCAACCGGCGGAGGGTTGACAGCCCTTGTAAGGGAAGGAGACAGTAAGGACAGCAAGGCGTTTCTTTATTGAGTTTAGCAGAGGAATAGCCCGACTTGTGGGAGGTTTTCTTTAAGATTGCCCTCAACAAAATCAGAGACCAGAACAGCCTCCTGTGGCGCGATCTGAAAGTGGCCTGCTGCCCTCTTTAGGATGGCATTAAATACTATTTGGTCATCTATTGGAGACGGCTGCCTCTGTTGAGGTGAGGAAGGCGGGTGCAGACAAATAATGCCTGGGTCTGGGGTAGGAGTGGGTGAGAGCCAACACCCTTCATCTGCTGGTGGATCTTGTCCCCAGTCTGGGCACTGGTCAGTTGTGTCCAGACCAAAAGGATTGTCCTCATGAGTAAAGGGATCCTCATATGTTTGTTCTGGCTCAGAATACTCAAATACTTCTTCCTGATGAGTTTGTGTCTGAATAGGAAGCTTCTGCATCTTTGGTAGAATAGGGCAGGGGTCCTCCTCTTGGGAGTAATGTATCTTTCAGACTATGAACTGGGATGTCTTAGCCATATAATTTTCAAACCTCTGCCTAGTCCACAAGGATCAAGCAGAGGGGTCAGGAAAAGGGAAAAGCTCTTCAGAGGGTGGTGAGGGGGGGGGGGGGGGGGTAGCATACCAGCTAAAGCCCTAGAGAGGGCCTGGGGGGCCTTCAGAGTACTCTTCTTGACAAGAGGGGGTGCTTCTGAGGCGTTCCGGTGCCGAAACAATACCCGCAAGACTCTTGCGTAATTTCGGCAGCTGTGTGATGGATTTCGACGTGCCTCTAGGTGTCGCCGCGTTTGTCGACTCCGCCGAAGCCTTAGGAGCTGACACGCTCTTGGACGGTGTGTCGGCACTCATGTGTTTTTTTGTGGGAACGCCCTTATGAGTAGCATCCCCATCACATGCCGAGAAGTCGATTGCGGGGAGGGCGCCGGACCGCAAGGTTCGGCAGGCACCAGCGAAGTCTTCAGCGGACCTGTTGGCGTTTGGTGCTTCTTCCACGTATCCGTCGAGGAGGCTCTGGGGGTTGTGTGCTTTTTCTTGGGTGATGCACGTGTGTCCGTGTGACCGGGTGCGAACTCCCCATAACAGTACGGGTGGTCTGTGTCGGGGACGGGCATTTGGGAACCGGAGGGTTCTGCCGAAAGGTCTATGGCCTCCAGGTCGGAGCCATGGCTGCTGCTAGAGTCCTTGTCATCCGAGGCGACGGCGCCATCCACCACTTTGTCTGCCTATCTTTTAACGTCTTAGGACGAAAGAGCTTGCAGGATTTACAGGAATGCTCATCGTGGTCAGCACCTACTGCATTTGCGATGGGTGTCTTTCCATGGGTATTTCCGTTGCACGACGGACAAAATTTAAATGGAGTCCTCTCCATAGTAGAGGTAAAAGGCAGCTAGACCAGAAAGGGGAAGAGAGGAGAAAAGGAAATGCATTCTCAGAAAGAATCAGCCCAGGGCCCCACTGTCCCTACTGTACGGCCTGGCAGGAGGGATGAGGCCACGCAGTAGACAGACATCAATCGATGCACCAGTCACCCAACAGCAGTGGAGGTCTTTGGCATAGGGGCCCACAAAGCAGTCAAAGAGAAATAGTCGAAGACTAGACAACCATCTGTCGTGGGACAACAAATTATTGAGCGATATGAACTCTTGCAAGCTCCGCATAAGACGACCAACTAGTTGGGCGGAAAAAAACAATCTGGGGGACCTCGACGCGCGAGGGATTTTGGGTACACTACACGTCACGTTAGGGATAGTGTTACAGTCACGCCCATGCCGACGTCCCCTTTCGCTCCTGGAAAGAAGGAACAAGTTACTTACCTGTAACTGTTGTTCTCCAGCATGGGTCTGGCATGGATTCACATGCTCATGAATATTCCCCGTCAGGCTTGGAATCCTCGGTAAAGAAAAAAAATCAGTTGCAGTTTCGTTTCTGAACTGTCTTTCTTAGTAGTTACCAATCACTGGTCTCTGGGTCATACTGCGCCCAGCCAATGACTGCCCTCTTCCTAAGCCCCTCCCCTGGCAGCCATCCTCAGATTTGGTAGAACGTAAAGTGGCAGTAGGACCAAGAGAAGAGTCGCAGAGGGGTAGGAGGGAGGGTTTGCATGTGAATCCATGCCAGACCCATGCCGGAGAACAACAGTTACAGGTAAGTAACTTGTTCCTTCTCCAGCATGGGATCTGGCATGGATTCACATGCTCATGAATACAAGAATAAATAGCAGTACACACATGCACAACCACGGGAGGTGGCAAGGCTCAACATTAAGCATTTCATCAAGTCAACATTAAGCATCTCTTACCTCTTCACCAGGCCCACCTTCAGGCGAACAGGTTGCGCAGCACTGCTTGGCCGACACTGTACTCCTCCCTGGAATTCCGGTCGACGCAGTAGAATCTCGTGAAGGTGTGCGTCGACCTCCACGTAGCAGCCCGCAGACGTCCAGCAGGGGCACACCAGATAGGAACGTTGTGGTAGAAGCGATCGCTCTGGTCGAATGGGTTCTCGGACGGCAGGGCAGAGGTCGGTTTGCCAACCGGTGACAGTGCATGATGCAGCCGGAGCGCGATCTGGAAATGGAAGCCTTCGAGAGGGCCTTACCTTGGTTCACAGGTCCAAAGTTCACAAACAGCTGTGATGTCTTCCGAAAAATCTTTGTGCGGTCCACGTAGAACTTCAACGCTCTCGCTACATCCAGCGAGTGCAAAGTCCTCTCGGCCGGCGACGAAGGCAATGGGAAGAAAACGGGTAACACCAAGCACTCGTTGAGATGGGAGTCCGATGGCACCTTGGGCATGAAGGAGGGGTGCATCCTCAGCACCACCCTCGTCTCATGCAAAGTCAGGTATGGAGGTTTACAAGAGCAGGCCTGGATCTCTCCCACTCGTCGTACGGAGGTGATGGCCACAAGAAACACAGTTTTCCACGACAGGAATATCAACAATGCAGAAGAACAAGTTACTTACCAACTGGTAACGTTCTTTCGATTGGATGTTCCTCCAATGTATTCCTCATCTTAGATGTATTCCACCCAGCGTTAATGCTCTTCGGAAATATTTTCGGCAGAGGGCGCCGTGTGTCGATGTCGTCGAGTCGATGGTCCCTCGAAGGCCTCCGTCGAGGGCGACGTCATCAGGTGTATAAGTAGCACGCGCAACGCCCGTTGGCCTCAGTTCTGTTTTTTCCCCCTTTTTTGCCTGTGATCTTGTACTGTGGAGATTGTGCCGGCAGACAGGTATCAGCCTTGCGAGATTTGAGATGGCAATAACCCGGAAAAATCTACAGAGGGGCAGGTTGGGAAGGCGATGAGGAATACGTTGGAGGAACATCCAATCGAAAGAACGTTACCAGTTGGTAAGTAACTTGTTCTTCGAGTGGATTGTGTCCTTCAACGTATTTCTCATCTTAGATAGACTCCCAAAGCAGTATTTTGTTACTTTCTCTGGAGGAGGAGTCAGATTATTATTATTTTTTTTTATCAATGCCTTTAGATGGCGGAATAAAGCACTGCTTTTCCAAAAGTCAGCTCCCTAGACTGGGAAGCATCCAGGCTATAGAATTTTGAGAAGGTGTGAAGTGAAGACCAAGTTGCTGCTTCGCAAATGGACCTTATTGGGACTCCTCTTTGAAGGGCCGTGGAAGAGGCGATGCCTCTGGTGGAATGAGCCCTCAACCCTTCTGGAGGGTCTTTTTGTGCTAGTCTGTAGCATTCTGAAATGCAATGTACAATCCAGCGTGAAATTGTCTGTTTTGTTACCGATTGACCCAGTTTCCTTCCTGTGTAGCCTATAAACAACTGGTTGTCCACTCTAAGCCTAGAAAGTCTAGAGATGTAAAAGCTTAAAGCTCTTTTTGGGTCCAGTCTGTGTAATCTTTCTTCCTCCTTAGAAGGATGAGGTGGAGGATAGAATGAGGGTAAAACAATTTTCTGACTTAAATGAACATCAGATATTACTTTTGGTAAAAATGATGGTTTAACCCTCAACACAACTCTGTCCTTATGTAACACAGTATAGGGTGGCCCAGAAGACAGTGCCTGCAATTCGCTCACTCTTCTTGATGATGTTAGAGCAACCAAGAAGGCTGTTTTCCACGTTAGTAATCTTAATGGACACGTGTGCATAGGCTCAAAAGGAGCACACATTAAGAATTTTAGGACAAAATTTAGATCCCATATCGGTACTTGAAATGGGTGAGGAGGAAACACATTATTGAGTCCTTTTAAGAATTGTATTATCAAAGGAATTTTGAAGTAGAAGCATTCTTCAGATGAGCGCTTGAAAATGGAAAGCGCCGCAAGGTAACCTTTTATTGTTCCAATATTCAGACCTCTGTGCGCTAGGGTCAGAAGGAAAGATAATGCTTCCGGAATAGAACAGAGAAAAGGATCGACATTCTTTTCTCTGCACCAGTTGCAAAAGTTTTTCCAACTGCAACGGTATAGAGACTTTGTTGCTGGCCTTCTTGCCGAAAGCAACACCTCCATAACATCATCTGGAAGGTTCCAATCCCTGTATCTCAGCCTTTTAGATACCAAGCATGAAGGTTGAGTGTTCCGACCTCTGGGTGGAGAACCTGACCGTCCATTTGAGAGAGAAGGTTCTCTCTCTGAGGAAGACGTACTGGAGGACGTACTGGAGGACAGATGGACATATCTAGAAGGTCCGGATACCACGTTCTCCTGGCCCAATCTGGGGCAATTAAGATCATGCGATTCCCAAAGTGTCTCAACCTCCTGATGACCTGAGGAATGACGGGAATCGGAGGGAACGCGTACAATAGTGGGAAATTCCAATCCACCACGAACGCGTCCCCCAGGGCTCCTCTCGGGGGAAATTCCCTTGCGCAATACCTTTTGCATTTTTGGTTGGTACTGGTTGCAAATAGGTCTACCTGAGGGGTTCCCCAAAGGGCGAAGATCTCTTGAATGACTTCCTGAGCCCGTTCCCATTCGTGGGACACCGTGCTCTGCCTGCTCAGAGTATCTGCCGTCATATTCTCTTCCCCGGCTAGACGAATTGCTGTTAAAGAGATTCCCTCCTGAATCGCCCAATAACAGAGCTGCATTGCCTCTCTGCACAGGGTAGTGACCCCACACCACCTCTTTTTTTTTAGGTAGTGCATGGCCACTGTGTCGTCCGTCATTATCAGGACATTCTTTCCCCTGACAGATGGCAGGAAGGCCTTCAGCGCTAGTCTGATTGCCCTCAGCTCTAAAAGGTTGATATGTAGTTTGGACTCCGATGGAGACCAACGACCGTTGATTGTCAAATCGTTGGCATGAGCTCCCCACCCCAGGAGTGAGGCGTCCGTCACTATTGCGATCTCCACCCATGGTTGCCAAAAAGATTCTCCTTTTAGGATGTTCACTGTACAGGTCCACCATAGAAGGTCTTGTCTGACCTTGTTTGGGATCTGAAGAAGATCCGTCATTTGACCCGAGAACTGGGACCACTGAGTCTTTAGGGCCCATTGAATGGATCTCATACTCAAGCGTGCCTCTAGCACCAGAAAGATGCAGGATGCCATGAGGCCGAGCAACCTTAAAAAGTCGTAAGCCTGGAGATTTTGGGCGTTTTGGAATTTGGAAACCATCTGAAGAATGTCTTGAGCCCTCGTCTTGGGAGGCGAGCCCTTTCCCAAGGATGTGTCTAGTACAGCTCCTATGTATTGAAGCTGTTGGGAAGGTGTCATTTGAGACTTCTTGAAATTGAGGGAGAAGCCCAGTTTGTGGAGGAAGTGGCAGGTGACTTTCAGATGATCCAGCGCTTGCTCGGCAGAGCGTGCTCTGATCAACCAATCGTCCAGGTAGGGGTAGACAAGAATCCCCCCTCTCCTGGGGTGCGCTGCCACCACTACCATTAACTTGGTGAAGACCCTCGGGTGTAGGTCAACCCGAATGGCAGGACTCGAAACTGATAGTGTGAGTCGCCAACTACAAACCTCAGGTATTTTCTGCGTTTGAGATGAATCGGCACATGAAAATAAGCATCCTTGAGGTCCAATGACACCAACCAGTCCTGGAGTTGAAGGGCCTGAAGGATCTGAGAAAGGGTAACCATCTTGAATTTGTCTTTCCTGAGGAACTTGTTCAAGTTTCTTAAGTCCAAGATGGGTCTCAGTCCTCCGTCCTTTTTGGGGATCAAAACATACGAGGAGTACCATCCCTTGTTCCACTCCGCTGCAGGTACTAGTTCTATAGCACCTTTCTCCAGCAGGGTTAGAACTTCCTGCTGTAGGAGCGGGTTTGAAACTTTCAACGGGTGTCTCCTTGGTGGATTGCTTTGAGGTTACTTTAGAAAAGGAAGGCAGTAGCCTTGGGCTATTATTTCTAGAGCCCAAACATCTGAAGTAATGGCTCGCCGTTCTTGCAGATGCTGCGACAGCCTGCCTCCTACAGGTGTTTTGTGGTGCAAGTCCTCAAAGTGGTTTTGTGGCAGATGTTGCAGCAGCTGATGGCAAAGAGGCTGCAGCTGGAGTTGGCTTAGCACTTTTTCCTCGTCCACCAGGAGTGGCCTTTCTTTGGCGCCTTTGACTGCCCATTCCTCTCGTCTTTCCATATGAGGTGTAATAACGATAGGATCGTCCCCTCCACGATTGCCCTTGCGCACAAAAAGGCTGAGGTTGCCTAATAGCAGCTCCTAAAAATTTGGCCGCTGCTTTTGAGGTCTGCAACCTCTCAAGGCTCTCGTCAGCCTTGTTGCCAAAAAGGTGAGGCCCGTCAAAAGGCATGTTCAGAAGGCGGTTCTGTACGTCCGGTGCAAAACCCGACTTCCGTAACCACGCAAACCTGCGCATTAACGTGCTAGTGCCCTTGGACCTGCTTACACTATCCACAGTGTCCAATCCAGGTTGAAGGGATTTCCTGCATGGCCTCCTTTCCATCTCTAACGATGGCTAGGAAACCTTCCCTTTCTTCCCCTTCTGGTATGTGCTCCGCCGCCATTGCGATGCACTCCCACAGAGTGCACGAAAATGTTGCCAAGGCACATGTGGAGTTGGCAGATTTTAATACCATGCTCCTGGCTGAAAATACCTTTCGTGCCAAACCATCCACACGCTTATCGTCCCTGTCTGGAGGGATAGATGGGTACGCAAGTTTGTTGGAAGCTGTGGCTGCCTGTATGACCAGACTCTCGGAAGTTGGATGTTTTGACAGATAGCTGGGGTCGCTACTGGCTGGGCGGCATTTTGATGCGAGGGAATTATTTACCGGAGGAATAGAATCCGGAGTTTCCCAATTCTTGGCCACCCTGTTTTGTAAGGCTACATGAAAAGGTAGTACTGGGTCTTCAGTGGGACCATGGTCCAATATGTCTGTTAAATTGTCTTGGACGACTTGGGCTGGTGGTCTAGCCCATCCCAAGTAATCTACCACCTTGGTCATTAACTGACGGTAAGATGGACTGGCATGCTCTCCTGGATCTGGTCTACCGAAGTCATTCTCAGGAGAAGTGTCAATGCCACTTGCATTATGTAAAGACTCCACCAAATCCTTCATTCTGCTTTCCTCTCAGATTAAGCATTCTGGGACATTTGGGGTGCCATATTCCAATCCAAAAGGTACATTTTCCTCCTCGGATCTCTCCTGTTCCTCAAAAATTGAGGTCAAGGATTTGAAAAACTCCTTCCTAGCGAGAGGCTTGAACCTTCTCTAGGAGAGGAGGAGGAAGAGGTGTAGTACCAGGCTCTGAAGAAATTACATGTTTTGTAACTTTCTCCTTCCTTTTTCTAGCTGCCCTGGCTTGGTTGGAGCCTTTGGCGCCGAGGGTTTCGGCGTCGATAAAGGCGTCGACGACGACATAGTGGTCATCGACAGGGTCTGCTTCGAGGGCGTCGAGGCAGTCTTCGACGATTTTCCCTTCGAGGTGTGACAGGTCTCGGATGGCGTTGGTGACCTCGAGCGGTGGACTCGACTCGAGAGTTTATCGCTCGGCGTCCTGGAAGGTTCCCTATCCTTCCTTTTACGATCACCCGGGCTCGAGGGCGCGCGAGTGTCGGAGCGATGACGCTCCCGGCCGGCTTCCAAAGAAGGCGCGGACCGAGGCTTCGCCTTCTCAAACACCTCCATCATTTTGACCCTGAATGCTTCCCACTCTTCGGAAGACTAATGTTTCATGGGGCATTTCATTTTTTTCGGAGACTCGACTGACGACAAGGTGGAGGGAGACCTGTGGCGTCGTTTATTCGATTTTTTTGACGAAGACAACGAGCGATGAGAATCGCTTCGGGATCTAGATCAATGCCTTTCTCGCCTAGGAGATTTCTCCTCATGGGGTATCGACTCGACGCTAGAGGCTTTTCGATCCTTCCGACCTACCTGTAGCTTTCCTCTCCTTTCTCGCAAGGCCTTCCCAGTCATCGCCTGACACTTCGAACAGGCCTCCATGTCGTGGCCTTCTCCGAGGCACCACAAACACTTGCGGTGTGGGTCCGTGATCGACATTTTTGAGCCGCACGACTTGCATTTCTTGAAACCCGATCTCGGGGTCGTGGTCGGTGTCGATGACGAGGACATATTTCTTCTTGTATATATATATATATATATATATATATATATATATATATATATATATATATATATATATATATATATATATATATATATATATATATATATATATATATATATATATATATATATATATATATATATATTCTTCACAGAACTCGAGGCGCGCCGAATGTCCGAAGCAACGTAACTGTGGAAAAACGGAACTGAGGGCAACGGGCGCCGTGCATGCCACTTATACACCTGTCACCCTCGACGGAGGCCTTCGAGGGACAATCGACTCGACGACATTGACGCATGGCGCCCTCTGCCGAAAAAATTTCCGAAGAGCAGCAAAGCTGGATGGAATACATCTAAGATGAGGAATACGTTGGAGGACACAATCCACTCGAATGCAGCGGCTCGAATGGCAGCCCCATGAGCCTAGTCAGCATCACGTTGAGCTCCCACGCCGGGGCCGGAGCCTTCACCTGCGGGAACAATCGGAACAGTCCCTTCATGAACTCCTTCACAAGGCGATGGGACCACAGAGATGAGCGCCCCGGAATTCAGGTGTACCGGAGATAGCCGCCAGATGGATTTTGATGGAGGCATGGGCCAGTCCTGCCTTGGCCAACGACAATAAGTACAGCAGCACTTGAGGGGCCGTAATCCGCAGAGGGTTAATCTTCTGTGCGCCGCACCAGACAGAGAGCCTCTTCCACTTATGTCCATAGGACTTAAGAGTTGAGGACGCCCAGGCCTTGGCAAGCACCTCCTCGCAGTCCGCCGGGATATCGTACCCTACAAACTCTAGTGCTGCAGGACCCAGGCCTGCAAGTTCAGCGACCCTGGGTCGTGATGGAGGATGGCACCTTCTTCTCTGACGAGGAGATCCGTGTCCGTCGACAGCTTGACTGGGTGGGACGCTGACAAGTCCAGAAGGTCCGGGAACCAGATCTGTCTCGGCCATGCCGGTGCGACGAGGATCATCCTGCACTGGGACCTCTTGAGTTGGTTGATGAGTCGCAGCAGCAACTGTGGGGACACGTACAGAAACAGGCCATCCCAGGGGAATGAGAAGGCATCACCCATGCTCCCCGGCTGGGGAAACCTGCTGGCGAACCTCCGGTACTTGGTGTTTGTCACTGTCGCGAATAGGTCGATCTGGGGATTGCCCCATCGTTGGAAGAGTAGATCCACTTGATCCTGACGCAGTTCCTACTCATGGCAAGAGCGCAGCTCCCTGCTGAGGGAGTCGACGATTGTGTTCTTTATTACTGCCAGGTGGAAGGGTACCAGAACATCCAACATCCCCTGGGCGACGGCCCAGTGCCACAGATCCTGGGCCTCCTTGAATAGGGCTGGGGATCTGGTGCCTCCCTGCTTCCGGATGTAGAACAATGTGGTGGAGTTGTCGGTGAAGATCCTCACCACCTTGCCCTTGAGGGACGGGAGGAATGATCTGAGAGCCCAGAACACAGCTCGGAGCTCCAGGATGTTGATATGCAGGGACCTCTCCTACGGGCACCAGAGGCCTCTTGATTGGAGATCTCCGGTATGCGCTCCCCACCCCTCCAGGGAGGCATCCGCCGTCACCGTCTCCTGATGCGCCGGGGTCTGGAAGTCTGCACCCGCCTCCTAATGCGCGTGGGCTCCCCACCACCGGATCGCTTGCATCCACCGGGCGTTGAGGAACTCTTGCAGTGGCCGCATCCGCAGTCTGCACAGGCGCACTAGGTAGATGCACGAGGACATCATGCCGACAAGGGACTTGATGGACCTCACCCTGGCCACATCCATGGCCAACATCCGCTGCACCTTGCCCATGATGGGCTTCGTCCTTTCCTCCGACGGGGAGGCCAGTCGCGCCACTGTGTCGAGCTTGGCTCCCAGAAACAGTGCGACTTGCGACGGAAACAGATGGGATTTGGTGAAATTGATGGACAAACCCAGATCCATGAGCAGTTGGACAGCTATCGTTGTGTGCCCAACAGAGAGTTCTCTGGTCTTTGCTCAGATGAACCAATCGTCCAGGTAGGGGTAGACGTGGATCCCCTGCAGGCGCAGCCGCGCTGCAACCGGTGCTAAGCACTTCGTGAATACCCTGGCCGCCGACTTCAATCCGAAGGGAAGGGCCTTGAATTGGTAGTGCCGTCCCTGGACTACAAATCTGAGAAACTTTCAATGTCCTTTTAGAATGGGGATGTGAAAGTATGCATCCTCCAAGTCCAGCGACGAAAGGAAGTCGCCCTCCTCCAGCTGCCCCAGCACGTGCTGGAGGGTAACCATCCGGAACTTCTGGGCCTTGATGTACTTGTTTAAACAACGAAAGTCCAGGATGGGTCGCCAACCGCCGGTCTTCTTTCTTACGTGGAAGTACCGCGAGTACACTCCGGAGCCCCAGAGCTTCTTTGGGACAAACTCGATGGCTGCTTTCTTCAGCATCGCCCTTACTTCCAGCAGCAGTTGGGTGACGTGGTTTTCCTTCCTGGCCACAGATGGAATGCAGGGGCACTTCAGAAACTCGAGAGTGTGCCCATGGGCCAGGGCATCCAGCACCCATCGGTCAGTGGAGATGGACTCCCACACGCTGACGAACTTCGCCAGCCAGCCTCCCACCGGGGTGCTCAGGTGGGGGCCCGATGCTACGGCCGGTTCAGTCCTGCTTGGCAGCGGCCTTGCCGCCTTGGCCTCCCTGGCGACGACGACAAGATCCTCCTGACTTGCCGCGTCCTCTGTAGGCCTCCTGCGACGAGGAGCGGGCCACCTGGTGGTACATCGAGGAGCCGCCGCTGAATCCTTTGGAGGCACCTTGCTTGCCTCGGGAGTTCCGAAAGGGCAGCCGTCGTTGCTGCAAAACCCCCAAGGCCCGGGCCGTCTCTGTGTCGGTCTTGATGGCCTGCAGCGATTCGTCCCCCGTCTTGCCAAAGAGGTTATTCCCATCGAAGGGCATGTCCAAAAGTCTGGTTTGCACATCCTGGCAGAAATTCGTTGCCTTGAGCCAACTACGCAGTCGAAGACAAACACTGTTGCCCAACTGCCAGAAGCCGGTGTCAGCAATGTCCGTGGCCACCGTTATGGCGTGGTCCGACTAGGGCCTCTGCCCTCTTGTCGTCCGGGAGGAAGTCCAGCATAGGAGCCATCTTAAACCAAAGCTCCCCGTCGTAACGGGCCACAATCGCTAAGGTGTTGGCCGCTTTAATAGTCGTTGCTGCAGACGAGAGGACCCGTCGCCCCATGGCGTCCAGTTTCTTCCCCCTCGCTGTCCGGGGGGGGGGGGTGAGACGAGGTTGGAAGACGAAGCCGTAGCCCCTGCTGCCTTCTTGGCCGCCGCCAAGACGACCGAATCCGGGGTCGGCTGAGCGCTAAGGCACAGCGGGGCGGAATCAGGGACCCAGTATTTCTTCTCATACAGGTCTCTCTTGGCAGGAGTCATGGACGGGTTCTTCAGGAGCGACAGCCCCTCGTCCCAGATGTCATCCAGCAACGGGACCGAGAGGACCGTCTTCCTTTTGGCCTCACGCCGTTGATAAAGGAAACCTTCCTTCTGTTCTTCGGGGCAGAGCAAGAAGAGCTCGGATGCCTGGCAATCATGGTGTGGAAGGAGCCAATTTCGTCGGGCGGGGAGGCCCGAGGAGGTGGTGGTGATGGGGGGGAGGCAGGGGGGGTTCATCCCGTCATCACCCGTCCCCGTCTTGGCCGTCTCTGTTCCTGTGAGGGCCGCGCAGGCTGGAAGGGTGGGGGGGAATTAACTCTTCTCCGCTTGTTTGGAGGGCTCCCCGACGGGCCAGGTTCCGCTGGATCTTCCGTTGGGGGTAAGGGCAACCTGGTCCTTATCTCCGTACATAAGGCCTGGATCGCCATCAAGATGGCTCCCGAGTTGTCCTGAGGCTCGGGTACAGGCTGCGACAGGCGCGAAGGTTGGGGAGTGGAATCCTCCGCCTCCACGCGAACCTCGTTGGCGCCACCGTCGCTCTCTATTCGTCTGCTTCGTCGGTATCCCTCCCGTGGGACCGGACCTGCTCGAACTTCTTTTTCAGGACCTTCACGACCCCAGCCAGCTCCTCCTCAAAGGCTGAATCCGTGTCCGTGATAGCCACCGGCCCCTCCCTCTTTTTCCACTGGGGGTCTCATCGATGGGCTGAAAAGAGGATTCCTTCTGCGGTAGCAGAGAAACTCTAGGCCCAGAGGTCGCCTCCACTGGGGTAGCCTCCACAGGCTTCGCCAGGGCCGTCGCGACTCCCTCGATAGAGGCCTGAGCTGGGTGAATCAGGCCTTCACGACTTTAGGCGCGCTTGAGGCCTTCCCCTTGGGGGGAGGGTCACCGCCTCGCTCCCCCTTGGCTGTTTCCGTCGGGATCGACCGGGGCTTATCCAGAAGCTTACCCGGGTTCTCCGACTTCCTCTTTCCCGAGCCAGAGTGTTGGCTCGTGGTTTATGGCGTCGGTGAAAGCGCGCCCTGCCTGGCAGCCGAGGATCTCAACCGTTCGGCGCTCCCAATGCCCACGGACTCGCGGTGCTTAGCCTTTTGTTGGGCCCCAGTCGCCCGAGCACCCTCAAAGGACTTAGAAGACCGCTCAGACCTCTTTCTTCTCACCTCCTTCCAGCCAGTTGGTGAGGCGGATATGCCGATCCCTCATGGTCCGTTCCGACAAGTTCTTGCAAAACGCAGTCCTTCTCCACATGCGTTTTGTCTTCGTGCAGGCAGTAGAGGCATCTAGAAGGTTTGCCCTCCTTAAATACATTCTGCAACCTACATCCAGAGCAGTTCCTGAACAGCTTAGATCTGGGCGTCGAGTTTCCTTTGTCCTGGGCCATGTCCATGAGGTAGGCCTCAAGGTCTTCTGGAATCCTCCAAAAGCGTAACTCGATGAGAACTTCGCCCTTGAGGGGTGTAGAAAATTCCAAAACGGGTCCCCGTTGAGCGGAAGTAGAAACAGTGGAGCTTGAGGTTCGATTGACCGAAAAAATGAGATTAAACTCTTTGAAAAAAAATCACAAAACGCAGTAAAAACTCGAGAGCTATAGCACGAGGACTCCAAACACTTGAACGTGCGGTAAAAATCTAAGGATGGCTGCCACGGGAGGGGCTTAGGGAGAAAGCAGTCATTGGCTGGGGGCAGTATGACCCAGAGTCCAGTGATTGGTTACTACTAAGAAAGACAGTTCAGAATGAAACTGCAACAGATTTTTTTCTTTACCGAGGATTCCCAGCCTGACGACGGGAAATATTCATGAGCATGTGAATCCATGACAGACCCCATGCTGGAGAAAGATGCAATACTTCGCGATTACAACTAGATCGTAGACTATATGCACAGCATGTGATTCCAAGCAGATTAACAGGCATCAAAAAGGTTAACATTAAAGATTTTAAGTTAAGGTTTTAAACCACTGACTTGTTTTGACAAAGCGCCTGGAGGGGGAAATGCCTTGCCAAGGCCAATAAACCCCTTTTTGCCACTGCATACAATGTGCAACTTACATTTCTCCTTGGCCGATTCCTTTACACCGTCCACCACTGGTGCATATACCATATTCAATTCCATTTGCAGGCACTGAAAATCCAACTACGCAGTGTGGCTCCTGTTGGCCCTTACTCGAGGTGACTGGCTTCGACAAGAATCAAGAGAAATACACATGCCCGTCAGGCAATATTCAGACGTCATCCACATATTTGAAACAGTGGAGAGGCTGTTATGCACTTTTTAGGCGATTGTTAGGGAGAATTCTCAGAAATGTGCTAATTCCTCTCTACCTTAGAGACTGCCAGTACTTTTGCTTGACTCTAGGGCTTTTAAAATGTTTTACCTGGTGAGAGTGAGACCTTTTTCTCACTCTGTCATGTATTTTTCTGTGGTTTTGACTCGGTTTCTTTTGGTTTTTGAGTCTGACAAACTCCACAGGCATCATCTTTTTACATTGCGACACATAGCACCTTCAGTGCAGAGGCACAGGGAAGTCATTCAGATTTCCCAAAGGTTTAAATACCTTCTCTTGGATAAACTACTGTTTCCAAGAGCAGTAAAGTGAAATTGACTTTACTTACCTGTAACTTTGTAGACCCAGCACACACTAGCTTCCATAGAGTGCTGGAGGGGACACTTTGTCTAGTTTCTCATGTAACAATTTTATGTTACTCTTTCTACAATTAATGGGTGGTGGCAGTGGTTTGCTTTTAACTACCATAGGGTGTTTTTACCATGGGCTGCGTTCGCAGCTGCAGTAAAGCACCCATGGGTGCCCATTTTGTCAAAATGACCCTGGTCTTCTTTTACCGCCATTTCTTGCTGGAAAGGTCCTTCTTGAGATTTACTCTGAGCGCCAAACCAGGTTTGGTCCCTTTGTTTGTTTTGTTTTTGGCAGGATTCTTGAGTGAAGCCCGCCTCTGGCTCCAGTATGTCTGGCAGGGGCAGGAAGTGAGGGAGGTGCCCGAAACTCCCTGTGCTTACTCCCCTTGGTTACAGGAATGCACCCAAAGGCGATTGGCCGGCTGGCCGTCAGGCAAGGACAGCCACCCTGCTGTGCGATTGACAGCTAGGCTGGAATGAATGGGAGAAAACGGCATAAAAGGCGAAGCTTTCTGGCTTGGAAGGCTGCGTCGACCACTGGACGAAGGAATCCAAAGAAGAACTTGGAAGAGACGCCGGATACAACTCCTGGACCGTTGGTTTGCCCGGTGAAGCCCTTCTGCTGTGCTGAAGCTCCGAATTCACCTCGACTAGAGAAGCCCTGCAAGGACGACTTCTCCCCTTGAGTTGATGGGACCAATCAACTCCAAAGTGAATTCTTTTGGACATCCCCTCGAAGTTGTCTGTACTGCTGCACTGGATGATTTCCATATTTCATTGAGTGTGCAGGGGCACTGTGTGTTTGGCATCAGTGTGTCGGTGTGGTTCACATGGAGACGTCAGTTGTGTGTGTGTGTGTGTGTGTGATGGTGTACATACGGGTATGGTTGTGGTGATATGTGGATGTCTTATGATGGTTTTTGTTGTCTCTCATTGGGGATGGATTGCCACATATTCATGTGTATTTCCAAGTGTTCCACATGTTTTCATTGTGTGTAGTATCTGGTGTCATCTGAATTGCCTCCGCTACTGGAGGTGGTAGAGGAACACCAAATGGAGTGGAACGCTTTTAAGTCGGAACCGAGTGCCAGGAAGATCCTCCGAACTTCCTTGAAGGAGGACTGACCAAGCCTGAGCCACATCAACAGAGTGCTGGACCCCAGAAGCAAGGAAAGTCTGAAGTGGTATCCGAGAACCGCAATGTTGCTTTTTGCTGTCAGACGCGAGCAGCTGAAACGCTGAAGTGCCACTGAATTGAAGTTTGCCCTTTACTGCCACCAACCGTCCAGTTGAGTTACACGAGTCCCCAGAAGTCCTCCCTCTTGTCCCCACGACTGAGGCACAAGAACAAAAGGATCTGCAGAGCCACACAGGAACAGAATCCAGCTGGAACCATTTCTTCTATCCAAAGGTACTGTACAGTCTAAGAGAAGTTACCTCTTGTTGTGTAGTCATACCCGTTCTCAGTTGAGACTTGTCTTGGCTGCTCCTGCAGAGTTGCTTGCATCTTCTACCACTCACAAGCCTCCAAGCGTGTGGCCCTACATTGATTCTACTTTTTCTATAAACTTACCTGCAAGAAGTGCTTCAGGTCACCTAGACTTTTTCCCAATTAACATTGGCTGGCCTGACTCCCTGAATGACTTTTCTCCCCTCTGATTGTGTGTTTATACCTTCCTTGCAGGAAAGGGTTAACTTAATTTGCATAGGGGCCAGGTTGTTCAAAAGTACTTACCTGCTTAAGAATATTTGTGTGGTCTCTTGCCTTATTTTAAAACCTCTTTACTTTGACACCAATCTCATTTATTTATTTATTACATTTGGTATACGCCCAGACCCTGAGGTATCACAGCGTAGTTGCAGACTGTTTGGTTATTACAATCTTTACAGTAAAAAACAGTAGGTATTAAGACAAGAAAGTACAGTACATGGTAATATCAAATACATCAAAGCATCTATGAAGGCATAGGTGGGTCAGGTTGGTGCAAACCTGGATTGCTCTAAAAGTACCAGTGATATATTAATGTCCACAGTGCCCTAGCTATTTAAGTCACCTGGGGGTGTAAGAACTGTGTGTGCAATCCCAAATGGGTACTTGCTGATTTAGAGAAACTAGGAGAGTGTATTTTGGAGTGCATTTGTGTGTTACTATTCTTCTGAAGAAGGCTTATTCAAACTGACTGTTAAATTAATAATTGTTTAATCAAGAAACCTTATGTGTAAGTGTTTATTTGGATACGTGTCACTGTGAATCTCTGTGTAACCACCCTACTGCTCACATTGACCCCTCTTGAGATAAGCCTGGCTGCTCAGCCACACTACCAACCTGTGCAGTACAGACTTATACCAAAGGTTGGGTATCGCTATTGTGAACCCTGATAAGCTAATCTGTGGTTCTGTCTCCTGCCTGCATTGGGACATACAGTGACTGGTGGTCTGCAGGATCGCTATTGTGAACTATTCGAAGACCACCAGTGTCCAGAACCGCCACACAGAGGTGGTGCAATGCTCTATAAATCTGGGCACGATGCTCTGCGAATAGCATTTTTTTAAAGGGGTTCACTATTATGTTTTTTTAAAAGAAAAGCCATCTGCTCTCCTTTCGCAACCAAGTGCCACCACCGCGTCTCTGAGCGCAGCAAGAAATCGGAGGGGTGAACTAGGACAATTTCCACAAATAGTCACTGCAACAGTCCATCTTAAAAGATGGCCACGTGCTGGGTCGGCCCTGGATGGAGGTTCCGCACATCAGCCATTCCGGACCCACATATGGATAGCGAACACCATCATCCCAGAAACTGCACCTATTCACAGGTCCGTCTCACTGCAATGGCAAAAAGGTGAGGAGGGGGATTCATGGGTTACAGAAGGGTCACCAAGTTCACCTCTACATTAGGTCCACTCCTCAGGGTTTAAATCAATGGTCTGAAAATAAATGCAGGTTGGTAGGGTCATGAAACTACTGAGAGGTCAGGCTCGATCCAAGTGCCACAGGATATGCACTAATAAACTGAAGAGGTAAAGGAAGAGAAAAGGCAGATATGCAAAGAAAACCACAGACCCCCCCCCCCCCCCACACACACACACACTCCTCGCGGACAGACCCTACTCTCACTCAAACACACACCTCATGAAAATGAGCGAGGGTAGCACAATCAGTAACAAACTGCAAACAAATTGGAGATGAGTGGTGATACAGGGAAGAAAAGTAAAGGACCAAGGTGGGACAACAACAAAGGACATGCATGGGTCTTTGCCATCCATACTGGATAGATTTGCATAGATCTTGTGTTGCCCACCAAGTAGCAGTGTTCCAATGCGGTAAGAATGAAGGTGATGTGATGCGAAAGTGCACAACTACTATTGGGCCCATAGCTATCCAACACAATGAACAGGATTCAAATGAAAACATGGTATTGAGGCTGGGAAAGGTAGCCATCTGCAAAGCACTGAAGTAACAGATTGGGAACACCTGGGGATATGGGTGTGAAAGGCGACCACTCACCATATACTGGGGCAGACTGGGTAGGAGTCCTTGGTACAGAACTTCTGAAGGAACCTGGTCCACATCCTCTTCTCCCTGGGACACATGGAAAAGAAACTGGTTACATCGACTCTGAACTGAAAGAGGCATATTAAGAGAGTAGAGTGCAAACATTTCAGAGTCAAAGTGGTATGCTACTAGAGTTCAGAACTAATACGGCCATATGGGGGATTTTAGGGAGAATTCTCATTTCTTTGCAATTCCCTTCAACCTTAGAGACACCCAGCTGTTTTGATGGACTTTAGGACTTTTCAATTTTCACCCTGGAGAGAGAGAGCCCTTTTTTTCACTCATGTATTTTGATCTGATTTGGATAATGTGTTTCCTTTGTTTTTGGAGTCTGAAACTCCATAGGCATCTACCTTTGTATGGAGACTCAGCACCTTCAGTGCATTGTCACAGAGAAATCCTTTCAATTGCTCATAAGGTTTAAATACATTTTCTTGTGAGAACTGCTCTTCCCAAGATAGTACAAGTGAAATTGACATAACTTACCTTTTCTCTTTTTTAGGTCCAGCACACACCATCTTATGTGGAGTGCTGGGGGGTTACTTAGTAGTCCCTCTTCCTACTTACTCATGTAACATTTGTTATGCTACCCTCACTAATTTAATTGGCTGGTGGCAGTGGTTTAATGTTCCGACCATTGTGCTTTTCAACCACAGGTTGAATCCTCAGCTGCAGTACAGCACCCATGGGTGACCATTGTGTCAAAATGGCCCCAGTCTTCTTTTTTTGCCATTTCTTGTTTGTGAGATCTTTCTTGGGTTTTACTCAGAGCGCCAAACCAGATCTAAGCCCTTTGTTCGTTTTGCCTTTGGTGGGCTTCAGTACTGCAACCCGCCTATGGCTCCAGTGCGTCTGGCAGGGCAGAAAGTGAGGGAGGTGCCTGCAACTCCCCTGTCCTTTGTCTCCTTGGCTACCTGAATGCACCCAGTCCCGATTGGCTGGCTGGCTGTGTGAGTGACAGCTAGGCTGTGCATGAATGGGAGAAACCTGCATAAAAGGCGAGGCTTCTTGTACTGAAGACAGTCAACCACTGGGAAGAAGAACCCGACGAGGGATCGTGAAGAGAAGCCTGCTGCATCCTCCTGGACCTTGGGACTGCCCGGTGAAGCCCTGCTGCTGTGCTGCAACACCTTTTTCTGCTCGACAAGAGAAGCTCCGGAAAGGACAACATCTTCCCTTGGCTCTCCCCGAGACGAACTTTGCTGGAAGACCTTTGCTGCTGCTGTAACTGAGTGCCAGGGGTCGAGAAATCCGTAGTCACGTGCAAGGTCTGTAAGCTGGCCAAAAGCTCCAGGAGTCTCGAGGACCCTCCCAAAGCAGGACAACCCAAGCTCGAGTCACCTCACCAGAGTGCTGGACGCACTCAAGGAAGCCCAACCAGTGTCCAAGATCCGCAGTGGTGCCGTTTACCGTGCTCTGAAACCGCGAAGTGCAGCTGAATTGAAAAGAACCTGTAGCTGCCGCCGACCTCTGAACTGCTGTCCAGGAGTACTCCATACTTCCTCCCTCCTGTCCCCAAACTGTGTCCCTGGAACACAGGATCTGCAACACTGCAACCAAGACAGAGGCCCGCTGGATCCTCTTCTTCTAACCTAAGTTACTGCTCTGACTAAGGGGTACTTACCTTTTTGTCTGTAACTTGCTTTTCTCAGTTGAGATTTGCAGTATCTGCGTTTCTAGAGTTGATCTCCTCTCTGACTTTCACAAGTGTAACAGCTTGTGACCCAACAGTGATTTTCTAGAACAAACTCTCTATCTCTGTGCAAGACTTTTTGCTATCTAAGAAGTGCCCCAGCTCCATAGACTTTGCTCCAATTGACTTTGGCTGTCCTAGCTCCTGCTGACTCTTCTAGTCCATTGACTGATTCTAACTGTCCCTCATAGGCGATGCATTGTTTTTGAACTAATATTGCTGGGAAAGGTTTTATCTAGACTTCATTGGGAGATTTAAAACTGCTCACATGCTCGGAGAACCCATTAACCCTTTTCCTTCCTCTAACCTTTACTTTCTACCAATCTCAGAATTCACCAAGTGCAAAAGTGATATATAAATGCCATTACTGTCCTAGTTAGTGAAGTCACCTCAGGGTGTAGGAAGTGTGTATGAAGCATCTCTAAAGATTATCTGCTTGCTTTGCCTGTATTCCAAGAAAGTATGTTGGAGTTCACTTTTATTGTTGCACATTGCCCTTTCTAAAGAAAGCTTATTTAAAACTGAGCGTTACATAAATAAATAATTATTTTACTAGGAAACCTTGAGTGTAAGTGTTATTTGGATACTTGTATTTCTGCATTTCATTGCTACAGCTCTACGGCTCACATTGACCCCTCTTGAGATAGGTCTGGCTGCTCAGTCACACTACCAACTTGTGTAGTACAGACCTATACCAATAGATGGGTTACCTAATACCAAGAGGACAAGGCAGGTGTAGTCTCCCACAGGGTTCCTACATTAATTCCTGCCTAACAGGTGAGGTAATCAGAGTTTACAACTTCAAAGTCTAGCAGGATAGTATAACAAGAGCACAGACTTCCAGAGAACGATTGACGGAATTACCAACGTTCACAGCTTCCCGAGGCAGTACCAGGGATGCAAGGTGTGTTTACAGCCTCAAGGAAGGGGCATCGTTGTACAGAACAAAGACTTCCAGAGACCGGTTTACAAATTCAGAGCCATGGTCACAGATTCAAAAGCCTGAGCTGAAGGACAGGGCTTTTGCTGTCAGAAAGGCCCCGAGCCTGAGGGAGGATTCTGGGAGTGCTCCGAGCTCACAGGAGTCCAAGGAACAGCATTATCGTTTTTCAGAGTTCCAATCCTCACGGTCTAAGGAAGAATGATGGCGTTTATAGTTCAACCAATAAGGCACACAAAAAATATAGCTCCTAAGCAAACCACACTGGAGACCAGGGACTTGTACAATAAACGATCACTAACACTTATCCTCAACAGTGAGTGGGGACAACAATAATACCCAACCAAGGCTAATCCCCAACAACGTGATCCAGAGACACAGATAGCAACGAACGACATCACACAATGAAGACTCACTACTTCAGCCAATACTTACCACCAGACATTGGAGGCCAGACACCAGGCAGCAATCACCACTGACCTCAGCCAATACTTGCCAGCAACCGCAGACCATAGATATCAGACAATAATTGCTCCCGACAGCAGTGAATAATGATGCCAGAAATTGCAGCCCATTAACACCAGCCAAAGGTGCCTAACATTGGGAACTACAAACAGGCAGCACCGATTGCCAGACACTCTAGCACCAAAGATAACAGCAAACATCTACACGAGACAGCGGTGCACACATCCTAGAAACTGGATACAACAGACTTCAGCTAACAGTTCCCACCAGCCACTGGAAACAGACCCCAGGCAGGACTTTATTTGCATTTGTTTTCAGTTGGCTAGTGAGGAGAGCTTGGACAAGAAACTCTGTACATGAGCACGCATGGCTGGCTGGACAATTCCATGGATGGTTGCCTTACATTGGTATTGCAGAGGGGGGGGGGAATATACAACAACCAGGTGTAGCAGAAACATTGGGGCAGTTGGAGGAAACTGAATCTACATACAGTTACAAACGTACACGTGTGTGGTATACACATGTGACAAGGTTATAATTTGCAGTATTTATAATTATGTACAGGTGAAAGGCGAAGATATGGCAGTCACAGGGAAGGGGAAATCAAGGAAGGAGTCAGGCACATAGAAAGGCGATAGGACCAGATACGCCCAGAGTGCTTGGGTGCTCCAACTATCCAGGGAAATTAGCTAGCTTTTCAGTGCAGTCCTAATGCCGGATAAAGTGGGCGAACTCCACGTCACGGAATAGGGAGTTCCAGAAGTGGGCAGAGCGAAGGAATGAGATGTGGGCAAAGAGCGGGTGGGGTTGAGAAGACAGTGTGCGAAAGGGAAGTTGCAAGAGATGGAGTTGCCCAAACACACGAAAGGGAGGACGACCGGGGTTAATCCATGTATCTATTTGTGGACAGAGGCAGCAAGTCTATTGACAGGCACTATACCCAGAGGCAGCGCGAAAGCTGGGTGAGGATTGGGGGAGGTTGAAGTGGGTGCAGCCAATAGCTCATACTTATTTAAGACCCAGCAGACTGCATACATCAGCAAACACTTACCCCTGACAGTGGTGACCGCACAAACTCATCTTCCAAATGTGTCTGAACTTCAGCGATTGATGTGTATTTGTGCTGAAGAGAGAGAATGCAATGTTAAGTGGAAAGGTTCGAATTATCCAGCATCAACATCAAACGACAAAATAATGACACCAGACCTTCTCTCAGACACAAGCCCTGCTCAATGTGAGGTCCATGGGGAAATAAATACAAAATCCAACTTTCTCTGCATGAGCTAGTTATTTTCTGACAGAATCACAGAAGAGTACCACCCATTGAGCATGAGGCCACTCCTAGTGGACACAAGAATGTCTTGAGCAGAATAGAAAGAGTAGGAGGCACAGCACTCATCTATAAGGAAGCAAACTCCATAGTCTCTGTCTCATATATTACTGTTCCCTTATGTTCATTCATGCCAGTTAAATGGCTGATTGCCCTTTCTTAACCAGTCTTATTCCTCCTAATAGAGCAGCCTACAGGCTACAAAGTTCAGAGAAAACTCAGCTGACCTCATAGCGAATGACCTGTACTCCAACCTGAACATCTGCATCCTTGGAGACCAACCTTTGGTTAAGACCATGTCCCGAACAGTGTCACTAGAAAACGTATTCCCATCCTGGAAAGCCAGGATCTCCACAGGCAGACAGAAGCCAGGCACACAGCTAGACATACCCTTGATGCCATTCCCCGCCCCCCACCCCAGACACCCACATCCCCAAATCTGGTTCCAACTCTGCCCGGGTGAATCTGCAGGGCTTGCAAAATCTACTAGCCCACTTGCATTGGTGAGGAGATTTTATGAAGAGTGAGTACCATTTGCATAGTACTCTGCCTTGTTGGTGAGCATGGGGATGTTTGAAACTTTTATTTGACATTTACCACAAACAAACTGTTTGCAGTAAAATAAAAAATAAAAATTCAAACTCCATGGCTGGCCTATACATGGCAGCATTGCACCAAATATTAAGTGAGCCTATGGTGACCTGCACCATTATAGAAAGCAAGAGTAAATATTTTGTCAACCGTCACCATGGGGGGGTCACTGGGGGGGAGTGCATTTCTCTTTGTACATGTGTGTAAACTAAGGAACTCGCCCTGCAGGTCTAGTGAGATTTTTAAGAATTTGCAAGGCCTGACCTGCTATGCCCATATCAGTCAGCTCTTTTTTCTATATTCCAGCACCACCCTCATTACATGTTTCTAGAAACAACGATATTTACAGAAACTGAAAATCTATTAACATTAAAGAGGACCGTATCTCTTTACTCATTTGTTCTATTCTTCAATCCACACTCTTACCATCCCGATCAGAGGAACTGTGGTCTTTGATGACTGGATCACAGAATCCTTAAACCTCATCTCCCGAACTAAGCATAGAAATCCAAACAGCTATCCTATGTTTAATGAAAAATGAAAGAAAGCAAAAAGGGCCTTTCCATGGCTCACAGGACCAAAGTTCACAATGAGCTGAGAAGTCTTCCGGAAACTCTTTGTGCGGGCCACATAAAACTTCAACGCTCTAGCCACATCCAGCGAGTGCAAAGTCCTTTCCGCCAGCAACGAAGGCGTCGCAAAAAACACAGGCAATACCAAGGGCTCGTTTAGATGAAAGTCCGACGGCACTTTGGGCATTAAGGAGGGGTGCGTCCACAGCACCACCCTCATCTCGTGGAAAGTCAGATAAGGTGGTTTAAAGGTGAAAGACTGGATCTCACCCACCCGTCGTGCAGAGGTGATGGCCACGAGAAAAGCTGTTTTCCACAACAGAAACTTGAGTGGAACAGAATGCATAGCCTCGAACGGGGGTCCCATGAGCCTAGTAAGTAGCACATTGAGCTCCCACGCCTGGGCTGGAGCCTTCACCGGCAGGAACGAGTGGAATAGTCCCTCAACGAATTCCTTGACCAAATCGGTGCAACCACAAGGAGGGTCGTCCTGGGGATCTGGTGTAGCGGGATAGCCGCCAGATGAACCTTGATGGAGGCGTGAGCCAGCCCCGATTTGGCCAACAGCAGCAAATACGGAAGCACCTGAGGGGTTTTGACCTTCAGCGGGTCGATCGGCAGGAACGATTTGAGGGCCCAAAACACCGCCCGTAGCTCCAGAACATTGATGTGCAACGTCTTCTCCTCCGGCAGCCACAGGCCTCTTGCGTAAAGACTTCCGGTGTGGGCTCCCAATCGTTCCAGGGAAGCGTCCATTGTGACTGTCTCCTTGTATGGTGGGGCCTGGAAATCCGCGCCTCCGGTCAGATGTGGGCGCATGCCCCACCACCTTATTGCCCCACGGCACCCCTCATCGAGCGCCATCTTGCCATCGAAGCTTACGGACACCTGAATCCAGCGGGCGTCGAGGAACTCCTGCAGAGGGCGCATCCGTAACCTGCAGAGTCGGAGTAGATAAATGCATGACGACATCATGCCGAGCAGAGACTTGATGACCCTCACTGTGGCGATCTTCAGAGCTAGTAGCCGTCGCACCTTGCCCAGGATGGCCGCTACTCTCTCCTCCGACGGTGACGCCAAGCATGAGACCGCGTTGAGCCGGGATCCAGGGAACAGCGCATCCTGTGATGGAATCAAGCAGGACTTTGCATAATTCACTGAGAACCCTAGATCTGTCAGTTGGCGGACTGTCCGGCCGTGTGATCTGTGGCGATGTCCCTTGAACTGGCCCAGATGAGCCAGTCATCCAAGTACGGGTAGACGTGAATCCCTTGCAGTCGTAGATGGGACGCTGCCAGTGCCAGGCACTTGGTGAAGACTCTGGGTCCCGACTTCAGCCCGAAGGGAAGGGCCTTAAATTGGTAATGCTTCCCCTGAACGACGTGCAGAAACTTGTGGTGTCGCTTGTGAATGGGGATGTGGAAATATGCATTCTCCAGATCCAGTGACGACAGAAAGTCTCTCTCTTGTAGCTGTCCGAGCACGTGTTAGAGTGACCATTCGGAACTTCTGGGACTTTATGTATTTGTTTAGTCATCGCAGGTCGAGAAAGGGCCTCCAGTCCCCGGTCTTCCTTCGCACGAGGAAGTACCTTGAATACACTCCGGAGCCCTAGAGTCGCTTTGGAACCAGCTCTATTGCCCCATTCTTTAGCATAGCCCGCACCTCCAGCAGCAGCAGCTGGGGGGTGGTTTTACTGTTGGGCCACCGGTGGTATTTGGAGACACTTCCGTTGGAACTGTGTGTCCGTGGGTGAAAGCGTCCAGCACCCAATGTTCAGTGGAGATGGTCTTCCACACGCTGACTAAGTTCGCCAGCCGGACTCCCACCGTGGTGCACGGGTGGGGGCCCGACGTCCTGGCCGGTTCATTCTTGCTTGAAGGTCCGACGCCACCTCGCCCTCTTGAAGAATCTCCAACGCCTCTGCCCTCTTATCGGGGAGTGTTAGGGAGAATTCTATGTTTGGGCTGAATTTCCTAACCTAGTGAGTCCCCCAGCAGCTTTGCTGGATTTCTGGAGTTTGTTTTTTTCTCCTGCCAAGAAGCAGTCTCTTTTCCTCACACTTTTGGACATGATTTGAGGGGTTCCTTTGACTGTTGATGTGTTTTATGGGCTATGGGGTCTTTTACTCCATAGGGCCTCATGTGTTTTTTACTATGTGTGTTACACAGCACCCTCAGTGCAGTGACACAGGGGCGTCATAGTGACACCCCACCATATACTCCATACCCTGGGACTGACTACTGTCTCCCAGGGCATATAAAGTCACCATTGGCTTTACTAGTCCCAAATTATGAACAGAAACCAGTACAAACCATCATATTGTGGACGTACTGGTTGGGGCAATTCGATTGCCCCGGGGTCTGTTATTCGAGGGGGCACGTCTCCGTCCACCCTGATTGAGTTTTGGCTGGTGGCAGTGGATACTACTTTTTATATTCGACCGCGAATATATCTCTATGGGATTTTCCCATTGTTCGAGGCTACCAACTTTAATTATTTAATTCTTATAGCCTCGAACATACCGCCGGGTTATTTATTTAATATTAATTCACTGGTTGGTATTTTTTGCCAGAACTCGATTCTAAAATGGCGTTTGTGTTCTCTTCTGTGACTCCAACCCAAGTCGAGCACTTTGTTCCACTTTTTGGCGGGCTTCTCCACAGAAGCCTCCAAAAGTGGTGCCACTCTGTCTGGGTACCACAGGGGGTGTGGGAGGGGGTTTAGGCACCCTGGACTGAGTTACCTTGGTAACCCAAGTCACACTCTTGTGTGATTGGCCCAAGTGGTGAGCCGGCCGGCTCACCACTTAGCATGTTTGATTGACAGCTAGGCTGAATGAACAGGGGTTTCTTGCATAAAAGCAGGGCTTTTGGGACTGGAACTTCAGAAGTCGCCGCAGGACCTGAGAATCCGAAGAGGGAGAAGCTGAGCCGACCTGCAACGACGACACCACCGGTGGAGCCCTGCTGAACCGTCTCACCACTTCCCGACGACAGAGGAGATCTTCTTGCCGGAGAGTCTCTTCCCCTTGAGCTGGTGGGGACAACCAGTTCGCTTTCCTTTTCGCCTACCAGGACGTCTAGTGATCGAATTGCCCGTGCCAAGCACCCCGGCAACCGGATAGCCACTTACCACTGAACCGCGAAAGAAAGGACCACTCCTTTGAATCGAGGAACTCCGCGGCTGGTTTCTTCCCTGGCAGTACAACGACCTCCTGCTTTCCTCCCCGACGAGATCTTCTCTTCTGCCGGACGAAGCACCAACTCGCAACCGCTGCCAGGAACAACTGCCCCCCGCTGGAGTGTTCTCACCATTTCAAGGTACTGTGTCCGCCTGGCCTCCCTTTCTATAGATTGCTACAAGGTGACAGTAAATCCTTAACCTTCTAGACTGGGCTGGCCTCTTGACCATCTAACAGGTCCCTTTCTTTTGGTCCAACTTCTTTCTGAACCTTTGAGACTTTTGTGCACTTTCAACTGTGTGACCTTGGACACATTTTGTTCTGATCCTCTTAAAGTGGATCCGGCTTTCTGAACTCTCACTTCACGGTTTGATTCTGCCTTCCTCTCTTGCTGTGTTCTCTTGAAAGTGTTGGGATCGGTTTCAATTTATGCTCTGCCTTTCTCTCCCTTTTAAACCGAATTATTAGAGTGCCATCTGCGTTAAGCAATCACCGCTGTCTGAAAATAAGTGGGGCTTTACTTAAGACTGGTCTAATATTCTTTTAAGGGAGTGTATATACTTTAGTGACTGTTTTTGAACTTGCTTGAGATTAGTGCCAGTGTGTTTTCTTAGATGTGTTTTTAAATAAATAATTCTATACTTTTTACACCAAAGCTCTGGTCAGTGTTTGCTTGTTCTACTGTGTTTACCTGCCCTATTGTGTATGCTCTCTATACTGCCTAACTCTTCTTGAGAGAAGTCCAACTGCTCAGCCACAGCTACCAGGTAAATCTGGGTGGTGCAGACGGCTACCAATTGGGTTTACTGCTAACTCCTGTAGTCCTAAACTTTTTGCAGTGGTCCCTAAGGGAACTGCACAGGTTTCTGTCTAACAGGGAGAAGTCCAGCAGAGGTGCGAGCTTGAAACACAGCTCCCAGTCGTGGCGCTCTACGATAGCAAGGGCGTTGGCGGCCTTGATGGTCGTCGCTGCAGAAGAGATGACCCGCCTCCCCATCGCATCCAATCTCTTCCCCTCGCTGTCCGGAGGGGTGGAATGTTGCCGAAGACGTAGAGCCCGACAACGACTTCTTGGCCACTGCAGAAATCACTGAATCCGGCGACAGTTGGGGCCGCAAGCACTTAGGCGCGCAGTCCGGCACCCTGTACTTCTCCAAGCGGTTCCTCTTCGCCAGGGTCATAGACAGGTTCTTCATAAGCGCCAGTCCATCATGCCAAATGTCATCCAAGAGGGGGACTGAAAGGATGGTCTTCCTCTTCGCCTCGCGGCACTGGTATAAGAAGCCCTTCTCCTCTGGAACAACCTGGAAGAGCTCCGATGCTCTGGACATCATCACATGGAACAAACCTATCTCATCCGGCGGAGAGGATCTGGGTGGAGGCGACAGGAGGTCCCCCATCCTGCCGCCATCGTCCGTGCCTGTTGTCACTGTGTCAGACCCTGTCTCACCCGTGGGGGGTAGCAAAGGAGGTGGCGATGGATAGCAATGGGGCAGATGGTGCCTCTTCCTCTTCTTGGATGGAGGTTCCCCCGCGCCCTCAAAGGACTTAGAAGCCTGCTCATCTTTCCCGGCACCAGGAAAGGCATGCTCCTGGGAACCACCTAGTGCAGAGGCTTTGGCCTGAAGCCACTCTCCCAGCCGCTTACGCTGATCCTTCAACGTGCGAGTCGAGAGTTCACGGCAAAACGCACAATCTTCCTCCTTGTGCGCCGGGTACAGGCAGTGCAGGCACTGGGAATGTTTGTCATCCATAAAAACATTCTGCAAACCCCAGTCGGTGCAAAGCTTGAAAAGAGAGGGGAATCCTTCTCGTCCGACATGATCCACGCGGTGTAGGCCTGAGGAATCTTCTGGAAGCCTCCACGAAGAAACTCAACGAAATCCGCCCTTGAGGGGCACTGAAGCATCTGAAAAACAGGTCCCCATTAATCGGAAGGTTGATCGATGGAGCACACAGGCTCGATTGACCGGAAAATAGAGTGAAACTGTTCCAAAAAGTGAAAATCGCAGTAAAAGCCAAGGAGCTAAGCACAAGGACTCCCAACACTTGAACGTGCGCTAGAAATCTGAAGATGGCTGCCAGAGGAGGGGCTTAGGTAGACGGCAGTCATTGGCTGGGGGCAGTATGACCCAGAGCTCAGTGATTGGATGTTAGGAGAAAGATAGTTCAGAAGTGAAACAGATTTTTTCTTTTACCGAGGATTCCCAGCCTGACGACGGAGAATATTCATGAGAATGCGAATCCAGGCCACCGCCCATGCTGGAGAAGAGCAGACCTTACAGCCATTGAGAAAGCCCAATCTATCTTCTACTCTAAAGAAAAGAATCCCCAGAGAGAGGCATCACCTGTGGCACACCTACTGCCAACTCTACAACCATGAACCTCTTATTAGCACTATGTAACTCATTAACCTAAAATCTCTAACTAAAACAATATACTGTCAGCACTCAAATTAGAAACAAACTGGCATATTCAGCTATCACTCTAGGAGTTATTTCTCCTCCAATATCCATTCTAAATGAGACTCCCGTTTCAAGGCACTTTCTACAGAGGAATTCAACAAACTACTAAATAATACTCCTATAGCGGGATCTCCAGCAGACGCTTTGACACCCTCTTATATCAAGGACTTACTCCAACGTCCCTCAGGAACCAAGGCAGGCAGAACTATGGTCACTGCCTCATTAAAAACCTGATTGTGCTTTGAAAATGTAAAGAAGCCTTTTGAAATCCCCTTATATGAAGAAGAAAAAAAAACACGACAGGGGTACATTCTGCCAATCTTGACTGCAGCACAATATCAAATTGAAGATTCTTAAGAAAATGTGCAGCCAAAACTGCATATCACTCCAAACAAGAGATACTAAAGCCAACTCCAGCAGGCTTTAGACCCAGACATAGCACAGAATCAAGTGCTCAGATCGCTGTTAGTTGCAGTCAATGAAGAATTAAAAAAATGGTTCCTTACAAACCGATATGAAAATGAAATCTAGCAAACGGAACGCTTGGTAGCAGAAATCCACAACACGAGTTTCATGGATAATCAAATTCACCCGGCAGTACAACCCAGAGTATCTCGCGAGCAAGCAGTGTGATCGGACGTTCTGGTATTAATACAACAATTTCACAACAGAATCAAATCAAGACTCCAGCCAAGATCCCCCCTCCCATAGTGGGGGTTGGGAGTCAGAGTGGGTGGTGAGGGAGGTGTTGGGTTAGAATTTCAAAGTAATGATACATCTACCTGACCTGTGGCAACCCCAGACCTTTTTGCTCTTACTGGTAGATTATTTTTCCTTATACCTCACTGAGTGTGAACCTTTTTCCACACTCAGAATCCTTTACACGTTTTATGGGTATCATTTTTAAGACTCTCCAATAGTGTCTTTCAAAAGTTATCCTCTTTGACAATTTTTTGGCAATAAGTGCCTGTGGTTGCTGGGTTGCTGTAGGGGCTCCCCTTTTAACTTTCTTTGGCTCACCTTGTGAGAACTACAGTTCCCAAGGGTACAAAGGATTTTTGGATCCCTTTTACTTTCTATTATGTGAGACCAACACCCTCCACCCCCTCCCACCTTATGTGGAGTGCTGGGGAGATACTGAGTATCCCCTTTCTCATTTAAATGTAACATTTATGTTAAAAGGAAAAACTTACATTTAATAGCTGGTGGCAGTGAACCTTTTTATTAATTTGGTGCACCTTTACCGCAGGCTGTTTTCACAGCCCCGGTAAAGTCACCCATGGGGGCCCATTTTAACAAAATGGCCCCTATATTCCGTTTTCACCATTTTCGCGTTTGTCCTTTCTTGTTCCTTCACCCGACCTCCAGGGCAGGACATCCGTTTGTGAGTTTTATTCCCCTGAGGGGGGGGGGGGAAATCACAGGCGGGAAGCCTGTGATTCCCCACCCAGGCTCATCTGTGAAGGCAGGAAACGAAGGAGGAGTCCAACACTCGGCAGCCCTTCGTCTTCCAGCCTGCCTGTGAGAATCCAGTTCAGACTGGGTGGCTGGCTGTCCTGAAAGGATTGCCAACCCCCTAAGTTTTAATCTTGCAAGGCTGTTTGATTGGCTGGGTTCCTGCATCAAAGTCCGATCCTGGAAGCTAAAGCGGTAGTCGACCACTGGAACCAAAACCGAAGAGGATGATGAAGAATATGCAGCTGAGACGATTTCCAGCGACGGAGAGTCTGCTGTGTAACCAGAGCCTGCTATCACCCTTCCTTCTAATCGACCTTGGGTCTCTGAAAACGACAACCCTGACCCAAAGCCTGGTGAGACCCACCAGACACAAGACCACTTGCATGTTGTGCCACCCCATGACGTGCTGCAACCCCCAATACCCTGTGACCTCTAGCCATTGTGCGGTGCACAGTCTTCCGAATTCTGAATCTCGATGAAACTTTGTGGGCATCCTGATGGGCCTCCAGAGATGTGAATAATCGAGTCTCAAAAGTCCCCTCACCAGAGTGCTGGACTTTGAAAATGACGAGAATCCGACCGGCGATATTCGGTCTTCTTCGGGGCTCCTGAAAAAGGTGCCAAATCCACAGAGCAGCATCCAGCCACGAGGAAAACCTTGCCTAGAGCCTTCCCCGCGATCTGTGCTGAAAATGTCCTTCCAGTGTCCTGTCTTTTGTCTTATTGATGAAGGAATTCAACAACCAGGTTTTTGGCTGCAGATCCTGACATCGTCCTGCTGCAAAATCTTTTTCTGTGTCGAGATACTGCGCGGGCTTGGGTATGTACCTTGAGTCTCTTGTGATTCTGGTGTGGTTCTGGGGTGTTTTCTGTGATTGGGAGGTCTCTCCAGTTCACCCAGGCACACGTTTTTATCTCTGTCCGTCTCTCCCTGCCAGATCGCTTTCTTGTTTTGTCTGGGTCTCTTTCTCTGCCTATTTCTCCCTCTGTCCTTCTCTGCCCATCCCTCTACCGGGCAGTCCCTCTTCCTGCCCGTCCCTCTTCCTGCACATTTCTCTGTCTGCTTGCTTTGCCTCTGCCAGTCACTTGCATTCGCTATATGCTCGTCTCTCTATTCCTTTGCGCCTCTCTCTCTCCCTCTCCCTCCCTCTCTCTCTGCCAGTGTGTGACGGAATGCCATCTACAAGGGTGTCCTGAGCTTTTTTGATTTGAGCTATTGTGTTTGGGTGGCCCGTCAGAAAGAACTACAGTGACTCTGAGAGCAAGTCCAAGGGTGTTTATTAAAAGTCTTTACAAATGAGATAGCCGTATCTCTTGGTGCAAAGATATCTGGGCCTAGCAGGACATGAGATATTTGGTGCTAGGATCGGCCCTTCCTCTATGGTCCACCCCAGCCTTGACCCATCCTCCCTAACACAGACGTCCCCATCACGGATGTTCGTAGCACTAGGATCGGTAATCCCCGTCGGTCTTCTGGGGGGCCACGTGTTTTCTCTAAGTAGTTTGGGGATCTTCTAACTTTCCATCTCCTATCCCTGCTTAGCAGTCTCAAGGAGTAATGCATAGTGCCGTCTTTTGCCCAGCGTCACGCTCAGTCCTTTCAGACCCTCTCATACCTGGCTTTTCATTCTCTTAAGGTGTTCTCCTCACACCACGTCACTGTCCCTCCAATCTCTCACTCCGCCTTTCCACCTCCACCCCTCAATCTTACTTCTCTTACTGCTGGTTTTACTATTGCTCGTACCGCCAACTTCCCCCTCTGCCTCGGTTACCTCCTTCCTCTCATTTTAATTCAATGCTTCTTATTGTTCCTCTAGTTGCAGCTTATCCAACACACTGAATCTGTTGGTTGTCTCCATGACCACCAGTCTGGCTTCAGAGCTGCCAGAGGCACGGAAACTGCACTCCTGAACACCCGTGAAGACTTGCTCTCTAATCTCGATTCCAACCCCCCTTCCGTTCTCATCCTTCTTGACCTTTCCTCTGCCTTTGATAGTCAATCATGGCACGCTTATAAATCGGCTCTGTGATACCCTTGGCATCGCAGACCTGGCTCTAGACTGGCTGACCTACTTCCTCTCTGAACGACCTTCCCAGGTTCAACTGGGCCCTTTTCTCTCCTGCATCTCTCTCTCCGCCTCAGGTGTCCCTCAGGGTTCTATTCTCTCACCTTAGCTTTTCAACATCTACCTTGACCCCCACCCCTCCCCAGCCCATTTGATCTCTCCTAACTTCCAGTGTTATGCGGACAGCGGGCAACTCGCCTTCAAGATTCCCTTTTCTGCCTCTTCCTCTCTCATTCCTGACGGTCTGCTATTTAGGCATGGTGCGCTGCTAACGAACTCGGCTTTAATGCCAGTAAGGCTGAGATCCTTCTCATTGGGACCTCAGCTCCCTCTTTCCCTCCTACATTCTGTCCGCCCTCCATGCCCCCCTCGCACCCCTCACCCTTACTGGAGGCAAAAAACATTAGTGCCATCTTCGACACCTCACATCACAGACCTTGCAGAGAAGGCAGTATTTCAGCTGCACCACCTCAGAGGGATTCTTCCTTTCCTCACCTTCCCTTAGAAACTCAACGTCTCCAGCGCTCTGGTCCTCTCCAGGCTGTACTACTGCAATAGTCTCTTCATTAACCTGCCTAACTCCTCCCTTTGCCCCTTTCAACTAATCCAGAATAGGACTGCAAGACATATCCTTGGTCTCAAGCCCAGGGACGGCATCTCTCCAGCCCTAAAATCTCTTTACTGGCTCGCAGTTGCTGAGATGATTAAGTTCAAAACCCTCTGCATTATCCACAAGGTGTTCTGGAACCTGGGACCCCGCTACACCAACCTCTCTCGCCCTAAAATACTCCCTGCTAGAGCCCTTGGATCTTCTAGCTCCAACTCTCTGCAGCTCAGACGCTTTTCCGAGCAGAAAGTGGGGGGTACAGCTCTCTCCTCTGCAGGTGCCTCAATCTGGAATGGCCTCCCTGCCCCTCTCAAACTTGATCCCGATCTCCTTAAGTTCCGGAAGCTTCTCAAGTTCCTCCTTCCATCTCCCCCGCTAATGTTCCCCCTCAGTCTATTGACTAGCTGCTTGGTTCCCTTCTGATTCTTACAGGGCACCTGATGCCCGCCCCTTGCACTTGGCCTCATCTGTCCCCTCCTAACCCTCTACCACCTGCACTTGCCCTTCTGGGTTCCCTCCCCTGGGCACCACCCTGGCTGGGCCTGCACCCCCTGAGCCCTTCCAGCCCTGTTACTCTGACCATCTGCCCCTGCACCTTCTTCTGCCCAAGCTGTCCACCTGGCCTCCCCTGCCACTCGCTTAACACTCTGGCACTCCTCCCCCGGTGCCCCCTCCTCCCCTGCACTTGCACGATCCGAATGTCACAAGACATAGGACCGTTTTGTCATCCCTGTCCCACCTGCACTTGTGTTGTTGCACCTGGAAACTAATTGTGTATAGGCGCATGATAAGAAAAACAATAAAAAAATCTCAGATTCACTCTATGCTAATAGCTACTCTTATTCTCCTACTCTCGCTCGTCCCACTCTGATAATTTGCATTCCAACTCTGTTGCTAATAGTATGCCTGCACTACTTTTACTGCCTACTATTATCAGACTCTTCTATTCACTAGTGCTCGCTATCACCCTCTACTACCAATTACCACTCTGCTGCTGGTTTCGCTCACTCGCTACCCCGCTATTCCGGCAACCTACTGTCTTTACTCCCCTCTAGTAATATTACTTCTTGAACCTCAGTGATACGCTGCCCAGCTCACTCCTTTTGCTATATCATGAACCAGGGATATGGTGCCCTGCTCATATATTGTGCCATCATGGAACCCGGGGATATGGTGCCCTGCTCACCCCTTCCGCTATCATAGAAGTCAGCAATATGGTGCACTGCTCACACCCATCTCTTTCAGGGAACCCAGGAATATGGTGCCCTGCTCACCCCTTTCAATCATCGAATCTAGGGATATGGTGCCTTGCTCACCCCTTTGCAATCACATAACCCTGCAATACGGTGCCCTGCTCACCGCTTTCTCTATCAGGGAACCCAGGGATATGTACCCTGCTTACCCCTTTATCATAGAACCCAGCGATATGGTGCCCTGCTCACCCCTTCTGCTATCATGCAATCCAGGGATTTGGTGCCCTGCTCACCCCTTCTGCCATCAAAGAACCCAGGGATATGGCGCCCTGTTCACCCCTTCCACTATCATGAGACCCAGGGATATGGTGCCCTGCTCACCCCTTCCGCTATCATGAAACCCAGGGATATGGTGCCCTGCTCACCCCTTCCGCTATCATGAAACCCAGGGATATGGTGCCCTGCTCACCCCTTCTGCCATCAAATAACCCAGGGATATGGCGCCCTGTTCACCCCTTCCACTATCATGAGACCCAGGGATATGGTGCCCTACCCACCCCTTCCGCTATCATGACACCCAGGGAAAGGGTGCCCTGCTCACCCCTTCTGCCATCATAGAACCCAGGGATATGGCACCCTGTTCACCCCTTCCGTTATCATGAGACCCAGGGATATGGTGCCTTGCTCACCCCTTCCGCTATCATGCAACAAAGGAATATGGTGCCCTGCTCACCCCTTTCGCTATCATGCAACACAGGGATATGTGCCCTGCTCACCCCTTCCGCTATCATGAGACACCCAGGGATATGGTGCCCTGCCCACCCCTTCCGCTATCATGCAACACAGGGATATGGTGCCCTGCTCACCCCTTCAGCTATCATGCAACACAGGGATATGGTGCCCTGCTCACCCCTTCCGCTATCATGCAACACAGGGATATGGTGCCCTGCTCACCCCTTCCGTTATCATGAGACCCAGGGATATGGTGCCTTGCTCACCCCTTCCGCTATCATGCAACACAGGAATATGGTGCCCTGCTCACCCCTTTCGCTATCATGCAACACAGGGATATGTGCCCTGCTCACCCCTTCCGCTATCATGAGACACCCAGGGATATGGTGCCCTGCCCACCCCTTCCGCTATCATGCAACACAGGGATATGGTGCCCTGCTCACCCCTTCAGCTATCATGCAACACAGGGATATGGTGCCCTGCTCACCCCTTCCGCTATCATGCAACACAGGGATATGGTGCCCTGCTCACCCCTTTCGCTATCATGAAACACAGGGATATGTGCCCTGCTCACCCCTTCCGCTATCATGAGACACCCAGGGATATGGTGCCCTGTTCACCCCTTCCGCTATCATGAAACCCAGGGATATGGTGCCCTGCTCACCCCTTCTGCTATCTCAGATCCCAGGGATATGATGCCCTGCTCACTGTTAGGGAGAATTTTCAGTTTTGTGTGCTAATCCCCTTTAACCCGAGAGACCCCCCAGAACTTTTGCTGGACACTGGGCTTTTTTTAATTTTAATATCCTAGAGTATAACTTTTTAACACTCGCATTCTTTTTCTCTGACTGCGATTTTAGATTCTTACTGTTTAATGGAGTTTGGTAAACTCCATAGGCATCTGCTTTTTGCTTAGCAACACAGCACCCTCTGTGCACTGTCACTGAGGAGTCCCTTGGACTTCTCGTAATATTTAAATACATTTTCATATGAGAACTACCGTTCCAAGAATAGTAAGATAACTTAATCTTACTTACCTTTTCTTTTGTGGGTCCAGCACACACCAATTTATGTGGGGTACTGGGGGGGTTACATAGTAACTCCTTATCCCACTCCTCAGATAACTTTTTGTTACGCGGACTATGGCTGGTGGCAGTGGTTACTTTTGACTACCTTCTGTGCAGGTTACTAGCAGGCCGATTCGTCTGCTGCAGTACAGCACCCATGGGTGACCATTTTCTCAAAAACGGCCACCGTCTTCTTTTTTTCACAATTTTCCGTTCGTCAGTTCCTTCTGGGCTTTTACCCTACCCTTTAGAATAGATTTGAGTCCTTTTTGAGTTTTGCCTTTGGCGGGCTTCAGCCCTGAAGCTGCCCAGGTTCCAGTGTGTCTGGAAAGGCAGGAAGTGAGGGAGGAGCCCGAAACGTCACTGTACTTTTTCTTTAGGTATGCCTGGCTGAAACCAGTTTTAACTGGGCAGCTGGCTGCCCTGGAGGATAATCATCTGTGGGGTTGGCGAACAGCTCCATGACTGTGAATTAATGGGAATTTTGGGACTACAGAGTCGACCACTGGAACAAGGAATACGAAGCAGAAGATGAGCAGAGACGCCAGAAGCACCTTCCAGGACCGCAAAAAGCATAGGTGAAGCCTTACAGCTATGCTAACCAAGTTTTCACATTGACAGGGAAAACACACCAAGGACGACTTCCTGCCTTAGGCTGGTGCGACCAACTAGCCGCAAGACCCTTATTTTGGGCCATCCCGCGACTTGCAGTGACCTTCCTGGGCTGCAAAATCCCAATACCCGGGGTAACTGGACCATCATCGAATGCATAGTCTTCCAGAGATCGAACCCGGCTGAAACTTTGCAGGCATACGTGTGGACCTCCAGAAGCAGGAATTCTTCACCAAAAGTCCCCTCACAAGAGTTCAAGACTAAGTAATCAAGGAGAATCCGACCAGCGATATTTGTTTCTTCTTGCTGCTAAGAAAAAGGTGCCAAAACCACAAAGAGCCGCTGAAGTGAGTGGATCCATTGCTGCCAACCCCTTCTCCCGAGTGCTGGCACGCAAGCCCGCCAGAGGGTTCCCCCCCCCTTTCGTCACCACGACCAAGGAGCAGGAATCAGGGTCTGCAACGTTTCATCTAGAATGAAGCCAGCTACAAATTCTTCTTCAATTTCAATGTACTGAGGGGCTTGGATTGTAATCACCTTGTGCCATTTGCGGTGCTTCCTGGCTTAGGGAGTGTGGTTTTCTTCAATTGGGAGTTGACCTCTGTGCAGGCCTTACTGCTTGCGTACTATCAGTCAGGTTCCACTTGAGCTCCGGTGTTCTTCACAAACCACTGACTGGTTAATTAACTTTTCCTCTGAAGATCTTCATCAGAACTGGAACAGTCCATTTAACTTTGGCTGTACTGGTTTCCCAAAGGTCCATCTTCATCATCCTATTGGCTTTAGCAATGCTGGTTCCTCCATAGGTTTTAATTGTGAACACTTATTGCTAGGAAACGGACTGCCTATATCCCTCAAGAAGAGTGTACTTGTTTTTAACAGTTGCTAGTTGTGTTCTGCCTAACTTTGAAACTTCCCCTCCCATCTCAATTTTGCAGAAGTGATATATACAAGTGTTGATACTGAGCTTAACTGACGTCCCTCTGTGCGCTGGATTTGTAAAGCATAGAAAAAGTCACTTGCCTGCATCATTGTTTCTTATAGGAATGGATTCCATTTCACATTGAATTTTGTTAGTAGTTGCTACATTTCAGATTTGCTTGTGCGCCTTGTGTATGTATAAATCAATATATTTTATTATAACTTTAAGTGAGTGTTTACCCGTGTGAATTGATTTCTTTGTACTGCTCTCCAACTCACATTCCTTCCGCTTGTGTAGTATAGGCCTATATTAAGAGTTGGGTCGCTAATACCAAGAGATAAGTCTTATGAAGTCACACAACCGTTGGACTTTTGAAAAACTTAACTAACACAGAGGGAACACATTTGTACCGGTTTAATGTCTATAACAGGCCCATAGGCCCAAAGAAAAAGGCAACGGTGGAGACCTTACAGGGGAAGCTGATTTTCGAGTCCTTGGGAGGTTGGGAAAAGACAGCGTTATTCTGGCTGTGGACCTCAACCTACAGACAGATCCGATAGGGCATTAGAAGGATTACGGACAGATCAGGACACAGCCTGGGATATTCCTGTGCCAGTCGTCCCCCCACCCCCGCACCCCAAGAAGGCCCACCCATTGCCAATAGATATGACCTGTGTTTTGTGTAATTTGAACCGGAGGGCATGCAATGGGCAGTTGAAAAGTGACCAACTAGGGACTAAAACATTTACACTCATTTGATCTCATTTGATTATATTCTAATCTCAGGAAATGATTGGCCAAGAACTGAAAGTGACCACTATCCCCTAGACATCAAAACGCGAGGAGGCCGATTAGGTCCAGGTAACTCTGGGTGGGTATTTCTAGGCTCCCCAATCAGCGTCACGGGCCATGCTCCAACCAATCAGCGTCACGGGCCATGCTCCAACCAATCAGCGTCACGGGCCATGCTCCAACCAATCAGCATCACGGCCCATGCTCCACCCAATCAGCATCACGGCCCATGCTCCACCCAATCAGCGTCACGGGCCATGCTCTTAAATCAATAGAATGGCCCTGGTTGATGGACCAGGAACTTGAGACTGCTATCTATGGTGCCATTATGGACAAGGTAGTGAGGAAAGTTCACACCTAGAGACGTTGAGTGAGTTCGAGAAACTCAAGGGAAATCTGATTCCTCATTTAACATTCTTCAGCGGTGGTAGTGAAGAGAAAGTCACTGTCGCAGAAAGGCTGGTTTGACCATACCTGTAAGGAAGCGAAGAAAACAATGATGAATTGTGTCAACGCAGCCCCAGGAGTAGACAGTCGCACCCGCTCTACAAGAGCAGAATATAAAAGTCTAATCAAAACAGAGTAAATCGCATTTGCACATGACCAATGCAGTGCCCTCCATAATGCACTGGAGAGTGGGGATGACACATTATCTTGGAAACTGGTTACAGATGGGGACCTGAAGGACGATTGTCTGCTTCACTGTAGTAGTAACGTAGATGACTGGCAACTTCACTTTCAAATTTGTACAAAACAGCTGTTGAAAGTCCATCATTGATTATGAGTGAAGAGCCTTCAGCTCTAAATTTGGGATTCCCATCTATATCTGTACGACAAGTGGAGGAAGCCCCGAGAGGAAAAAACACAGGGACCTGACCTCACCCCAACAGATCTGTACAAAGATGAAATGGGGACATGGGCATCAATCCTGTATAAAGGTTTCAACACAATTATTGCACTGTGCACGGTCCCTTTATCTTGGCAAAGATCAGCTAGAATCCCGCTATATAAAAAAGGCAGTAAGGAAATCCCTCTTAACTACCGCTAATATTACTGGACGGAACAATCTTCGCCAAGATAATCTTCAGCCAATTACAGGATTGGACAGGCTCGAACAACGTGATCTCAGATATCCAGGCAGGCTTTAGAAACAAATCGGGGGACGATTGACCATTGTTTCATGTTGTACCACGTAGCACAGCAAAATCGGAAATTATATGCCGCGTTGCTTGACCTCCGCATGGCTATCTGTCTGCCGAGAATCCCTATGGAAGATTGTTAAGAAAAGCATCCTCTTCTTTGGTCTCAATAGTCCTTCCACTTTACACAAACTGCTTGGCAACTGTGCGCTACGGCCTTGGGTGTTAGGAGACGCATTTGTTTAAGGGTAACAAAAGGTGTCAGACAGGGGCGGGGGGGGGGGGTGTACTGGCTCCTCTTCTTTTTAACATATACATACAAGAAATGATTGATGACCTGATGAGAGAAAGCCAGGACTGCCCTAAAATGGCAGATAAGAAATACCCTACGCTTTTTCATACAGATGTTGCGGTTATTCTCTCCACCACACCCGAGGCTTTAAACTAACCGTGAATGTTTTTTATTCAAAATGTAAAAGTTGTCCTTGGAGCTAAACCGAGAAATCCAAAATATTTTTTTTTTAAAGCAAGGTTTGTAAAAAGTAATGCCCTGACTATTGAGGTAAATGGTGTCCCTTTGCAGCAGGTTAGTCTTTTGATTATCTGGGAGTTCAGTTTGATGATGCATTGATATTTTATTTATAGCGCGCCTATACAGAAGTGTTTCAAGGCGCGACGAGGCAAGGGAGGGGAGGGGAGGGGAACAAGGGAGGACAAGACAGCGATCTTACTAGGGCAAGTGACATTGAGATCGCACAAGTGCAGGGGAGACAGAAGGAGGAAAAAGTGCAATGGGAATGGGAGGAGAAGTATGGGACATAGGATCAAGACATAGAAAAAGGAAGTGCGGCCAGCAGGTGTCAGTGCAGGGGTTAAGTGCGGACAACAAGTGCTAGACAAGTGCAGGTAAGGGGAACTGTAGGGTTGCAGATTGTTAGGCAAGATTGTATGCAGTACCCTTTGGGTGCACTACAACAACCCTGACCGCCTGACAATAGGAACCCAACCTTTGCTATAAGTCTGAACTACACAGGTTGGTAGTGTGGTCGAGTAGCCAGACTTATCTCAAGAGGGGTCAATGTGAGCTGTAGGGGAGTTACACAGAGATTCACAGTGACAAGTATTCAAATAAGGGGGCGTGGCTTACCAGCCATGGAGTAGGACGTGCGGGCTAGAGCTGCTCCGATGATCCGACACTGATCCTTGAGGAAACGCACGTAATACCGGCCAAAATTGTCATCAGAAGGGATGTGCGTGCGTGGGAACGTATGCGCTACCAGACCCAAGAAGATTTCAGCTGACTGGGCAATTATCGGCGAGACCGAGGAACCCGAGGAGCCTAGCTGCATGGATACATTGTATCCAAAATGGCGGCGAACAAAGGATGAGCGGCCGTAACTGCAGTGCGGATGAAAGCACACCGCACGTTGCTGCCCTGCCACAAAGAAGTCGGGCCGATCCCCTGCTAACGACCTGGAGGGAGAATTACACGCGAAGCCGAGGTTGCTTTCCTCGGCCACCAGCTGACTCGATGCGCGGCTCCTGCTGCCTGCAGAAAACGAAACAAAAAGCATCGGGGGCCTAAAATGGAAAATGGAAAGGCGCGAGTAATGATGAACGAGATAGATATAATGTAGCGGCAGAGGACGTGAGGAGCGTCACTCAGACCATTGGCTGGCGTGTTATGCGAGGAAGCCGAACGCATGGTGAGGCTCCGCTGCCCAGCTGAACAAATAGAACGGAGCTGGAAGTGGATGCGGCGAGCTCAGAGGAGGACTGGAGGCCCTGCAACCAGCATTGTGTATGCTGACATAACACGGGGAGACCAACGAATGGAAGCTTAAGCAGGAGGCCCATGAAGGACTGGCACACGACTGGAAGGGAAACACTTCCCTTTGTTCTGGACACGTGGGGCTCCCCGCAGGCCATAATTGGAACATTGTAAAGAACGAACGTGCGCCGCACTACAGCGAGGGGGACTCATGGACCCAGAGCTCTTGGCCCCTAACGGAGCGCTAAATGGGGCATAATTAACAGGTCTGCGCGGAAGGGTGAAAGCGCAGGGATATGCCACATGGACTTTGGGATAGTGGCTCACAGGGATCTGATATGAGGACCCCACCTATGACAAGACCGAGAAGGTGAGCCAGCGAGAATACATGCGAGAGGCTAAGGGGGCATGGTGCACAGAACTGTTATGCTGGTAGGTGCTGCCCGGTGGTACACTGAAGTGGGATGTGACAGTGCGTAAACGCAGCCGGCACCACGGTATATGGTGGTGCGCGGGGAAGACGGCTGAGGATATACCCAGCGGTGCACATTGCGCAAGAGCCCAAAAGTCAGGGGCAAGCGACATAAGGAGTTGCCCCCCGCGATCAACAAAAGGAGCCAATACGTGGGAGAGCACAACCCACTTCAGGAACAGCCCGGCGAATGTGAGCCGGTACGGAGGCTCTCCTGGTCAACTTTCTGGGCCCTGGGTGTGCGTCGGAACAGAAGTGCGGAGCAGACACGTCAGAGACTAAGCGCCCACAGGCAAGATGGCGGGAAGAGGGACCATAACCAAGAGCAAGAATAAACAGTCCACGATGGAAACATTTGCCAAGACGCAGTTGTCTCCAGCGACCACGGCACTCAAGGGAGCGTCAGGACCGATGGAGAGCGCCATAACGATCGAAAACCACCAGATTTTAGCGACTATCACGGAACTAAAAGATTCATGGGGGCTAGCGATGGCTGACTTGCGCATTTCCCTGGAGGCCAAGATAGATGCAGTGGGCATCGATATCACCTTGCTGAGGCAAGATGTCAGGGCGTTGGCGGAGAGAACGAGCTGCTTGGAAAGTGCGGTGAAAACCAACACGGACACCAGTAGCAGCAATGCAAAGGAGGTCCACGCGCTGAAACAGCAAGTAGCTAACCTGGAGAATCGGGCGGAGGAGGCGGAAGGTAGAGCGAGGAGAAACAACATTCGCGTCGTCGGACTCCCAGAGGGAGAGGAAGGCCGAGACCCCACAGACTACATCGAAAATTTACTCCTGCAAGAAATCGGGGCCGAAAAACTCTCGCAAGGTTTTACTGTAGAGCGGGCGCATAGGGCCCTCATGAGGAGGCCACAACCGGGGGCTCCCCCCCGGCCTATCATAGCGAAAATACTGAACTATAAGGATCGCGAGAAGATTTTGGAATACTTCCGCAAGGGTGGAACCATTGAGAGAGCGTCGTGCACCGTCACGGCGTATCCAGATTACACGATGCTGGTCCAAAGGCAGCGATACAGCTACGTGGCGATCAAAAGAAGGCTACGTGCGGTGGGGATCAAATATATGCTGCTGTATCCCGCGAAGCTAAAAGTGATACATAAGAGCAAGATGTTTCTTTTCCACACGCCCGAAGAAGCGACGACCTGGCTAGACCTTCAGGGGTGCCCGGAACAGGAGGCGGATCAGGCGCAGGAATAACACGATAAGTGGCTGGGACATTACATGTGGCGGGACATGATGTGCAGTGGGTATCCATTAGAATTATGAGTGATGACTATGGCTGAGGGGTATTAATGGGTACGGGTGGCACCTGAAGCAGATCCCATGGACTTGAGCGAACGCAAGGACTTGAATATAGCAAAGAGGATAGACATATGTGGTAATTGTACAGTTGTGTGTGTTGAATTCTTAGCAAATAGGAGCGGCAGAACACGAGCACCCTACCCCTCCCATACTAGTCTTAGTAGGCTAGCCAGTAGGGCGGCCTTACCCCGCGGAGCACTGAGTACAGGCGGAAGCCAGAAAAGTGTTAGATGCGGGCGAGCCTGAGATCCAGGGATGGAGCTGGGCAACAGTTGGGGAGGGGGGCGGGGGGATTGGGAGGGAATATGGGGGGCGGGAGGTGTGGGGAGTTGGGTGTGGTTGGGTGGGAGAAGGGGAAGGGAGGAGTGTCAGGGGTGTGTGTAGTTAAGGGGAGTTTGAACTGGGATACGAGCCTAAACAGACAAAAATGGGTACAAACAGTTGATTGCGTTGCAGAGGTGGGGGCGGAAAACATAACGGGCCATGGGGGACCTTAAAATGATTACGTGGAATGTTAGGGGTCTAAACAGTTATTTGAAGAGGAACAAGGTTATGCTATACTTGCGACGACAAAAAATAGACATTGCGTTATTACAAGAGACCCATCTGACAAGTGAGAGACTGGGAATGATCAAGAAAAAATGGAAAGGAGTGGTGGTGGGCTCAACATACTCGGCTTATGCTAGAGGGGTCCTTATCTGGGTGGCCCCACATGTCCCCTTTCATGTGTTACAGGAAACTGCAGGAGCGGACGGGAGAATGGTAATACTCAGGGGCCTGGTAGAGAACAGAGAGATAAGTGTAATCAATACATATGCTCCCAATCAGAATACAGCGAGGTATTTCAGAACCCTGAGTGCTACCCTGGGTATGTGTATGGGAAGTGCGGTACTATGGGGTGGGGATTTTAACTGCGTACTAGACCCAAGGGTGGACAGATCAGACCAGAAAATGGAAAAACCCGCCCCGGCGGCACGGGTGTTGCAAGCACTGCTCAGTGATTTTGACCTGACTGACGTATGGAGAGCGAAGCACCCCCGAGAAAGACAGTACTCTCATTACTCGGCCCCACACCAGTTGTCCACCAGATTAGACTATGTCTTTGCTACGTCAGGCCTAATAATGGAAGTGGTGCAGGCGGAATATAAAGCGAGAGTCCTGTCGGACCACTCGCCCTTGATTGTCACTTGGCAGTACTGCCCTCCAAGAGCGAGGATCCCGACGTGGAGGCTCCGAGCAGAAGCACTTAAGGAACCTGTGTTCAAGGAAGAGTTTAGGGACGAGATCATAACCTACTTTGAGGAGAACACGGGTAGTGTAGACTCAGCGTGCACATTGTGGGAGGCCTTTAAAGTAGTGCTGAGGGGCGTGGCCATAGCGAAGTCCCACAGTCTGCAAAGCGGTATCCTGGCTGATTTACGGGAGGCTGAGAGGGACTTAGAAAAAACACAAAGAGAAGAGGGCGATAATGGTCCGCATGCGGAGCGGATACTTCAACTTCAACAAACGTGTGGAGAGCACTGGGACAGGTTGTGTAAACTGAATTATAGGAAATACATAGAGAGGCAGCAAGCGGGTGGTGACAAAACAGGACGGCTTTTAGCGTGGTTATATAAGAGCGAAACCCCTAGACCCACCATCAGGGCGATAACAAGGGAGGACGGTAGTGTAGTGGACACCCAGGAGGGAGTTAATCAGGAATTTGCCAAATATTACAGAGAACTATATGGGGATGTTGAAGAGAATAATCAAGAGAGCATAAAAGAAACACTCGAAGATATAGGCCTACCAAGGATAAGTGCTGAAGAGAGAGAGGAGCTGGATGCACCAATCACTTTAGAAGAATTAGAGGCGGTGGTGAGACAATTGCCTACTAGTAAAACCCCAGGGGCGGACGGGTTTCCGAGCGAGTTTTATAAAGCATACATGGCAGAGGTGCTCCCTCCGATGCTGAACATGCTAAATGAGGCGTTTGAGGCGGGACAGCTGCCGGAGTCGCTAAGGGAAGCAATTATAATTCCGCTCCCTAAACCAAATAAGCTTGGGCACAGTTGCGGCTCCTACAGACCACTATCAATGCTGAATCAAGACAGCAAGATACTAACAGCTGTTTTGGCGAGCAGACTGCGGAGAGTCATAGATAAACTCATACACCCGGACCAGACGGGCTATGTTCCAAACAGAAACATAACTCATAATCACAGACGACTCCACCGAGTCCTTGAATGGGCGGGGCGGAATGAAGGTGATATGGCAGTAGTGTCCTTGGATGCGGTAAAGGCTTTCGATTCTGTTAGGTGGCCATGGTTGCTGTCGACGTTAGAGGAATATGGGATGGGGCCCGGATATGTCAGATGGGCAAAGATGTTATACAGTGCGCCGCTCGCTAGAGTTAAGACGGGTGCAGTTATTTCAGAGAGATGGCGGTTAAGCAGAGGTACTAGACAGGGATGCCCATGGTCCCCTATGTTATATATATTGGCATTGGAACCGTTGGCTATATACCTCAGACAGCAGTATGACACCATAGGCATTGAAGTGGGTGGAGAGCGACACTTAATCTCTTTATATGCAGATGATATGTTATTGTATCTGAAGCATCCCGAGGAGAACCTCCAGTATATTTTAGAGGTTATGGATCGGTACGCGGAGCTGTCTGGAATAGCTGTGAACCCTCAGAAGTCCGTAGTTTTCCCGTTGGGTAACTATAGAGGACTCCTTGCAGAGCAGTTGCCGGTATTGCAAGCCCCTTGGGCGGTTGACACCTTTCAATACCTTGGGATAGATGTGTATCATACGGTTGAACAAGAACACAAGCACAATACGGAGGTAGCGGTGGGAAAGATAGAGCACAGTATGCAATTTTGGGGAAAGCTGCCGCTAGCTATGATGGGGCGTAGTGCAATGCTTAAGATGGTGGTCCTGCCCAGACTCTTGCATTATTTTGGGAACATTCCATACCTCATACCTGGGAAGTTTTTTGCCAAACTGAATAGCATATGCAGGGACTTTTTATGGCAGGGAACTAGATGCAGGATGGCATTGTGGAAACTGCAAAACTCTTATGAAAAAGGGGGGATACGGCTCCCCAACTATGAGGCCTACTACGTGGCGAGCCAACTGCAGTATGTTGCTAAATGGCTCTCGGATGAATGCACCCCCGAATCCGGATTGTTTAGAGCAGACTGTGCCCCATTTTATTTAAAGGAAGTGATCTGGTTGTCCGAAATAGATATGCAAGGGCGCCCCAATATGTTGATGCTAGGGTGGAGGATTTGGCGCCGCGCGTGCAGGATGATGGAAACCTCAGCTCCGCGCTCTCTGCAGATACCGCTGGTGGCACTGGCTACTGGAGATGAGCAACTGCGAAAGAGGATTAGAAGCCGCTGGGAGCCAGTGGGTTTGGCAACGATTGGTGATGTTTGGCGGGAGGGATCCATCATAACTTTCGAGGAGTTGGGCGAGGAAACAGGTTTACACGCAGGCCAATATATTACATATCATAGACTGGCGCGCGAAATTAAAAAGACTTGGCCCGAAACTGTCCTCGAAGCAGAGCCGGACGATACAGTAGACACTATATATGACATAACAGAGGGAGGGCATGAGATCTCAAGGTTGTATGATATGCTGATGCTTAGGATAGGTAAAGAACCAATGCAACTCCGATTAGATTGGGAGACTGAGGTGGGAGCCCCAATGGAGGATGGGATGTGGGAGCGGGCTTTGTGGTATCATCAGAAGGTGTCGAGAAACGCTAGGTTGAAACAGATACAATTATATATTACGCACAGAGCGTACATGACACCCCTGAGGATATCGAGGTTTAAAAATGCAGGTAGACAGGCATGTCCCAAGTGTGACGAAGAACAGGCTGACATGACACACATGTTTTGGTCCTGCCCTGTGGTTGGGCGCTTCTGGGGCGAAATAGCGGCGAGACTGGCAGATAAAGGAGTGGCACTGGTTGTGGAGTCAGCTTGGGCCTGCTTATTGGGGGGGTTCCCTAGATCGCAGAAACTGAAGCATGTGAACAAATTGAAAGACTTGGCATATGTGCTGGCTAAGAGAAGGATTGCCATGGGGTGGAAGGCCTGTCAGAAACCACAGGTGGAGATATGGTGGAAGGAATTGCAAAAGTGGGCGGAAGCAGAGACAATGGTATGGCAGGAGTCCAGTATAAGGGAAGGGGAAGAAGAGGTGGGAACCCTGTTGGCTTGTAAATCACTGATAGCGGATTTGTTTGGAACGATGCCAGACCTGGCGGATTCCAATGGAGAACGGATCCCACCGTGCAGCGTAAACACAAAGTGAACAGACTTGACGGGCTCGTAGGGGGGGTGGGTTTTGGGGAACGGAGATCAAATTGTATAATGAACACATTCGAAACTGTATTATGCATCTTGTATTATATATTTGGTCTGTATTGTTTTGTTGGTTGAAATATAATAAAAAACGTTTCAAAAAAAAAAAAAAAAAAAAGTATTCAAATAAACTCTTACACACAAGGTTTCCCTCGGGTGACATCAATTGATAGGGTGCTGTGGACATTAATATATGATCTGATAGGTTATTTCTAACGTGCTTAATACCCAGTGGTTTCTAAGCACAGACCCGGGGATCGAACCTGTGTTGCACCGTGTCATCTTGCTTCCAAGGTGAGCACATTGCCGCTGAGCTATCCTCCCGAGACCAGAGTCCAGAATATATCACTGTTTGCATTCAGACTTTAAGAGAATGTCAAGGAAAAGAGGGATCAGAATAAAACAGTATTCACACAATGATTCTTAAGCAGGTAAGTACTTTCAATAACCCCCCAATGCAAAGTCAGTTAACCCTTTTCCTTTAGGAAGGCAAAAAAACACTTAAAGGAGAGAAGAGTCATTCAGGGAGCCAGACCAGTCAATGTTTAAGTTGGCAAAAGTCAAGGTGACCTAAAGCACTTCTTGCAGGTAAGTAGAAAGTCTCTCACAATGTTTTTAAAAGTCTTGGTAGAATAGAAGAAATCAAAGTAGGGCCACAAGCTGATTAGGCTTGTGAGGTAAAGAAGCTGATAGCAACTCTACAGATGCAACCACGGAAGTCTCTGAGGACAAGTGTAGTTACACAACAAGAGATAAGTTCTTAGACTTTACAGTACCTTTACGTTGAAGAAAAAGTGACTTCTGTTCCTGTGCTGCTCTGCAGATCTCGCTGTTCCTGGGCCTCAGTCATGGGGACAAGAGGGAGGACTTCTGGGGACTCCTGCGCTGCTATTGGACGGTCACCGCTTGCAACCAGCAATCTTCAAACAAGTGGCACTTCGGTGTTTCAGCTCCTCGTGTCTACCACAAATAGCAATACTGCGGTTCCTGGCTGTCAAGATGGGCTTTCCTTGCATCTGGGGTCCCGAACTCTGTTGACCGGGCTCAGACTCGGTCAGTCCTGCTTCCTGGGAGCCTTGAGGATCTTCCTGGAGCTCTTATCCAGCTTAAAAGCAATGCACACAAACTGGTGTTCCTCTCCCTGGCTATCCGGTTCCAGCTGCGAGTGCAGTGGAAACTCAACCAGATTGAGAGGATGTCCAGGTGGCTTACTTCAGAGTTGATTGGTCCCACCAACTGAAAAAGGGAGAAGTCGTCCTTGCAGGGGCTTCTCGGTCAATACGAATGTGGAGTTTTAGCAAGGCAGCAGGGCTTCACCGGGCAAACCAATAGTCCAGGAGTTGCAGCAGGCGTCCTCTTCAAGTTCTTCTTCGGATTCCTTCCTCCAGTGGTCCACTTTGCCTTCCAAGCCAAAAAAGCCTCGCCCTTTATGCAGCTTTCTCCCATTCATTCCAGCCAAGCTGTCAGTCACTGAGCAGGACAGCCAACCAGCCAATCACCTAAGAGTGCATTCCTGTCTCCTAGGAGACTAAGCACAGGGAGATTCGGGCACCTCATTTGCTTCCTGCCCCCGCCAGACACCCTGGAGCCAGAGACAGGCTTCACTCGTGAATCCTGCCAAAGACAAAATGAACAAAGAAATGGCGAAAAAAGACGACCTGGGCCATATTGACAAATATGGCACCCATGGGTGCTTTACAGTGGCTGCGAATGCGGCCGGCGGTAAAATCCCATAATGGTAGTAACAAGTAAACTACCTCCAACAGCCATGCAGTGAGGAAAATCACATTAAAAATACATGAGAGTGGGGGAAGGGGTCTCGCTCTCTCCAGGTGAAAAATGAAGTCCTCAAAATCCAGCAAAGTTGCTGGGGGTCTCTAAGGTAGAGGGAATTAGCACATTTCTTAGAAATCTCCCTAACACAGATACAGTACCAAGTGCAGGGTTGCCAGGGGCAGGTGCAGGTGTGCAACTGGGAGGGCAGGGATCTGGGTCATTGGTTCAGAGGGTAGCCAGGTAACCAATGAGGTAACAGACAGGAGATCAGTCGGGAAGTGAAAGATTGAGGCAGAAGCAAAGAAGAAGGCCTTTAGGTGCTTCCGGAACCAGAGATGGTCCTGCTCAAGTTTCAGAGAGGCAGAGAGGCTGTTCGAGAGGGAGGCCCCAGCTGAAGAGAGATCTGCCACCAACTCGTTGCTTGGAAAACCAACTGGCCTTCAGGGAGTTGGAGGAGCGAAGAGCTCGAGAAGGAAGATATTTTTGAAGAGAAAACTGGAGATATTTTGGTCCAAGGACCCAGAAGGCCTTGCGGACAATGCAACGGGTCTTGAATTTGTTCCTTGCAGCCACTGGGAGCAATGGAGAGATTTCAGTGCTGGAGAGATACGATCCCTGGGCTTGGGGCCAAGGACAAGTCTTGCAGTCCTGTTCTGATGAGTTGCAGAGGACGGAGAGTAGAGGCAGGAAGATTTAAAAAGAGGCTGTTACAGTAGTCCAGCCTAGAGAGAACCAGAGCTCTCAAGATAGTGAGCTTCTGGGGAAGAAGAGGAAAGGAAGAATACCTTTGAGGAGGTGCAGTTGGTAGTTAGATCTTCGAGATGTCAGAAATGTGAGGAGAAAAGGAGTGTGGAGTCGAAGAGAACCCCGAGGTTCTTAGGCTCAAAGGTGGGGGCAGGAAGAGGCCAAGGGTGGCCGGGCAGAAAGTGGCGGGAAAGAGGGGTGCAGGTGTGCCAATGAGAAGGATCTCTGTCTTACTGGCATTCAGGATGAGATCATTGGCGGCACACCACTCCTGGATTGCATATAGTCCGGGATGAGAGAAGGAGAAGGAGGCGGCAGAGGGGAGTCGGAAGGCGAGCTGGGCGTCATCTGCATAGCACTGGAGGTTGGAGCAGAGAGCAGCAATGCAGTGGGCAAGAGGTGCCAGGTATTGGTTGAACAACCAGGGAAAAAGGTTAGATCTCTGAGGAACACCACAGGTGGGGAGAGAGAGAGAGAGATGAGAGGAAGGAATCCAGTTGGACCTGGGAGAGTCGGTTAGAGAGGAAGGAAGTCAGCCAGGCAAGAGCCTGATCAGTGATACCCAGGTTATCACAGAGCCGGTTGTGCAGGATGGAATGGTTGACCGTATCAAAGGCAGAAGAGAGATCAATTAGGATGAGGACAAAGGGTAGATTAGAATCAAGGTTAGAGATCAGGTCTTCATGGATGTTCAGGAAAGCAGTTTTCGTGCTTCAGACTGCTCTAAAGCCACAATGGTCGTGGAGACAACCAACAGATTCAGTGTGAAGATTAAGCTGGGAGATGACAGCTTTTCCAGGAGTTTGCCCAGGAAAGGAGTAATAGCGATCAGGCGATAGTTAGCCGGAAGGGAGGGGTCAGCTGAGTTTTTTTTTTTTTTTTTTTAGAAGGGGGGTGCACAAGAGAGTACTTCAGGGAGGAGGGGAAGGTTCCAGAGGTGAAACGGTGGTTGCAGAAGTCAGCCAAGACTGGGGCGAGGGTGCCAATGTGGTCCTTGATGGTTTTGGAAGAACTTGGAAGGACCTGCTTAGATGAGGTTTTTTTATAGCTCAGACTTGTCTAGAAACCTCATCAGAGGAGAAGAAAGGAAAGGCAGAGAAGGAAAGGGGTGCAGGGGGTGGCTGCAACTGGGCCAAAGAAAGGGGAGAGAGTGGAGGGAGAAGCAGAAGAAGCCGGGAGGGTGGACAGGATGTCCTGGTTTGAAGTGAGAAGCCAGGGCAGTGAAGAGGGCCTTGGAGTGGAGAGGGGAGGTAGAGACTGCGGCAGGATTGGCCAGTTCCTGGCATATTTTAAAGAGTTCGGCAGAGTTGTTAGATGCCGCAGAGTTGGATGTGAGCTCTCTTCTTAGTGAGGACAGAGAGTCGGTATTGCCTTTGGAGCAGGTGACAGGCCAGTTTGTCAGAGGACGTACAAGATGCCAACCATTTCCTCTCAGCCACCCTACACTTGCGTTTAAGGGTGACTAGTTCCGAGTCATACCAGGAGTTGCACTTGATTTTAGGCTTCAAGCGGATCCTCACGACAGGGGCAAGTACATCATGTGTATCAGAGATAGCAGAAAGGAGCATGGAGAGGGCAATGTCAGGGGGTTTAGTCAGCCAGAGGTGCAGGAGGGGGAGAGAAAGATGTGGCGAAAGCCTCCACTGACACACGCTTCATGGGTCGAATGACTGAGAAGGTGAGTGGCAGTTTGTGGGTAGGATTGGCCTGTTGGGTAGTGAGAGAGCGGAGAGAGTGGTCATTCCATGAGAGAGTAGTGGTGAGAGGGTGAGGTCTGTGGAGATCAGAGCATCAAGAGTGTGCCCTGCAGAGTGAGTCAGCCAGAGGGAAGTAGCGAGAGAGTGTCGCAGAGGTCTCGAAAGAGTCCTGTGACGGGACAGGAGACATCCAGATGGATGTTGAAGTCTCCATGGAGGAGGAGTTGAGTTGTTGCGGCCAGGAGGGAGGAAGAAAGGTCCACCCACTCGGAGAGGAAGGATGTGATCAGCCGAGGTGGCCGGTAGATAGCCACTGTGGGAGTGGCTGGGATAGAGAGAAAGCCCACAGACCAGGCATTCAATGGAGGAGTAGGCCTGCATAGGAATGATAGAGGCAGGGATCCACGCTGGGAAGATCAAGGCTACACCCCCACCGGAACGGTTGGATCTGGGCGAAGAGAGGATCTTGTAGCTATCAGGAACGAGTGTGTCAAAGCTCGTGACAGAGCTGTCCATGAACCATGTCTCGGTTAGACTGAAGACATCAAAGGTCAAGTTCTTCAAAGAGACGGCAGATGTCAGACGAGTGTTGAGTTAAGAGTGGCGAGGTGGAGAAGGTTGCCATCCTTGAAAGACTTCAGGAGTGGCGGGGGTACAAATCAGTGGTACTCTCTGCAGCAGTAAAGAAGGAGCCCGAGGGATGGCAGAGGAGGTAGGAGGAGAGGGCAAGGTAGCCGAGGAGGAAGAAGGTGCCAGAGGGTTGAGGTAAGGAAGCCGAAGAACGGAGAGTAGGGACAGCAGGCGAGGAAAGGAAATTGGTAAGTCGTGGGAAGCGTTTGTCAAAGAGGAGGTCGCCCTTGGACCAAGACGGTGCCTTTAAGGTAAACATTAATGATGACCTTAGAGGAGTGGAAGGAAGCCAGAAGGGCCTCCCAACAGGTGCCTCCATTAATGGAGAGGAAGAGAAAGGAGAGCGCACAGAGGCAATATATGAAGAGTCCATTGGTCAGGCGAAGGAACGACAGAGAATGTCGGTGAGGGTCTGTCCGGAGGAAGCGCTGGTGTAGCTGTCAGCGATAGGGAGACCAGGATATCCCTTTTGAACTTCTTCCTACCAGACCAAGTGAGAAGGGAAGTGTAGTCAATGGTGTAACAGTTGGAGAAGATGGGAGAAACAGGGAGCATCATAGGTGATGTGGGGTAGAGGAGAGAGCAGGGGTGGGTAGGGAATGAGAGAAGAGTGGAAGAGGGTGGAAACACTGGGGGAGAAGACGAGGGGGGTTAAGCAGAGGAGACGGAACAAGGCAAGGGACAGTAGGACAGAGTAGCACAATGCAGTCACTCGATGCAGCCACTCGGGCACGGCTAAGTTCGAAATCAGCAGAACAGGTTGAAACACAGTAGAGCCACTCGGGCACAGTTAGTGGCAATGTGAATTGAAGTCCATGTGAGACAGAGTGAGAGAGTGACAGTCAGAGGGGTAGGAGTTTGTAAAATAGGGGTGACTAACCCATAGAAGTGTCACAATAGTTTCAGTCGCTCAGAAGAATGGAAGAACGCAAGCACAAAGCATTCATGTGGGGTGCAGGGAGCCCTCCCAGAACAGGCAGAGGACAGTGAGCAGGCAGGGCCTTGGGTGCGGGCCGCCTCCTGCCTCCCGTCTGCTGCTATTGGTTAAAGAAGACCAAGCCAACCAATAGTAGGGGGAGCCGGCACAGGTGCAAGGAAGCCTAGTTTGGGAAATGTGGAGCAGCCATCTTAGAGGGCCCCAAAATTTAGGGAAGAGTAACACTGCAACAAAACAAAAAAAAAAAGAAAAAAAGGAAATCCTGAGCGTAGTAGGTGCTTGCAAGATGTGCTTGCTTCGAAAGGTTGCAGACTTCAAATGGCGTATTCTTTTTAAAGGAAGAACAAGTTACTTACCTGTATGTTGTTCTCCAGCATGGGTCTGGCAAGGATTCACATGCTCATGAATATTCCTCGTTGTCAGCCCGGGAATCCTCAGTAAAAGAAATACCAGTTACAAACTGTATTTCTCCTATAAACCAATCACTTTACTCTGGGTCTTATTGCCCCCAACCAATGACCGTCCTCTCCCTAAGCCCCTCCTCTGGCAGCCATCTTCAGATTTGTTAGCACGTAAAGTGACAGTATGACCAAGAAGAGCCGCAGAGGGGCAGGAGGGAGGGTTCACATGTGAATCCATGCCAGACCCATGGTGGAGAACAACAATTACAGGTAAGTAACTTGTTCCTTCTCCAGCATTGGTTCACATGCTCATGAATAAAGAATACATAGCAGTACATACATACACAATCACGGGGGGTGGCAAGGCTCAACAGAAGCATTAATCTAACCTCCTCAATAGGCTCACCTTCAAGTGAACAGGTTGCGTAGCACTGCTTGGCCGACCCTGGACTCCTCTCTGGAATCCCTGTCTATGCAGTAGAATCTTGTGAAGGTGTACGTAGACCTCCAAGTAGCAGCACTGCAGATGTCCAGCAGGGGCACACCAGACAGGAACAACGTCATTGCAGCAATCTCTCAGTTGGAATGTGCTCTCGAACGGCCGGGCAGCGGTCAGTTAGCCAACCGGTGACAGTACGTGATACAGCCGGAGAGCCACCTGGAAATGGAAGCCTTGGACAAAGCTTTCCCATGGTTCACAGGACCAAAGTTCACAAAACGTTGTGACATCTTCCTGAAACTCTTTGTGCGCGACACACAGAACTTCAGAGCACGCACCACATCCAGCAAGTGCAACGTGCTTTCAGCCGGCGACGAAGGTGATATTGATATTTTATTTCTATTGCGCTCGTACACAAGTGTTTCAGAGCGCGACAAGGCAAGGGAGGGAAACAGGGGAGAACAAAACAGTGGTCTTACTAGGCCCACTGAAATTGAGAACGCGCAAGTGCATGGGATAGGGGGAGGGGAAGTGCCTGGAAGGGGGGAGAAGTGGAAAGTGCGAAGCAGAGGAGAAACAGATAAATAACAATAAATAAATAATAAAGGCAACAAACAGTGGTAGTGCAGTCAGCAATTTGCAAGTGCTAGGTTTAAGGCAGCAGACAGGGTAGGTCTGATAAGTGCAGGAAGAAAAAGGGGGGGCTCCTATGGGTACAGATACAGACCCCAGTGCAAGGGGTGGCCCGGAGGCAGTGTGAGCAGGTACCTGGGCCCGGAGGACAGAGGGTGGCCAGGTGCACAATGCCAAGAGAGAACAGATCAGAAGGGAAGAGGGGGAGCGAAGGCAGAAGAAAAGAGGAAGGTCTTGAGGTGCTTCTGGAACCGGAGATGGTTCTCAAATGTTGGAGTGGCAGGGAGGCTGTTCCAGAGAGACCCCAGCCAAAAACAGATCTACCCCCAGCTTGTTTCTTTGAAAAACGACAGACCCTGAGGGAGTTGGAGGTAGAGGGGCGAAGAGCTTGAGGGGGGAGGTATTTGCAGAGGGATAGCTGAAGGTATTTTGGACCCATGGACCCAGGCCCCAGAAAGCCTTGTGGACAATGCAGAGGGTTTTGAATGTAATCCTTGCATCCACTGGGAGCCAATGGAGAGATTTCAGAGCTGGAGAGATACGATCCCAGGGCTTGAGGCCAAGGACAAGTCTCGCAGTCCTGTTCTGAATTAGTTGCAGAGGGCGGAGAGTAGAGGCAGGTAGATTTAGAAAGAGGCTGTTACAACAGTCCAAGCTAGAGAGAACCAGAGCTTGGGATACCATGAGCTTCTGGGGAAAGGAGGGGCAAGGCAGAGTACCTCTGAGGACTTTTTAGAGACCTCAGATGTGGGCAGAGAAGGAAAGGGAGGAGTCAAAGATAACCCTGAGGTTCTTAGCCTCGCAGGTGGGGGTAGGAGGAGGGCCAAGGGAGGCCGGCCAGAGAGTGAGGGGAAAGGATGGTGAAGGTGTGCCGATGAGGAGGATCTCCATCTTGCTGGCATTCAGACAAAGATCATTGACAGCACACCAATCTTGAATGGCAGTTAGGCAATCAGAGATGAGAGAGGGAGAGGAGGTGGCAGAGGGCAGCCTGAAAATGAGTTGAGTGTCGTCAGCGTAGCACACGAAATTTGAGCAGGAAGTGGCAATGCATTGGGCAAGAGTTGCCAGATATTAGTTGAAAAGCCAGGGCGAGAGGTTAGACCCCGGGGGAACACCACAGGTAGAGAGGAAGATAGATGAAAGGAAGGACCCAAGTTGGTCTTGGGAGGGTCGATCTGAGAGGAGAGGAAAGAGGTCAGCCAGGCCAGAGCCTGATCAGTGATACCGAGGTTCTCACAGATACAGTTGAGCAGGATGGTATGGTTGACCATGTCGAAGGCAGAAGAGAGATCGAGGAGGATGAGGACAGAGGGAATGTTAGAGTCAAGGTTGAAGAGCAGATCTTCACAAATGTTCAGGAGAGCAGTTTCCGTGCTTCTTGCAGCTCTGAAGCCAGACCGGTGGTCATGGAGACAGCCAACAGAATTGGCTGGACAACAAGGATCAGCTGTGGGTTTCTTGAGAAGAGGATGCACAAAGGAGTGATTCAGAGGGGAGGAGAAGGATCCCGAGGCAAAAGAGTGGTTGCAAAAATCAGAAAGGGCCGGAGCGAGGGTCTCCATGTGGTCCTTGTTGGTTTTAGAGGACAGGGATGAACCCGTTTTGACGAAGTGTCAGAAAAAACACAGGCAACACACCAAAGGTTTGTTGAGATGGAATTCCGACGGGACATTTGGCATGAAGGAGGGGTCCGCAGCACCACCCTCATCTCGTGGAAAGTCAGATAAGTTTGCTTGCAGGACAGGGCCCAGATCTGACCCACCCTCCTGGCAGAGGTGATGGCCATGATAAAATCAGTCTTCCACAAAAGGAGCTTGAGAGGAGCTTGGTACATATGCCCGAAGGGGGCGCCCATGAGCCTTGTCAGCACCATGCGAGTTCCCACACCGGGGCAGGCGCCTTCACCGGCAGGAACATACGAAACAGTTCTTTGAGGAAGACCTGTGACCAAAGAGAAGACCGCCCCAGAGACCTGGTGTAGCGAGAGATAGCCACCAGATGCACTTTGATGGAGGCATGAGCCAGCTCCGCCTTAGCCAAGGATAATAAGTACGGGAGAATCTGAGGGGCTGTGGTCCTCAGAGGGTTGATCTTCTGCGACCGGCACCAAGTCATGAAACGCTTCCACTTGTGTCTGTAGCACTAGTCGACATTCCCTAGCCCTGGCAAGGACCTCCCTGCAGTCTGCCGGAAGCTCATACCCACCGAAGCTGCAGGGGCCAGGCCTTCAGGTTCAGCAATCCTGGGTCGTGGTGCAGGATCTTGCCTCCTCTGACAAGCAGATCCATGACCACTGGTAGACTGACTGGAGGTGACGGGCTGAGAAGGTCCGGGTACCAAATTTGCCTCGGCCACGCCGGGGTGACCAGGACCATCCTGCATTGGCACCGTTTGAGTTGACCGATTACTCTTAGTACTAGAGGCAACTGCAATAACACGTATAGGAACAGGCCTTTCCACAGGAAGGAGTAAGCGTCCCCCCCCCATGCTCCCCGACTGGTGGCACCTGCTGGCGAACCTCTAACACTTGGTGTTCGTCGCAGTCACAAACGAATCGATTTGGGGTCTACCCCACCTGAGGAAAAGATTGTTCACTTGATCCTGCCGAAGCTCCTACTCGTGGCAAGAGCGCAGCTCCCTGCTGAGAGAGTCAACAACTGTGTTCTTGACTCCCACCAGGTGAAACAGAATGAGAAACATCCACTGGGCGACGGCCCAGTGCCACAAGTCCTGCGCCGCATTTGAGAGCGCTGGGGATCTGGTGCCCCCTTGCTTCCTGATGTAGAACATTGTGGTGGTATTGTCCATAAAGTTCCTCACCACCATGTCCTTCAGGGACGGAAGGAAAGACTTGCGGGCCCAGAACACTGCCCACAGCTCCAGGATATTGATGTGGAGATCCTTCACCTATGGCAGTCACTGGCGTGCAGAAATCCGATGTGGGCTCTCCAGTGAAGCGTCCATGGTGACTGTCTCCTGGTATGAGGGATTTTGAAACCTTGTGCTATGGGCGATGTTGGAGTGTACGCCCCACCACCTTGAACTCCTTGTCAAGAGGGATCTTGTCAGCGAAGCTCCATAACACTTGTATCCAGCGGGCGTCCAGGAACTCCGGAAGAGGATGCATCCACAACCTGCAGAGTCAGATCAGGTAGATGCAAGACGACATCTTGCCAAACAGCGACGATGGTCCGCACTGTGGCGGTCTTCATTGACAACAGCCGCTGCACCTTCCCCAGCATGGCCGCTACCCTCTCGTCAAAGGGTGACGCTAGGCAGGCGACCGTGTTGAGCCTGGCTCCTAGAAACAGTGCGTTGTGCGATGGTGTCAAGCGGGACTTTTGATAATTGATGGAGAAGGAACAAGTTCCTTACCTGTAACTGTTGTTCTCCAGCATGGGTCTGGCATGGATTCACATGCTCATGAATATTCCCCGTCGTCAGGCTGGGAATCCTCGGTAAAGAAAAATCAGTATCAGTTTTGTTTCTGATCTGTCTTTCGTAGTAGTAACCAATCACTGATCTCTGCGTCATACTGACCACAGCCAATGACTGCCATCTCCCTAAGCCCCGCCTCTGGCAGCCATCTTCAGATTTGGTAGCACGTGAAGAGGCAGTATGACCAAGTGAAGAGCCGCAGAGGGGTAGGCGGGAAGGTTTGCATGTGAATCCACGCCAGACCCATGCTGGAGAACAACAGTTAAAGGTAAGTAACTTGTTCCTTCTCCAGCATGGTGTCTGGCATGGATTCACATGCTCATGAATATAAGAATACATAGCAGTACACACATGCACAACCACGGGAGGTGGCAACAGGCTCAATATTAAGCAATACAACAACTCAACATTAAGCAATTCTTACCTCCTCACCAGGCTCACATTAGGCGTACAGGTTGCGCAGCACTGCTTGGCCGACCCTGGCCTCCTCCCTGGAATCCCGATCGACGCAGTAGAATTTCGTGAAGGTGTGCGTCGACCTCCACGTAGCAGCCCTGCAGATGTCCAGCAAGGGCACACCAGATAGGAACGCCGCGGTAGCAGCGATCGCTCTGGTGGAATGGGCTCTCGGACGGCCAGGCAGCGGTCGGTTTGCCAACCGATGACAGTACATGATACAGCCGGAGAGCCATCTGGAAATGGAAGCCTTCGAGAGAGCCTTCCCCTGATAGACAGATCCAAAGTTCACAAAAAGTTGTGACGTCTTCCGAAAACTCTTCGTGCGGTCCACGTAGAACTTCAGCGCTCTAGCCACATCCAGTGAGTGCAAAGTCCTTTCAGCCGGCGACGAAGGCGACGGGAAGAAAACAGGCAACACCAAGGGTTCGTTGAGGTGGAAGTCCGACGGCACCTTGGGCATGAAGGAGGGGTGCGTCCTGAGCACTACCCTCGTGTCGTGAAAAGTCAAGTACGGGGGCTTGCAGGAAAGGGCCTGGATCTCTCCCACCCGTCGTGCGGAGGTGATGGCCACAAGAAACGCTGTTTTCCACGACAATAACTTCAACGGAGCCGAGTGCAGAGGCTCGAACGGAGGTCCCATGAGCTTGGTCAGCTCCACGTTGAGCTCCCACGCCGGGGCCGGGGCCTTCACCGGCGGGAACAATCTGAACAGTCCCTTCATGAATTCTTTCACCAGACGATGAGACCACAAAGACGTCCGTCCCGTGGTTCTGGTGTATCGGGAGATCGCAGCAAGATGAATCTTGATGGAAGCGTGCGCCAGTCCAGCCTTGGCCAGCATCAGCATGTACGGCAGTACTTGAGGAGCCGTAATCCGTAGAGGGTTAATCTTCTGTGCGTGGCACCAGACAGAGAACCTCTTCCATTTGTGTCCGTAGCATTTAAGAGTTGAAGACGCCCTGGCCTTTGCAAGAACCTCTCTGCAGTCGACCGGTATGTCGTGACCTCCAAACTCTAACGCTGCAAGAGCCAGACCTGCAAGTTCACCGACTTCGGGTCGTGATGGAGGATGGCGCCTCCTTCCCTGGAGAGAAGATCTGCGTCCACTGGCAGTTTGATTGACGGGGACGCTGACAAGTCCAGAAGGTCCGGGAACCATATCTGCCTCGGCCACGCAGGTGCGACGAGGATCATCCTGCACCAAGACCTCTTGAGCTGGCTGATGAGCCGGATCAGCAGCGGCAATGGAGGGAACGCATATAGGAACAGGCCCTCCCAGGGGAACGAGAAAGCATTGCCCATGCTCCTCGGCTGGGGAAACCTGCTGGCGAACCTCTGGCACTTGGAGTTCGTCGCTGTCGCGAACAGGTCGATCTGGGGTGTGCCCCACCGTCTGAAGAGGCGGTCCACTAGATCCTGTCGTAGTTCCCACTCGTGGCACGAGCGCAGCTCTCTGCTGAGCGAGTCGGCGATGGTGTTTTTTATTCCTGCCAGGTGAAACGGCACTAGAAACATCCCTTGGGTGACGGCCCAATGCCACAGATCCTGTGCCTCCTTGGACAGGGCTGGGGATCTGGTACCGCCCTGCTTCCTGATGTAGAACATGGTGGTGGTGTTGTCGGTGAAGATCCTCACCACCTTGCCCTTGAGGGATGGAAGAAAGGACCTGAGGTCCCAAAACACTGCACGGAGTTCCAGGACGTTGATATGGAGGGACCTCTCCGCCGGCAGCCAAAGACCCCTCGCGTGCAGGTTTTCGGTGTGCGCTCCCCACCCTTCCAGGGAGGCATCCGTGGTCACTGTCTTCTCGTGGCCCGGGGTCTGGAAGTCCATGCCCGCCGTCAAGATGCGCGCGGGTGCCCCACCACCGGATCGCTCGTCGGAAACTCTCGTCGAGTGTGATCCTGTCCTCGAAGCTGCCCGTCGTCTGGATCCAGCGCGCGTCCAGGAACTCCTGCAACGGGCGCATCCAAAGCCTGCACAGGCGGATGAGATAAATGCAAGAAGACATCATTCCGAGGAGGGACTTGATGGACCTCACCCTGGCCGTGTCCGCAACCAGCATTCGCTGCACCTTGCCCAAGATGGCCCGCGTCCTTTCCTCTGACGGAGAGGCCAGAAGCGACACTGTGTCGAGCTTCGCTCCCAGAAACAGTGCGTCTTGCGCGGGCACCAAGTGGGACTTGGCGTAGTTTATGGAGAATCCCAGGTCCGTGCGTAGTTGGACGGTCCTTGCCGTGTGCTCCGCGGCGAGCTCCTTCGTCTTTGCTCGGATGAGCCAGTCGTCCAGGTAGGGGTAGACATGGATCCCCTCTAGGCGCAGCCGCGCCGCCACCAGTGCGAGGCACTTGATGAACACCCTGTGTGCCGACCTCAATCCGAAGGGAAGGGCTCTGAACTGGTAGTGACGCCCTTGGACCACGAATCTGAGAAACTTTCGGTGTCCCTTTAGGATGGGGATATGGAAGTAGGCATCCTCCAAATCCAACGACGACAGGAAATCGCCCAGGACGTGTTGTTGGAGGGTGACCATCCGGAACTTCTGTGCCTTGATGAATTTGTTCAGTCGTCGTAGGTCCAGGATGGGACGCCATCCTCCCGTATTCTTCTTCACGAGGAAGTATCTTGAGTAAACTTAAGTAAGCTTGATGGCGCCCTTCTTGAGCATCGCCTTTACCTCCAAGGGAAGTTGAGGGACGTGATGTTCCTTCCTGGCCACAGGGGGGACGCGCGGGCACCTCTTTAGAAACTCGAGCGCGTGACCCTGAGCCAGGGCGTCCAGCACCCAACGGTCGGTGGAGATGGACTTCCACACGCTGACGAAGCTCGCCAGCCGGCCTCCCACCGGGGTGCTTCGGTGGGGGCCCAACCCCACGGCCGGTTCAGTCCTGCTTCGATGAGGCTTTGCCGCCTTGTCCTCCTTGGCGATGACGGCGGGGTCCGCCCGACTTGCCTCGTCCCCTGTAGGCTTCCTGTGACGACGAACGGGCCGCTTGACGATAGGTGGAAAATCCGCCGCTGGAACCTTTGGAGGCACCCTGTTTGCCTCTGCCGCTCCGAAAGGGCAGCCGTCGTTGCTGGAGAACACCAAGAGCCCGGGCCGTCTCTGTGTCCGCCTTGATGGCTTGTAGGGAATCGTCCACTGTTTTCCCAAACAGGTTGCTCCCGTCGAACGGCATGTCCAAGACTCTGGTCTGCACGTCCTGACGGAAGTCAGTAGCCCTGAGCCATCCACGCCGCCTAAGGCACACGCCGTTGCCCAACTGGCGAAATCCAGTGTCAGCGATGTCCGTCGCTATCGTAATGGCGTGGTCCGACGCCACTCCTTCCTTCAAGATCTCTAGGGCCTCCGCCCTCTTGTCGTCTGGTAGGAAGTCCAGCAGGGGGGCGAGTTTGTACCACAACTCCCTGTTGTAGCGGGCTACGATAGCCAAGGCGTTGGCAGCCTTAATCGTCGTCGCTGCCGATGAGATGACTCTGCGTCCTATCGTGTCCAATTTCTTTCCCTCGCCGTCCGGCGGGGAGGTTGACGTAGAGGCTGAGCCCCCCCCCGCCCGCTTTCTTCCTGGCCGCCGCAGAGACGACCGAGTCCGGGGTCGGCTGTGCCCGAAGGCACAAGGGGGCCGCGTCCGGGACCCGGTACTTCTTCTCGTACCAAACCCTTCTCGCTGGCGTTGTGGCTGGGTTCTTGAGTAGGGAGATACCCTCATCCCAGATATCGTCCAGTAGAGGTACAGCAAGGACCGTCTTCCGCTTGGTCTCGCGCCGTTGATAAAGGAAACCTTCCTTCGTCTTCTCTTCCGGGCAGAGCTGGAAAAGCTCGGATGCCCTGGCGATCATGGCATGAAACGATCCAATCTTGTCGGGCGGGGAAGCCCGGGGGGGAGGCGACGACGGGAGATCCTCGTCGTAAACCTCGTCGTCTGTACCCGTCGCGGCCGTGTCAGTCCCCGTATCATCCCCACGTGTTGTGGACGGGGAGGAGGGCTGAGCAGGGCGCGATGGTTGAAAAGGAGGTGGAGGATGAATCCTTCTTCTCTTAAGAGGAGGGCTCCCAGAAGGGCCTGGCTCCGGGTCCCCCATTGGGAGCGGTTCCTCCATTGGTGGTAACGGCAGTCTCGTCCTTATCTCCGAGCATAAGGACTGTATAGCCAACAAAATGGCCGCCAAGTTGTCTTGCGGCACTGGTTGAGGGGGTTCCGATGGGCGGTCAGGAGCCCCGTCAGCACCCTCGACATTCTCGTCGTCTCCTACATCGGGTCCCTCCCGACAGGATGGTCTTCTTCCACGCCAGCGCCGTGGACTAAGACTTCGATCAGCTCCTCCTCAGAGGTTGAGGCCGAATCCACGACGACCTCCTGCCCCCCCTTTTTCTTCTCCGTCGGAGGTTTCATGGGGGTCCTGTCGATGGGCATGAAAGAGGACTCCCTCCGCGGTGGCAGGGAGATTCTGGGCCCCGAGGTCGCCACCACTGGTGTAGCCTCCACAGGCTGAGCCAGGGCCGCCGCGACTGTCTCGATAGAGGCCTTGGCCGGATGGATCAAGGCTTTCACCACCTTAGGTGCGCTCACCACCTTCTCCTTGGGGGAAGGGTCACCACCTCGCTCCCCCTCCGATGGGGCCTTCGAACACGACCGGGGTCTCTCCAGGAGCTTCGCCGGGTGCTCGGCCTTCCTCTTACCCGAGCCAGAGAGTTGGCTCGTGGTTGATGGCGCCGGGGAGGATGCGCCCTGCCTGGCGCCCATAGAGCCCGACCGTTCGGTGCTCCCGGTGCCAGCGGACTCGCGGTGCTTGGCCTTCTGTTGGACCCCCGTCGCCGGGGCGCCCTCAAAGGTCTTAGAAGACCGCTCTGACTACTTCTTCTTCTCGCCTGATGGACTCTTCCCTTCCAGCCAGTTGGCGAGACGCAGATGGCGGTCCTTCATGGTCCGCTCCGACATATTGCCGCAAAACGCACAGTCCTTCTCCACGTGCGTCTTGTCTTCATGCAGGCAGTAGAGGCAAAGGGAGTGTTGGTCCTCAAAGACATTCTGAAGCTGGCATCCAGGGCAGACCCTGAACAGCTTTCCGGGCGTCGAGCTTCCCTTCTCCTGGGCCATGCTCGAGAAGGGCCTGAGAAACTTCTGGAGTCCTCCAAAAGCATGGCTCGACGAAATCTTCACCCTTGAGGAGCGTAGAAGAATCCGACACGGGTCCCCGTTGATCGGATAAAGAAACGGTGGAGCTTGAGGCTCTTTTGACCGAAAAAGAGAAAATTTTCCTAAGAAAAAGCGCGAAAAAAGCACTAACACTCGAGAGCAATAGCACGAGGATCCCAACACTTGAACGTGCAGTAAAAATCTGAAGATGGCTGCCAGAGGCGGGGTTTAGGGAGATGGCAGTCATTGGCTGTGGTCAGTATGACGCAGAGATCAGTGATTGGTTACTACTACGAAAGACAGATCAGAAACAAAACTGATACTGATTTTTCTTTACTGAGGATTCCCAGCCTGACGACGGGGAATATTCATGAGCATGTGAATCCATGCTAGACCCCATGCTGGAGAACCCCAGCTCTGCTAGTAGCTGGACGGTCTTCTCCGTGTGTTCGACGGCTACTTCTCTTGACCTGACACGGATGAGCCAATCGTCGAGGGTCGGGCACACGTGTATCCCTCGCAGACGTAGATGGGCTGCCACTGGTACCATGCACTTCGTGAACACCCTGGGCGCTGACTTTAGGCCGAAAGGAAGGGCCTTGAATTGGTAGCGTCTTCCCTACACTGCGAATCGTAGATATTTTCGATGTTTCCTATGAATGAGGACGTGGAAGCAGGCGTCCTCCAGATCCAGCGACATCAAGAAATCTCCTTCCTCCAGTTGGCCCAGCACGTGCTGCAACGTGACCATCCTGAATTTTTGGGACTTGAGGAAGTTGTTGAGACGCCGCAGGTCTAGGATGGGCCTCCAGCCCCCTGTCGTCTTTCTGACCAAGAAGAATCTGGAGTAGACCCAGGAGCAGTCTTGGAACTATCACCCCTTTTTTTTTAGCATGGCCCGTAACTCTTGCAGGAGCTGAGGGATGTGCGACTCCTGCCAGGTCACCGGAGGGGTATGGCCATGGGCGAGAGCATCCAGCGCCCATCTGTCAGTGGAGGTCTTTTCCCACTCGCTGACGAATCCCGCCAGCTGGCCTCCCAATGGGGTGCATAGGTGGGGGCCCAACGTCCTGGCCGGTTCAGTCCTGCTTCGGCACCTGCATTCTGCCTTGGAGGTGACGACGGCACGGACCACCTCCAATGAAAGCCTTGGAACAGCCTTTGTAGGCTTCCCGGGTCGTGGACCGGCAGGGTTGACGGTACGAGGAGCTTCCACCAAAACCTTCGGTCGATCTGCCCAACTTTTCTCCGGAGGCGCGAAAGGAAGAGTGATGCTGTTGGAGAGTGCCCAGAGCATGAGAAGTCTCTGTATCCGTCTTGATGGCCTGCAAGGATTTGTCGACTGCCTTCCCAAAGAGGTTATCCCCATCAGCCTCGTCTGGACCTCCTGGCGGAAGATGGTGGCCTTCAGCCAGCCTCGACAACTGAGGCAGACACTGTTCCACATCTGTCGGAAACCTGTCTCGCCGATGTCCAGAGCCACCGTAATGGCACGGCCAGAAGCCACTTCCACCTCCAAGAGGAGTGCGATCGCCTTTACCCACTTGTTGCCGGGCAGGAACTCCGGAATTGGGGTCAGTTTGTACCACAGTTCCCGGTCGTACCTGGCCAGGATCGCCAGTGAGTTGGCCGCCTTGATGGTCGATGCCGCACAGTACATGACCTTTCTTTTTTTTATCAGTTTATTACAAACTTTTAAAATATTAAAAACAAAGCAAAACTCCTTTCTTAACTGTTAGATAAACGGTTAGTAAAACAGGCAACTTTGTTCGCTCAGACTTCAGATTATTCAAGTTCTATTCTTTCCTCACTTTCTACCGTCGTTCATAAAGTCCACTTCGGTCCTTTCATCTTTGCGATCTTTTAATTCCAATTTTTTTGCTAGATCTCCAACGTATGTCGTTAATGCGAACGTTAGTTGCCTGTTTGAACCCTCATGGAGTAACGCCCATATGTCGTCCTTAGTTTGATGTGGACTCCCTATGTTTACCGTTTTTAAGTGAGTTTCTCTCTCCTGTTGAAAATGAGTACAATTCAGAACCAAATGTTTTAGAGATTCTTTTTGTAGTCCACAAAAACGACAAAGATCATCTTTCACTTCACTCCTTTTCCAGAGGTTTAATACTTGTTTCGTCTTGAATAAATTCAGGCGAAACATGATGAATCGTTTCCTTCTGATAGGACACATGAAACGTTCAAAGTATTTTGGTAGTTTATTGAGCATCCTTGCTTCTGAGGGGACATCTTCCATGCACCTGTAGGCGTCCTTAGCGCAATTGTTTCGCACCACTCACATTCCCATAGCTTTTTCTTTACTTTGTTGGGGTATTGTATTTAAGTTTCTGCATTTGTTCCAATGATCTCTAGCGTTTTTTCACAATTTGCTTTCCACTGCGTAAAAACGGTGTCTGTTGATGACTTGTTTGGGCAGTTTAATATTTTAAATTGGGGAAGTTCATCCACTCCCAGAATCTTTCTATACAAGGTTAGGGTGTTCCATTGCACCCTCGCGTTGATGATAGGAGACCTAGTTCGTAGCGCAGGCAGGCTCAGGCGCACCTTTTGGAAGTTGAAGAGCTCTTGACCAAAAGGTATTCCCACACCAAGTCCAGGTGTTAAAGGAGTAGCCCAGCATTGTTTCAGCACCAAAGATTAAAGTCGGAATAGCCTTTGCTCTGTAAAATTCTATTACAGATTTCAGGCTGAATTTTCCTTATTTTCTATTTATTGTAGCAGCTTGGGCTCCCAACATCCTGCACTTTCTCTGAATGTTTAGTACCATTGGTTCGTCTGTTAAATTTGAATTTATTGTGACGCCGAGATATTGTGCTTGGGTTACACAGGCGATTTGTGCATCGCCAATTGACCACAAATACTTTTTCCTTTTTTGGCTTGTGGCTCCTTTTAGATTAATATCTCGGTTTTGTTTGTGTTTATTACCAAACCATTTATATCTGTATATTTTTTCAAGGCTGTCGGCTTTCTTTGTAATCCAATTGGTGTTTGGGCCAATAGTACCATATCGTCAGCATTAACCATGTGACCCAGATTTTGACCATTTTATTTTTTTTTTTTTGTTTTATTGGTTAGACAAAGTTAAACCTTTAACATTCCTTTAGCAATCCCTCCTCAAAGAGGTGGAGGCCCCCCAAAATTAGGGTAGAGTTCAAAGGGTCTCTAAATGATCACCCCTAGGCCAGAGTCATCAGCTGTTTTAGGAGGCGTCCACCTCAGACTCTCTCTCCTCCCACTCCAGGTTCAAAGATTCAACAAATTTCAGTGCATCCAAGGTACGGCCACTTTCTCAGCTGTGATGAGCCTTTCCCAATACTCTTCTTCATTCTCCTCCGTGATCAGACTCGTATAATTTCCCATATACATCAGACAAATCAATTTCAGGTTCGGACAAGTTAGCATAACATGCCTTATAGTTTCCAGTTGGCCCTTCTTTCTGCAGAATCTACAGTATGCTAGTGATTTGTCAATTTGCCTTCTACGCCACCTTATTTCTCTCAACTGCCAGATGTTAAATCTACAGCGCATAAGCAGATCTCGATAGTGCTGAGAGGGAAATTTCATCAGATATGGCGGTAGCAGATTCAGGACTTTGCGTTCCCAGATGATGTTGTGACATAGATCACGTGCTAATTTCTTTTCCTGAGTTTCCTCCCAATCTTTTTCCCGATTTATTCTTTTAGCCTTTTCTGGATTATTTTTCAGAGTGTCATCGGAAATTGTCAGGTGTTTTAAAATTTCTTCACAGCTCTTTTTCCAGTCTTGAAGAATTGAGTCGCAACTGAAAACGCCTGGCTTTGCTAGGATTCTGAATGGCACAGGCGGATTGTCTAAAATGCACTTTCTATAGAGTGATAATGATTTCCACGTTGTAATTGAAGAAATAGATTGCAGTCTTAATTCCATTCTTATAAGGTCCAAAGGTAGCGAATTTGGTAGGCGTAGGATCTTTCGCCAAAAATAGGCCTCGCAATAGTTCCAGACCTCCCATCTTAGGGCTAGAAGGGCCTCGGCTCCATATGTGATGACAGCTATTACCTTTTGCTTATAGAAGGTTATAATCGGCAATAGAGAAAATTTTCCGTATCTGCGATGTACAAGTAGCCCTTGATTAACCAGACTTTTTAGTTTTTCTCTGATCAGGGCATAGTGATCCCGCTCATTATTGCTTCTATTAATTCTTATCCCGAGGTAAATCGTAGTATCGACCACTGCCAATTTATCTTTATCCAATGACCAAGACTGTATTTTCCCTGCCAATTTCTTTCCGTGAGTTGATTTCAAGGTCAAAATCATAGATTTTTTTGCATTTACTTTCATATCATTGCTTTCAGATATTCATTGAAGGCCTCGATCCTGCGCTGAAGACCTATCGGCGTCTGATCTAAGAGCACTGCGTCATCCGCGTATAGCATCCATGGTATTTCTATGCCATTTACCTTCGGAGGGAAGGCCCGGATCCGATCTTGTGAGGATTTCATGTCAGCCATATAAAGTATGAAGAGAAAAGGGGCGAGGGCACATCCCTGCTTAATACCTCGGGATGTCTTGATCCTCCTTGACAGGCCACCATCTGCATTAATCTGAACCTGGATTGAGGTACCGGTGTATAGTGCCTGGATTGCCTCCAATAGGTCCACAGGGCATCCCCAATTGCTCAGTTTGGCCCACAGCCGTTCTCTATTTATTCCATCAAACGCCTGTTCTAGATCTATAAAGGCCAGGTAGATAGGTGTTTTTCCTTTTAAGGCCTTCGCTTTTAATATATTGATCAGGAACAGGTTAAGGCAAGTGCCCACTCCACTCACGAAAGCAGTTTGTCTCTCGTCTAGAATTCCGGCTTGAACTGCCCAATTCTTTAAATCCCGTAGGAGAATGGATGCAAAAAGCTTGCCAATGGAGTCAAGTAGCGCAATCGGCCTGTAATTTCTAGGATTGCCGCGGTCACCTTTTTTAAAAATAGGCACGATGTAGGTCTCGTCCATGAACTTGGTATTTGTTTGGTTCTCGCTACTTGCTTGAAGAGTGCGTGAATTAGGTCAGACCAGCCTTCCATGCTTGCTTTCAGCATTTTATTGGAGATGCCGTCTGGGCCGGCAGCCCTGGAAGAGCTTAATTTTTTAATCAACATTTGAATGTCTTCTTTATCAAAGTACAATGACCACGTAGCGTTTCCTGGTCTTTTTTCAATAATCTTTGCCTCAGTTTTTCCTTTAAACAGGGCAGTGTAATGGTCGAACCAGTTTTTCTCAGAGACTTGGTTAATACCTATGGCCGACTGATTAGAATTTCTGTTGTTGATTAGATCCCAGGTACTTTTTGTGTTATTTGCTGCTAAGGCTGCCATCATGTGTTCTGCGTCACTTTGAGTTCTTTGATATCTGGTTGATTTTAGCCAATTCTTGTAAGTTTGACGGCATTTTCTTTCCAGATCGCGTTTGTCCAGGCTATGGGATTTTTTAATACGCCTAAGGTCGGCTCTGTATCTTTTTCGTCTGGCGACTACAAATTCGTTGAAGGCGTTTTTCTTTTTTATCTGCTTCAGCTTAGATGGATCATACTGAACCTCATAGGCTTTGAACAGCCATTTATAATCGACCACCTCCTCTCCCTTTTCTACAGCTTCCTGGAAGTTTTTCACCAGTGTAGGTATGATCTGATCTTTCAGTCGCAGTCTGTTTCTTCCCCATGATATCTCAGTTTCCATCACCTTTCCTCCCTTAGGGAGAGTTCTTGAATCCCATGCAAGCTCAGTTTCCAGAAGAGAGTGGTCACTATTTGCTTACTTGATGACTCGAAACGAGTTTATCCAGGCAAGCGTATCTCTTCCCACAAAACAATAGTCCAAGCAGGCTCTCAATTTTCCACTATGCCAAGTATCCGCCCCCAATAGGTCACCCTTTGTTTGGCTATTTAACATCATCATATCCCGTATGGCCATTTCCGTCGTCCATTGGCTTTCTTTTCCTGTGAGATTTCCAAACTCTTTAATTTTGCCCCTTTTGTCTAGGAGCTTGATGTTTAAATCACCATTCAGCAATATAAGCTGATCATCTTCCTCCGTCATGGACTTGTCAATGGCGTTCGTGATTGATTTTAAGTATGACCCTGGGTTTGGCATGTTTTCCCTCCAGTATGTATTGATCAATAGCAATTTAGTCGGCTCCTCCTGATTTTCTGTTGTAGAGATTATTTTCAATATTTGGACATAAGGATTTGGAATTTCGTGCTTGATTATTTATAGGTGGCTATCGATTTTTTTTAGTACCATTAGGCCAGCAAACGGTCGGCCTCTCAGCCCCTTCTTTGCCGGATTGAAGTAGACTTCAAATCCTTCGCATATTGGAGGATCACACAGCCATGATTCTTGGATACAAATGAGATCGTATTTGGTCAAGAAAGCGCTTTCCGTCGAGAAAAGGTGATGGAATCCTCTGGTATTCCATGAGGCACAGCGAACGGATCCATGCCCAGTTTCCTTATTCTATTGTTTCTTTTTTGAGTTACGATCATTTGACATAGGGGGCCAAAAATTTGATTTATTTTCAAATTTGTTTTCATTTATTTTATCCTTCCTTGGGTTTTGTGAATTATCAACCGTGAACCTCAAAGATTTTAAGTTATCGACATTTTCTTTGGTGCTGTGTAAATAGATTTCAGGGTTCTTGTTGCCTTCTTTTAAGTTTTCTTTTGGAATCTTCCTATTTTTTCCTTCTTTTTCTTGACCATTTTTTTCCCACCTTTTCCCCCTAGACTCTTCTTCGGTATGGGATGAGGGCTCATTTTTTTCTTTTCTTCTGTCCTTTGAGGATATATTGATATTATCATGCTTAATATCAACCTCCAATTCTGTCAGGCGGAATCCCTTTTTTTTAGGATGTCAGTTGCTTTCAGAAATTTCTGCTTGATATCATTTGAGTTGAGATGCAATATAACTTGGTCCATTCTTAGTTCTCTTGGGAATTCCACAACTTTGATGTCTTCGGTAGATATCGTGCGTAGAGCTGATGTTTGGTTACAAAGCGAGACGACGTAGCTCCTATTGAGCAAAGCCCTTCTTGGACCATTTAGTGTCGTCTCTAATTTCAAACAGCATTCTTTTGATGGAGCTGGCCTCAGGGGAGGGGCGGATACTTTCGTTCCTTTATTGCTCTTCTTGTTTCTTTAATTCTGTTTTTTCCATCCTGTTTTAGGTGAGAGTTTTCGAGTTGAAATTGTACCCTCCTTTCTTTAGTAGCCAGCTCTAGTCTTTTTTGCTCTAGGGTTTTGAAGTTAGCAAAATTGTCATCAGCCTCACTGAATTCTTCCATTTCAAATGGGTCGGGTCGGCTTTTTGTCTCCTTTAAGATTATCGGCAGGATATCTCGTTGGGGATTCTTACAATTAGAGGGATTAGAGCTCCTCTCCACCATCTCCCAGTTGTCCAGAGTTTCCCATTCTGATGGGCTGATGCATTGCCATTCTTCATCCTCCCTATATTCTTCCATCATGTCAATCAGATCACTTAGATCTGCTCGTTGGTCTAATTCATCTACATTAACCTTCGGGGCGGGAGTGGGGTGGATCCCCCCTCCCACATCCTTAGCATCAGTATCTACCAAAATGTTCGTGTCTCCCATTGCCAGTTCTCTCCTCGGCTTCTTTGCCTGTTGGGAGTTTTCTCGTCTTGGAGGCGTTCTTAGATTCCTTAAGAATGCCCTAGAGCCATTTGTCTTCCGTTTTAAGCCTTCATTTTTAGTTTTTTTACCGTTTTCTTTAGGTTTTTCCTTCAGTTCATTTTTCTTATCTGAGAGCAGATCCTTGGATGCCCCACCTCTAAAGATGGCAAAGTTTGTTTTTTTTGGTTGAAGTTTAGAGTCAAAAGTTCCCGTCCCCTTACAGCCAGGAGAGATCAATATTACCTCTTTGGTCATTTGCTCAGTTTGCATAGGTTGATGTGGCTTATTTTGACTCAGTTTCATGGGACCTTTGCCTTGACGCGGATTTTCAACCAAGCTCATCTCCTCTTTTCTCTGTTTACATAGGTTTCGCATCCACTTGCAGTCTTCCAGAACTGCCTCCATCAATAGGGACTTATCATTGGCATCTCTCCTTGCCAGATCCGTGAGGCGATTTTGCCATGTGAGCGATTTTTCAGCTTCTTTGTCCTTTCGTACATTCAAGTTCCTCAGGGACAATTCTGTTTGTATATTTGCCTCTTTAATTTGTATGTTAGTAGTAGTCATTTCTTTCACAGAATCATTTATCACCTCATACAATTTTAGGTATGGTGCCAGTGTGATGTTCAATGAGGTCATGATCACTTGCTGAAGGTGTTTCATATCCTTTTCTCTGTCCATTTGGTAAGTGTCTTTAATTAGCTGTATAGTTTGGTCTTTCATAAAAGTTTCACAACACTGCTCTTGGCCATCCAACACAGGCGTCTGAGTTGTCTTTGTTGTCACTTGGGGTTCTACAGAATGGCCTTGTGGTTTTGAGCTTAGCAGTCTATCTTCGAGACTTGGATTTCTCCTATCAGTTAGAGATCTTTGTGATAGGGTCAGTGACCTGGGGTCTCTTTGGGTTTTTGTTACGAGGAGCTCGGCCCCCACAACCTCCAACTCCAGGGAACTCCCTTTGGTTTGGTCCTTTTCAAGTTCAGCCATTTTCTCGCTTATTATCGAGAAACTCCTCCTTTTTTCTCTCTCAATTTTCCCCGTCAAAAGGGTGAGGCCTTGCATGATTTTGCTAGCTAAATTTGAGTTACTCAGATTAGCTAGTGGCAACATAGTCGTTCCTTCAGTGCCTGTAGTTTTTAGCGGAGTTTCGCTTCCAAAATTCCACAGGGTTTTCTTTTCTAGTCTGGCCTTTGGGGGGAGCGTCCCCTTAGGGTAGGGTGTCTCCGGCATATCTTTATGAAGGGTCCAAGGAGGAGATTGATGGGCCGTTGGGTCATTAAGTAGCAGGGCAGTAGTCCTCTGCTGGGTGTTATTTTGGGGGCTCTTGTCCTTGGGCCACTGACCTCTGTTCTCTTCCCTGTATGGCTGGAAGATGTCGCTTATCGTTGTGGATTCCTCCATGGCTCTTAGGTGTTGCTTTTTTTTCTCTGTTTCCTTGTTGGAGTCCAGCGAAGCTTTCTCCCATAATTCTAAATCATTTGTGGCCCATTGATCCTCCTTTTCCTCGGTAGACTCACACAGTAAAGATCTGTTTGTAATTTCCATTAAAGTCAAAGTAGGGGAGGCCAATGCCGCATCCAGACAAGTATTTTCGTCCAAAATGCTTTCACACATGTTCCGTATAGGTGCAATTCCACAATTGGCTACCTCAAAAATCGGCATATTTACAGAGTCAATTTCCTTTCTTGGGGAAATTACAGGTGGAATCGGACCACATGTGTCTCTCCAATTATTAGGGTTTCTAGGTTGGTCTAGTGTATCCGTCTTCTTTTCAAGGCTCAGATTAGCCGAGAGAACTGGACCTTTCTCGGATGCCATCCCTACCGTCTGATTAACTTCAATTAAACTTTTTCCTTTGTCTCCTGGGGACACAGTATTGATCATTTTGCTCAGATAGCCTTCACCGGGAATTAGATCTGAATTCTTAGCCTGATCGGCGTCCTCCTCATACAAGTTCGATGTTTCAAGGGGGGTGGGGAGTGGCTTATAGGTGCTTCGAGAGTGGAAGCTGTGCAAGCCTTAGGTAGAGCAGGTGTTTTTGGGACTAATCGCACAGGGTCTTCTGTAGCCATACTCAACCTTTTTTCACTACCTATATCGATCGTGGTGGCCCCCGTAGATGAGCTTTCCCGCTTCTTGGGGCAAAAGGGTAGACGAGATTGTTTCAATGTCGGCATGTTCTGTACACACTCCGGGCTACCATTTGCTTCTGGGAGTGATGTAAATTTTTGCCTTACCTGCAGGCGAGTTCGCACAGCTGTTCCTGATGAATCCATATGCACAGCCGTAGATTTCATCTTGTAGTGCAGCTCCTCGGTGTGAGCTTTTATTTCCTCAGCTCTGCCTGTCGTAGCAGTTGGCTTTTATAGTGTAATACTTGCTTAAGCAGCCCAGCAGCCAAACAGCACAACAGCAGGATACTCCGTATGATCGATGCCCTTTGCGCGCTCGGGCTTAGCGCCGCAAGGGTGCTTGGGAAGAACCTTTATGGCACTTCCTGGAGGCGGTGCCCGGGGGCGGGAAAGGGGCGGCGCTAGGACCGCACTTCCCTCTCCTTCAATGCGCCGCTCCTCGCTCTCCTCGTTCTCGTTCTCCTCACTCCTCCCAACAGCTGAATGTGGGTCGTAGATGCAGCCACAGCACAAAAGCAGGATACTCTGTATGATCGATGCCCTTTGCGCTGACCATTTATCTTAGGGGGGAAAGCTCTGACCAGATTTAGGTCTTGGCTGATGTCAGCTGTTAGCAGGTTGAATAGTGTTGCTCCCAAAGGGCAACCCTGTTTTACTCCTCTTTCAGTTTTTATTGATGTTGATAGGGAGCCTGTTGCGTTCAGCCTAATTTTAATCGACGTTTCTGAATACAGGTCTTGTATTGGTCTTAGTAAATGGGGAGGACAGTTCATTTGTGCCATCTTTGTCCATAGTAATTGGCGATCAACACTGTCAAATGCATATGCAAGGTCTACAAATGCTATGTATACCTTTGTATTGTTTTTTAAGGCTTCCATTTTTAGCAGGTTGATCATAAGTAAGTTCAAAGAACATCCTACTCCCTTTACAAATCCGGTTTGTCGGATGTCATATTGACCTTTGACGTTGATCCACGCTCCTTGTTGTTTCAGTATTTGAGTGGCGAAGACTTTCCCAATCATGTCAAGTAACGCAATGGGCCTGTAGTTTTTCGGCTCAGAGCAATCCCCTTTTTTAAACACTGGGACAATTATTGCGGTCATCCAGGACTTTGGGACTCTCTTTTCTTGTTGGATATTTTTGAAGAGAGTGTAGCAAAAGTTTGCCCAGGCCGCAGGATGTTTCTTAAGTTGTGCATTCGTCAGGGCATCGGGCCCAGGCGCCCTTGAGGCGCTCAACTTTTTTAAGTTTGTTAGTATATCTTCCTCAGTGATGTTAAGGGGCCACTCGGCTAGGTCATCCCCTGGGCCCGCTCCTCTTGTGTTTTGTTCCTTAAACAAATCAGTATAGCGCTCGATCCACTTTTGTTCAGTCACGGTACTTAAAAAAAGAGCTCCTTGTGGCGCGTCTAAGTTGTTAGTTACGGACCAGAAATGTCTCACCGCTCTTGAAGACATGAGCGCTAACATTGTTTCAGCATCTTGCTGCATGATCTTATATTTGTGCGTTGATAGCCATACTCTATACGTTTTCTTGAGCATTTTGATTTTAAATTGCTTCTCCTTTTCTTCAAGTTTCTTTAATGCTCGAATATTTTTTACGTAGCTCTCTTTTTTTCTGAACTATATCTATGTTATAAACATGTTGATGTTTGTAAATCGATTTTTGGTTTACTCTTTGATGCTCAGTATATTTTTCGAGCAAGCTACTATATTCAGTCCCATTATTGGTTTCATACCCTGGTGCCTCGGACAGGGTGTCTGTCAAGTTGTTAATTTTTTGTTCGTCTAGACGCACCTTGTGTCTGCCTGGTGCAACTATTATTGGATTTTTCCAAGTGTCTATCTCTCCTCCTCGTTCAGCTTTTACTAATACTGTGAGTAGGTTGTGATCGCTTTGGAGCACTGTTGTAACTTTTAATGTAATTACTTCACTAAATATGTTCTCTGACATGTAGAATTAGTCTAGTGTAGATTTACTTTCCTCTCTCTCCCAGGTGTGTTTTGCGGGAATGTCTCCTCTGACGTTTCCATTCAATAGCTGCATGTTCCGTGCATCCATCTCTTCTGACCAAGCTCCATTGATTTGGCATGGACTGTTCGCTATTCTGGCTGGTTTCATTTTTTTTTTTAAATTACTTTTAGGTAAGCAGTCCATGTTTAAGTCTCTGCATAAGATAATGCTAACATTCCTTTCCAATTCCTTAATTGTATCGATAATTTCGCAGATCAAGTCTAGGAAATCACAATCGTCCAAATCTTTATGTTGCCAGTACATGTTAATTATGTGAAGGTTCTTCTCATTCTTTTTTTGCTCAGATTCCATTACTACTTGCGTCACCTGGACGTACGGGGACAGATTTTCAGATGAAATTAGTTTTAAGTGTCGTCCCACTTTATCAGGGTCATCAGTCCTGCCTTGGGCCTTCCTTTAGTTTGTTTTATTGCAGGATTGAGTGCTATTTCGTAGTTTAAGGCCACTGACTTCGTTTGAACCCACGTCTCTTGTAAGCAGATAATATCTAGGTCTTCTAGTTTTTCGGTTTCGTATTATATAAATGGAAGAACCCCCGACTATTCCAGGAACCAAAGGATATGTTCTTACTTTTATGAGTCGTTTGGCATTAGCTTTTTCTTTCGCAAATTAGAGTTGCAGCTAGCCAGCTCCATCTGGCCTGCTCCACCTCTGTTTTCTTTGCGCTAATCGTCACCGGCCTCATCTCGTAGTTTCGTGGATTGAATGATTGTTATTTTTATTTCATCTTTGGGTGGGCATTCGTGAAGGATTCGCTCTCTGGTTGAATCAGCTTGGGTGCTAGAGTTTCCTTGTAGACCTATACTCGGTCTTTTTTTCATCTAACTCTTCTTCATTCCCACTGTTTATTTGTGGTTTACTTTTGGGCTGTTGCTTGGATTTCGATAGCAACTTTTCATTTGGACTTCTTGGTAAGTTTTCATCAAGAATCTCACGTCAAAACCTAGGGAGTTTAGATCAAATTTGTTATTCAAAATCAGCGACCAGATGACCTTTCTCCCCATGGCATCCAACTTCTTCCACTCGCTGTCCGGAGAGGCTGAAGACTGTGACGAGGGGTTAGAGTATCTACACCACCGAGTCCGGCGACAGTAGCGACCTTAGGCATTTGGGTGAGGACTCCGGCACCCAGTACTTTTTCTCCAGCCTATCCAGATTGGCCAGGGCAGGATTCTTCAATAGGGCCAGGCGTTACTCTCACATGGCGACCAGGAGGGGCACCACCATGATGGTGACCATGGCATGAAACTAACCCACCTCATCCGGTGGTGATGCCCTCTGCGATCCACCACTGTGACAATGTCGTTGTTGGTCATCATGGTCGTTCCCGTGTCCCTCGCGGGGAGGGCACCTGGCACAGGGGTGGTGGCTGATGCGGCGGCGTTTGATGGCGCTTCTTTTTCTCCAGTGTCACCGCAGCCAGGGACTGCAGCATCCTTTTCTGGATTTCCGACACCAACGTATGTAGAGCCGAAAGGATGTCCTGCGATACATCTCTCAGCGGAGTTGGAGCTGTAGGCCTACTAGGCCCTGCGCCATCATTTCCGCCGTCTGTGTCGTTCTGCATGTCCTTGTGGATCGTGCGCATGGACTCCTGATCCTCCTAGTCTGAACATCTGTGTCTTGGGGTACTGCTTGTGGGTGAGAGGCCTCCTCAACCGCCCTCTTTTTTGCATCCTAATTGGTCAGAGCCAGGCTCAGCGATAGCATCCTCTTTTCTGGTGTCTTTTCTACCGCCCCAGCCGGGCCTCCCACCTCGGGGTAGGGATACCCTGGGTGCAGACAGGCTACATTCACTGGGTCCGCCCCTTTGGCATTCGTGAGAGCGGCCACCATCATTTCAATCGTCAACAACAATAGTTCTCATGCCGGCTGGGCCTTCTTGGGCAGGCAGGCCGCCTTTTGTTTCACCCTAGGCTTCTCCGGCCTCTACCGCAGCTTAGCCGGGTTGGCCGACTTCCTTTTTGAGGAGCTGGATTGATGGTTGGAGATGGAGGCAGGTGGTGAGGTTCATTGTGCCCTGCCAATCGCGGGACCCGCTTGCACAGAGTCCCCAACGGAAATGGACTCTCAGTGCTTGGCCTGGTCTTGGGCCCCCACGGATGGAGCACCCTCAAAGGACTTAGAAGGAAGCTTCTCGGACTGGCCGGTCCTGGGTGAGGCATGACCCTGCTTGGGGCATGGGGAAGAAGCCTTGGCACTGAGCCACGCCCCCAGTCTACTGTAACGACCCTTCATCGTTTCCTTAGAGAACTTGAGGCAGATTTCGCAATCTCCTTTGTGGTCCGGGTGAAGACAGTAGAGGCACTGAAGGTGTTTGTCCTCTACAAAAATGTTCCAAAGTCTGCATCTGCAGCAGAGCTTGAAAAAGGGAGCTTCCTTCTCTTCTGACATGGTCTGGGGGGGGGGGGTTGGGAGTAGGCCTGATGGCCTTCTGGAAACTTTGCCGAAACTGGCCAATCCTTGCCCTTGAGGGACGCTGAGATTCACAGACAAACGGATCCCCGCTTGTCAGCCGATGGAGAGAAGAGCACACTGGCTCTGTTAGACAAAAATAGGACTTTTTCTCAAAAAAAGCCCAAAAACCATAGAACAGCTCAGGACTCCCAACACTTCAATGTGTGTATAGCCGCGTTATGAATGCCATATCATATCATATAACGTGCGCTAAAAATCTGAAGATGGCTGCCAGAGTATGGGCTTATGGAGAGGATAGTCACTAGTTGGGGCAGTATGACCCAGAGTACAGTGAATGGTTTTAATGAGAAATACAGTTTGTAAGTGTAAGTGAAACTTTTTTCTTTTACCGAGGATTCCCAGTCTGACGACGGGAATAATCACATGCATGTCAATCCATGCCAGACCCCATGCTGGAGAAGATTAATTTCACCTTACTATTCTTGGGAGCAGTAGTTCACACAAGAAAAGGTATTTAAACCTTAAGAGTGACACCGCACTGAAGGTGCTGTGTGTCACTATACAAAAAGCAGATGACTATGGAATTTTTCCAAAGTCCAGAAAAAGAACGGGGGTCTGTGTTGATGGGGAATTAGCACAGAAATTAGAATTCTCCCCAACAGACATAAAAACAGTCTGAGGTTTATGCCTGCCTTTAAGTTGCTGATAGATCCTTTAAAAAATGTATAGCTTTTACTTAACTTCAAGTAGATGTTTGCCATCCTAAAATAAGTTACAAGAGTTATTGCTCATCTCAATCTACGTTTTAATGATCTCAAAAGCACCGGTAATACAAAATTACATCCTTAGGTTTTACTCACCTAGTATAACTGTGGGTTATCACAAAAGAAGTTATAGGTTTTTACTGTACCTAGAATAAGTGTTCCACTATTCACAAAAAATATATTGTCCAGGTGGTTCACTAAGTGATTTCTTGCTGAGCGTCACAGTACAATTGCTGGGGTTTACTACCCTTATATTACTGACCGTTATCTAAAAAGTTAACCATTGGTTTAACTTCACTAGAACTCCTATTATTCCAAATAAGGTTCTATGCTTTGGTCTGTGTACCTTCAATCATAGTGTTGTTTTTTTCTATAATGTGTTTATATGATCTGTGATAGTACTTATTTTCCCCAAGATTTATCTGTCCCACCTTATTTTTAAATAAACCATTTATGTTTTTACAATACATAGTGCAACAGTGTTTCTTTAGACCATTTGTTTTTCAATTTCTTTGTACTGATTCTACATCCCTCTCTCCCTCCTAAAATGAGCCTGGCTGCTCTGTCTATGCTACCATGAACTCAGGTGGTACAGCCTTATATAAAGAGTGAAGTCTCGTACTGCCCAAGTTGAATGGTTTTAGTAAGGCCTTAGATGGACCTCAGAGAAACTGTCCTAACACGTTGCTTCAGGGAAATTGGAACGTTGTGAACGTAAGTTCTTGAAGAAACAGCTTTTACTCCCTTTAAGTGCTCCATCAGCGTTGCTACATCTAGAACTTGACATTAATCCGGTGTCATTCCAGCAGGCCCTCAAACCAGTCCTGTACTGTAATGTAATGGCAGAATGAGGGACTGGAGAGTTATGAGGAAGCGCTGGTGTATTCGATGTTCCTAGAGGGAGGCAAAAGACTGGGCTGGGTACTCCAAGTCAAGAACATTCAATAGACCCTTGAAGTGGGCAAATTCTGGGAAAATCCCCTTGCCTGCTCACAACGGTCTGTTAAGGAACTGAACAAATCTGTCAAAGACAGATCAAGGGCCCAACTGGTAATGAAAGCCCAGTCCCTGTGAGAGAATACATGGAATTGGGCTTAGAAAATGGATTTCGGCTGTACTTTAGATATCATTAATCCAGCATACGAAAGACCTCGGTACGTACGGATGAGGCTGGGAATATTCCCGGTAGCCTCCTTCACGAAATCATGGAAACCACAGAGGGGGGAATGTGTCCCATGTGTGGGGCAACCTGTGAAAGCATGACATTTTTTTATTGATCTGTCCCAGTATAATAGCTTTGAGGAAACTGTATGCGAGACCAATTCTGAGGGCCAAGAGATTTCGTTCTGCAGTGAAAACGGTGCGGTTTCTTAGACACCCAGTGACGTCCTGTGTTTTTGTAACAGCGCAATTTCTGCATAGGACTTGGCTGCAAAGAAAGAGGGCTTTTAGTCTCTGAAGCCGAGTGATCTAATTTCCTGCATTTAAGTACAGCGAAGAACCCGTCAAGGTGCGTTGCAAGTTTCTCAGCATTTGATCTGAGGCTGCGAGCAAAACATTCTACTTAGTTCTTTTATTGTTTTGATAATATGTGGATTTTATTACTGGTTGTGTTTTTAAGAATCAAATTGTGGAATTTGTTTTATTGAATTCTTCTGTGCGATGTATATCTGTAACTTGAGATTTTTATAAACAAAAGTTTTCAAGCAAAGCATCAAGACAGTTACGCCTACGCCTTCAAGCTACTGTGAAGGCATCAAAGACAGACACAGGCAGCAGACTTAAAAGTTCAAACAAAATATATTAACTTAAATGTCAGGATGGTGGAAGGTCTAACTTGCCCTATGCTAAGGTGGGATTTCCCTACCTGAACGAAACTAAGGAACGTCTGAGTCAAAGAGTTCTACTTAAAAGTCAGTCTGTATCTAAAACCTATCCTTGCCCTCAACTTCAGCTAAACAATGTGTAGGAATGTCAAAGTCAAAAGAAATAGTGTTCAACTCAAGGTTCTGAGCTCCATCCAGCTCAACTTTCTTTCAGATCCCTCTTCCCCCAAGCACAAGAAGGTTCCATGAAAAAGTCTCACATTTTTCCAGTTCAAGATGCCACAGTTCAAATACACTCCTTGGAGTTCCCTTCCTCAAATTTCAAGCAACACAGTTCAAAACAAAAGGGGTCCTGAGACTCTGTTCTCAAGACAAGTGTGGTGTTCATCTGGAGTGGTTTCATTGGGCTATTTCACGGTGTCCTTATTGCCACCATTCACGACTTATTGGACTAGGCGCAGTTGTTAGACTGCACGGTCCACCAATCGAAGGTCAGGCAACCAGTATCCTGGGTCTCCTTCAGCCCACACAGGCTCTCTGGCACTTGCTCCTGTGCAACAAGTCACCTTCACTTAGTTGCGTTTGTGAGCCTCTTGGCTTTAATGTGTAGTCTTGCACTCTGTTGGCTTCTCTTTGTAAGCCTATGGCTCTTCCACCACGTGTGTCACACCTCTTGCCAATTTGTGGCCTTGCCACACTGCAGTCACTCATAAAAGTTCATTGTGCGGCTCCCTTTAGCGGTTGATGCACTTAACTGCAGGGTTTAAGTTAAATTGTGGTGCAACATACATTTAATATGATTTACTTTCAGTACAGTGTTCAATGTGAACTTATGTTGCTTAATTGTAAGATTCCATTCAGTTCTGTATTTAATATGCACTTATTTGCTTAAAAGCTAAGTTTCCATTTAGTTCGGTATTCAATATGCATGTATTGGCTTGAATGCACAGACCATTATTCACTTGCGGTCCCACAGGAGCCCTTTGCTGCTTAAATGCCCTCCCGACACATTTGTACGTTTTCCCGGAGGTTCCTGCGACTTCTGAAGTCGGGAAACCCAATGGCGCGAGTCCTGCTCGCCTGCAGTGTGCTTCTCTCTGCATGCCGGTTTCAGGGCTTCTTCCTGGACGCAAATGGCGTCCTCTATGCTCTAGGCTTCTCTTCAGTAGCTGCTGCTGCTCACACTTGGAGATGGAGGCTCCCAGACCTGGGGGAAAAAACACAGCCCACTATTTTCGGGTCCCACAAGTCCTCCGGGATAATTTCCGGCGTCCTGGCTCTGTCTCTGGTCCCACCATGGGTGTCTCTTCATAAGGGTCTCCTGCTGCTCCTCCAGTCGCTCTCATCCCTGCTGGGCTGGCCTCCCTTTACACACCTGCAGCCCCCTTAAAAGGCTGCAGGTATGAATGTCCAATTAACCCTCCATGAGCATAATTAAAAGGGACATGCCCGACCCTCACAGCTCTCAGCAGGTATCTTCCTCGTCAGATCTGTGAAAGAGTGCAGTCTTCATTGCTCTCAGTTGCCTCTTCTTCATCCCAGTACTATAGTGGTGCTTGTTAGGGAGAATTTTCATTTTAGTGATTAATTACTTCCATTTTAGAGACCCCCAGATCTTTTGCTGGACTTTAGGACTTTTTAATTTTAACCCTGGAGTGAGTGAGCCCTTTACCTCTCACTATGTGTTTTGACCTGATTTGGATTATGCGTTTCCTTTGATTTTGGAATCTGACAAACTCCATAGGCATCTACTTGTTGTATGGCGACACCCAGCACCTTCAGTGCAGTGTCACTGAGAAATCCCTATAGATTTCTCATACGGTTTAAATAACTTTTCTACAGTTCCCAAGAATAGTACAAGTGAAATTGACTTTACTTACCTTTTCTCCTTTTAGGTCCAGCACACACCATTTTATGTGGAGTGCTGGGGGGTTACTTAGTAGCCCCTTATCCTACATACTCAGGTAACATGTTTTATGTTACACGCACTACTTTAAATGGTTGGTGGGTGTGGTTCAATTTTCCTACCATTGTGCTTTTCTACCGCAGGTTGAATCCTCAGCTTCCGCACAGCACCTTTGTGTGTCCATTTTGTCAAAATGGCCCCAGTTCTTTTTTCACCATTTTCTGTTTGTGAGGCCTTTCTTTGCTTTTACTCTGTGCGCTGAGAAAGATTTGAGCCCTTTCTGTGTTTTGCCTTTGGCAGACTTCAGCCCTGAACCCGCCCCTGGCTCCAGTGTTTCCAGAAGGGCAGGAAGTGAGGGAGGGTCCTGAAACTCCCCTGTCCTTTGTCTCTAGGAGTGCCTGAATGAATCCAGTCCTGATTGGCTGACGGTCCTAAAAGGACAGCCACCCTGCTGTGTGATTGACAGCCTAGGCGGTGTATGAATGGGAAACCCTGCTTAAAAGGAAAGGGTTTTGGGACTAGAGGCATAATCGACCACTGGAAGAACCATCCGACGAAGAAACCATGAACAGATGCCTGCTGCAGCCTCCTGACCCTTGAAGTGCCCAGTGAAGCCCTGCTGTTGTGCTGACCTTTTTCACCTTGACAGAGAAGCTCCGGACAAAACGACTTCTACCCTTGGGTTAGTGGGACTAACTAACCCCCGAGAAAAACTCCACTTTGGCAAAATCCACAAATTGCTGTGCCTCTCCGTTGCTGCAGAAGCCCAATGCGAAGGGTCGAGTGTCCATAACCAAGTGCAACATCTGCCACGGAACAAATCCGGTCAAAAGCTCCAAGAGCCTCCTACGGACACCGAAAAGCAGGAAATCCCGATCCAGAGCCCCCTCATCAGAGTCCAGAACCGAGGGAGCAAGGAAAGTCCAACCAGAGATTTGTTCTGCATCAGTGCTGTTTGCGAAGCGCTCAAACCGCAAAGTGCCATTAAATCGAAGAGAGGCTGTAGCTGCAGACAACCTTCCCGAATACTGCCGCAGGAGCCCTCCAGACGTCCTCCCTCTTGTCCCCACGACTGAGGCTCAGGAACCAGGGTCTGCTTGGCTGTAGCAAGACGGACTCCAGCTAGACCACTTCTAAGCAGAGGTACTGTTTGGGCTTGGCGCATACTTACCGTCTTGCCTCAAGATTTGCTGTCTTGCTTGAGATCTGCACCTGCTTAACTTTGAGTTGATTTCAACTGCCCTTTGCACAGTCCCAACAGCACGTGTGTCTTGAGTGATTTCCTTTTGAAGCATCGGACTTTGTTTAAGACTTATCCAAGCAGTGCATCAGAAATATAGACTTTGTCCAAATGTCTTGGCTGTCCTGGCTCCCTAAAGGCACTCTGCTAAATCCATCTGCGTTGGCATTGCTCGTCTCTCCATAGGTTGTAGCTTGTTGAATACTTTTACTGCACTGCTGGGAAAGGCTTCCCTAGGTTTCATTGGAGGATTCAGTTGTCCTCACCTTTTAAAGAAAATGTTCTAACCCTTTTATTTTCCTTAACACTTCCTTTCTGCAACTCAAGAGTCTACAAAGTATATTGGTGTGATATATAAATGCAAATACTATCCTTGTAATGGAAGTCACTTCAGGGTGTAGGAGAAGTGTATTGAGCATATCATAAGAGTATTCACCAGCTTTATTGATGCTGAAGATTTTCCAAAGTTTACTTGAACTGTTACAAACAATTGCCTTTTTAAAGAACGCTTATTTAAAACGGATGTTAACTAATTATTTATAAATGAAACCTTGAGTGCAAGTGTTACTTGGTTACTTGTATTGACAGCTTTCATCTGTACAACTCAACAGCTCACATTTACCCCTCTTGAGATAAGCCTGGCTGCTCAGCCACACTACCAACCTGTGTAGTACAGACTTATGCTAATAGATGAGTTATCCAATACCAAGAGGACAAGGCTGTTGTAGTCTCACACAGTGTGACTGCACTCATTCTTACCCAACACGGCAGAAGGTCAAAACGAACAAAATTGGCTCAACGAGGTCAGGGGACTTGAGCACCTCGGGGAGGTTAAACGGGAAACACAGCTCAGGTTGGTGAAAGGTTGGCTGCAGCTATTTAACCCATTTGCTGAGAGTGGAATTCAGTTGCAGGTCCTGTTCTTTCAGACTTAAAGCCAGCAGCAACACTGGTGGGTAACTAGACTGACTAGAGGAAAGTACATTGAGATTCTCTCAGGGATCAGAACTAACGAAGATAAGTATGAGCAGATTGAGGCGTTTGAACACTGCAGCTCTGACATGATGTATACAGTATACGCATGCAGAGGAAAGAGCTCACCACCAAGTACGTGCAGCCTTCGCCTTTATCCATCCAACCCGAACTAACGTGAATTACAAGACAATCACATCCCCTAAATAGAACATACCACATTGTTCAGCAATTTGGGGTTCACATTGATTTTTTGGAAGCCCAGGAAAGTGTGGGGCACTCACCAGCTTTAAGGTCCGGATGCTCTCGTGAATTGGTCTTGGCAACCCCACCACGGTGTTAGTGTCACTGTAGGAAAGAGAAAATGGCTTGTCAGCACAAGAAGTCAGATTCGGATTCACATCACACAATCATTACATGTTACCCAGAACCATAAGGGGGTAGTCATCTTAATATAGAGCAGACAGACAGATATGCAGCGTCACAAAAGAAAGTGTGCCCAGGATGTGTTACCAGGGAAACCCGGCAAAGCTACCAAACATCTGGAGTGGGCTGCAGAAGTCAGAAGAGTGCTTGGTAATGCACCGGGAAAAGGAAACAATTCACTGCCAGAAGACCTTCCAGGGCACTTCAAAAAGTGAAACGAAGTGTCCCTATGGCAATCCACTGAAGAGGGCCTCTGTAGCAAAACACAAAAACAGGAAAATATAAAACTCTCCCTGCACTGGCAGCCTTACGGATGACCACTGCCCCAAAACAAGAGTTGAGCAGGTGGCTGGGGTTGAACAAGTCTTGCTCGCCCCAAAAGCAGCCAGGATACCAAAAGACAGGTATGTTGGGAGTGCCACTGAACTCAATGAAGGGCCAGATGCAAAATGGAAAAACGTCCTTGAACACAAACGCTAATCCTGGCTTCCCTGGCACCACCATCCTCGTTCTGAATCCCCCAATGTGCCCATGGGGCTCCTTAGTTGCCAGTCCCTAAACCCCACTCAGTCCCATTGGCCATTCATCCCCAAGCTCCCCAAACCCCAATCTGTGGAATAAATTCAGTACAAATCTCCCAGAACACGTAGGATCTTTGCTCCAACACCATCATCCAGGTATTTTACCTGCTTCCCCATCGGAATAATACTGACATCGTCCCAATGTTACAAGTCAGAGGTGTCTTTGGTGCCCCCATTACCGTGTGGGAAGTGGTTTCTAAAACGTTCAGCATCTCGTGCCACGTACACGCTGTTCCTTATTTGCCAGCCTTCAGGTGAGTGTTTCTAGTTACTCCCCACTGACAGCATCTGGCATCCATTGCCTGGCTCTTGTGGGGTCTTTTTAGGGATTCCACAATGCTGGATGGCCGCTTCGACTGACGGCCTAGCCCTTGAGCATCGCCATACAGGTCTGGATACATTTCTGCCCCTATGTCCATTGCCAGTGGCCAAAGTCGTCCACATGGAACTAACATTTATCTTTTTTATTTGCGTCCACATGGAACTAACATTTATCTTTTTTATTTGCGTCCACATGGAACTAACATTTATCTTTTTTATTTGCGTCCACATGGAACTAACATTTATCTTTTTTATTTGCGTCCACATGGAACTAACATTTATCTTTTTTATTTGCGTCCACATGGAACTAACATTTATCTTTTTTATTTGCGTCCACATGGAACTAACATTTATCTTTTTTATTTGCGTCCACATGGAACTAACATTTATCTTTTTTATTTGCGTCCACATGGAACTAACATTTATCTTTTTTATTTGCGTCCACATGGAACTAACATTTATCTTTTTTATTTGCGTCCACATGGAACTAACATTTATCTTTTTTATTTGCGTCCACATGGAACTAACATTTATCTTTTTTATTTGCGTCCACATGGAACTAACATTTATCTTTTTTATTGGCCATGCTTCTCTCCAATGCTATAGGGCAGAGTGGCCAACTTTTTGAGATCCTTTGGCGGGACACTTGCCCACAAAAGGCGGTGATGGCGTCACAGCGTCATTCACGTTTGTCCCACCCCATTTGTAATTTAAACAATTTGTTAATGACTTAACACCTGGCTTTATTGCAATGCAAATGGTTTGTCCTTGAGAGGTGATGGTCACGTAGTTTAATTGGAAACACAACCATCACGACCCCAAGAACAAAGCTCTAGAATTGGAATGAAGACCGGTGCCAGAGCGTTAGCAGCAAGACAAAAGAAGCCGGGGCTGCATAGCCACCCAGAGAAAGAAAACTGCAAGCAGCAGGCGGCGGTGTGCAGATGGCCACTTCAGTTTGCAGAGTGGCTCTGCTGGACGCAGGCTGTCCGGACTTGCAGTCTCCCCCTTAAGTACCCATGGCCTCACTGGCTCCATATTAATTTATTAATTAACATTTATAAAGTGCGCAACAGCCCGAAGGCATTGTGGTGCTGTTACAAGAAAGCATACTTAGTTACATGATCAATACACATAGGTGGGATGAGGAAAAATGGCAGAGGAGCAATTACAATGAAAGGTGGGGAGGGTAAGTAAGTGGGGGTGAAGGTGTTAGTTGAAAAGTGTAGTTTTTAGCATTTTCCGGAAGGATAGAAGAGAGGCCTCTGCTCGGAGTGGGTTCGGTAGGGCATTCCATAGTTTGGGGGGCAATGTGGGGGAAACCGATGCCACCGGCTCTGGCCCGCTTGATTGGCGGGATAAGCAGTTGGCTGGCATGACAGGTTATTTGGGACGCAAGGAGGTGGCTCTGATTTTCTCTGCTAGGTAGGGCGGGGCTGTGAGTGCAAGGCACTCGTGCATTAAGGTGAGCGTCTTGAAGGTAATCAGTTCCTTGACTGGGAGCCAGTGAGCTGCACGCCTGGCCTGTGAGATGTGGTCTCTTTTAGAAATGTTTAATGCTGCTCTGACAGCGTTATTTAGTATGACTTGGAGTCTATTCAAATTTTTGGCTGAGGTGCCTGCTAGGCTCATTACAATAGTCTAACTCGGCCCCGATGGTAGCTCTAGCTATTGAGAGACAATTCTGTTAGGATAAGTAAGGTTTTACTGCATTTATTAGTTTGGTGGTGTGAGCAGAGGCGGTGGCAATCAAGCTTACCCGACGTGTCATGGACAGAGTGGAGTCCAAGTAGACCCTTAGTGTCTTTACTGAGGAGGAGACAGGGATGATGGTATTATCAATGGTATAATCACTATATGGTTTGCCAAGTTTGGTTAGGGTTTCTTTAGGGCCGACTAGGAGGATTCTCAGTTTTGTCTCCATTGAGACATAGGCTATTTGCTGCCATCCAAGCTTGAATGGTAGCATATATCTTGTGGAGAGCTTTGGCTTCTTGATCATAGGAGCCCAAAAGTGGTAGGAGGAGCAGTGTATCATCGGCATAGTTAGTATATGCTATGCCGAGGGAGTCCAGTTTGTCGAAGAGCAGTTTGGTGAACAAATTATAAAGAGTAGGGGCTGTACATGAGCCCTGAGGGACTCCACGGTGGATTGTTGTTGGCTCTGCACTCGCCTGGTTGGAGAAGACCTTCATGGCTCTCCCTTCGAGGAAGGAAGTTATCCAAGAAGAGGCTTCTCTGGACAACTGAGCGCCATGGGTGAGATGTCAGGATCAAATGTGGCCAACAGGTCAAGAAGTAGGAGAAGAGCTGGTGTGGCTTCATCCATAATTTCTGTTATTTGGTTTTGAGATGAAGGGGCAGATTCAGTGCCATGACCTTCGCAGAACCTCGATTGCCTCTTACCAAGGATGCAGTTGGATTCAAGGAAGTGTTAAATTTGATTGTGAGACGCTTTATCAAGGATTTTCAGGAGAAATGGTACCATGGTGATGGGTCGGTAGTTATAAGGGGACGTGGGATCTAGGGAGGTTTTATTTAGCAGAGAGCGCACCCATGCTTCTTTGAGGCTGGGCGGGACAGTACCTGAAGTGAATGAGGCATTAATGAAGGCTGTTAAGAGAGGTGCAAGGGAATCAGTGCATTCTTTAATGATGTTGGGTGGACAAATGGCTCCTTTGCAGATAGATGGTTTTAGATGTTGAAGGAGGCCGAGGACTTCCAATTCAGTGAGCTCTCGGAAGGAGAAGAGGCAGTTGGCATGGTGATTGGTGGAGTGGCTAGGCGAGGGCGGATGGTCAGGGTTGGGTAGAGCTTCGAATTGAACTTGGATTTTCTTTTGGAGAAGTTCTATTTTGCTGAGCAAGGCTGCTTGTATACTAGAGCATCAAGCTTCATCTTTAGGGACCTCGTTGGGGCTTGTGGTAGAGGCGATTAGGTCCCTGAATATGGCGAACATTTCCTTAGACTGGGACTCAGCGTTTGATACCCGCGTGTTGACCAAATTGGACTTGGCTTTTATAATAACTTCTTTATACTGTGCAGATAACTTTTTAAAGTCATCATTGGTAGAATTGCTTGGCTTGGGTTGCCATTTAGATAATGCGTTACGTTTACAGGTTCGTAGGGCCTGCAGTTCAGCTGTGAACCAAGAGTTAACGTGCATTGATTTTTTCTCTTTTTTGCATTCAAGTGGGACAATAGCATCAATTGCTTTTGTGAGGGTGTCTGTGTTGATATCTGCTAGTAAGACAGGGTCATTGGAGAAAGGTGGCTTGAGCACAGGAACTTCCAGGAAGGGAAGAAGGTTGTCCTAACCTGAGCTGGAGGAGCTAAGGTGAGTGATTTAGTAGTAGGAGCTCTAGGAATGGATAATTGTATGAAGTTCTGGTCAGTCCAAGGGTAAGAGGAGTTAGAGCTGACGGTGGTGGAGCAGTTCTGGTCGGCCACCCAGTCGAGGGTGCGACCTTTGCAGTGTGTGGGGATTGTGACTTTTTGTACGAAACCCATGTCTTTATGTTCCTTTGCTAAAGCGGAGGCTGCTTTATCTTTTGGGTCATTTAGGCCCAGATTAAGGTCGCCAAGCAGGATGGTAGTGGAAGACTTAAGGTCATCACCTAGTAAGTGGAGAAGATGCCCCTGAAAGTCTGGGGCCAGGCCTGGAGGCCAGTAGACCAGGTGCATCTTCATGGTGCACTTTGGGGACATGGTAAGTTTGGCGGAGAGGACGTCAGCGTTATCTTCCCTTGGGAGGTTGAGCATCCTAATAGAAAGGGCTTCTTTAGTTGTAAAAGCTGCTACTCCGCCTTTCATCAGCTGTCTGTCTTGTCGGAGGATGGAGTATCCAGGTGGGAGGGCTAGTGAAATGGCAGGCCGGACGCCTCATGGAGCAATGTCTCAGTGATGGCAAGTAGATCGAGATCATGGATAGGGAGGAGGTTGTGGATCTGCACAGCATGGGCGGGGAGAGAGCATGCATTCATAAGGGTGCATGGGGGGGCTACTATTTTTTGTTGGAGGGGTGGCAGGGGATGCTGTGGAAAGATAGTGGGAGATAGTAGGTGGGGAAGGCGAACCTACTGGATTCGTGGTGCGAACTTTGAGAGTATGGTAGGTGTTGTTGAGGAAGGAGGTATGCCTTTGGTGCGGTATTTTGGTTGACGTTTCCGGGGATGTGTCTGTGTGTTTGGCCCTAGTGCCATTAGGGGCACAGAGGCAATGTGAGCGTATGCCCAACCTGATGTTCCTCATGGCCGTAGGCCTAGGGCGACTGTGGCGTTGTATAGGTTTAGTGCAGGACCTAAGCCTGAATAGCCTAGATGCTAGGTGGACAGGGGAGCAGGATGAAGCAGTGGAGCACATGGGGGAGGCCAGATCAGCAGAGAGAGAGTTATGTGGGTAATGTATACTGGTGTCCAACTCCCATAGGGGAAAGTGGAAGGAGTAAGTCATACAGGAATCACGCATCAACCACTGATGCAGAGTTAGGATGGGAGGTTAGGCCATGCAGTAGGAACAGAGTCAGAGGCAAGGTTACTGTAATGAGGTGTGTGATCTGCACAGAGAGCAGGTAGGACTGTTGACTAATATTGGTATACATGGCTAATTTAGGGGAAACACAGTTGACCAGACTGATCATACAGTATCAGAAAACAAGAATAAACAAGCAACACTGAGTAGTTAGTGATGAACAGGCTAGCCCTATGGAATTAAAGTGCTATCATTTAGTACAAGGCGATTGGTACCGCAATCCAGGAAGCATGCTATTCTTGTTCGAGAGGGTTTTGATTAGAGGCAGAAAAGATACTGAACAGGTTTGCACGTTAGCATAATGGTGGCAATGCTTGGACGTGAGAGGGTAGCGAAAATATGTTAATCACGTTCCTCCCAATTCCGACCGGCTCGGGACAGGAGCCTTAGTTCCGGGGCAGGCTTTGCCTGCCAGGTTTCGTGATTGGTAGATGTGGAGATGGTAAACCAATCAGCATCCAGGCATGAGTCAGAAGGAGAGGGGGGGGGGTCCCAAAAATTATCTGGCAGTCATTTTAGAGATTTTTAACCCTCATGGTTAACTGTAGGGCTGAAGCCAAAGAAAACTTGTGCAATGATGAATATATTAACTTTGCACCTAGAAGGACGATGCAAGTGATCTCATAATAATAAAAAGGAACTGCACATTCCGAACGCAAAGCTAGAAGATGATCAGCCGTTTGTGCCAATCAAATTTTAGTGAAGGCCCACGGGCTTACCTTCACATTTGGAAGTGAAGAGGGCACTTCTCCTGCAGCGCGAGATGAGCTCCTGCTCATGGAGGAAAAGGTATGATATTGTGGAACACTGCTTACTTCATACCGACCTCCTCTATAGAGAGCAGGGCAAGTATGCGGCTCTCTACTATGCCCCGAAACGCCTAGTTGCCTCACGGTTCGCTCTCTGCATAGAAGAGGCCCAGCTCTTATTTACCAGCACTCTCAGCGCCAGCATGCTGGAGAGGCCATATTAGCTACAGGATCGGTAGGAGAATGATGGTGAAGCAGTCCTACACAAAACACTGACAAGGCCGTTGCTATGGAGGGCAGTGCATGTCCCACCGGTGATGCGTGTTCGGACACCTGTATGTCTATACAGAAGCCCAGCTCAAGCTGCAGACTGAGATGGGGAAACCGCAGCATTGTGAGCATATGGGATTCCAAGAAGAGCATCCTTTGTCTGCCAAGCCCATATGCATTTCTTAACATATTACAAAGCAGCACCTACCGTCTGAATGAGCATGAAGCCTTGTCGATTATTGAGAAGAACAAGTTACTTACCAACTGGTAACGTTCTTTCGATTGGATGTTCCTCCAACGTATTCCTCATCTTAGATGTATTCCATCCAGCGACGTCATCCGGTGTATGAGTAGCACGGGCAGCGCCCGTTGGCCTCAGTTCTGTTTTTCCCCCTTTTCTTGCCTGTGATCTTGTACTGTGTAGATTGTGCCGGCAAACAGGTATCAGCCTTGCGAGATTTGAGATGGCAATAACCCGGAAAAATCTACAGAGGGGTAGGTTGGGAGGGCGATGAGGAATTCGTTGGAGGAACATCCAATCAAAAGAATGTTACCAGTTGGTAAATTCTTCGAGTGGATTGTGTCCTCCAACGTATTCCTCATCTTAGATAGACTCCCAAAGCAGTATTTTGTTACTTTCTCTGGAGGAGGGGGTCAGATTTTTTTTTTTTTATCAATGCTTTTAGATGGCGGAATAAAGCACAGCTTTTCCAAAAGTCAGCTCTCTAGACTGGGAAGCATCCAGGCTATAGAATTTTGAGAAGGTGTGAAGTGAAGACCAAGTTGCTGCTTCGCAAATGGACCTTATTGGAACACCTCTTTGAAGGGCCGTGGAAGAGGTGATGCCTCTAGTGGAATGAGCCCTCAACCCTTCTGGTGGGTCTTTTTGTGCTAGTCTGTAGCATTCTGAAATGTAAAGTACGATCCAGCGTGAAATTGTCTGTTTTGTTACCGATTGACCCAGTTACCTTCCTGTGTAGCCTAAAAACAACTGGTTGTCCACTCTAAGCCTAGAAAGTCTAGAGATGTAAAAGCTTAAAGCTCTTTTCGGATCCAGTCTGTGTAATCTTTCTTCCTCCTTAGAAGGATTGAGGTGGTGGATAGAATGAGGGTAGAACAATTTTCTGACTTAAATGAAAATCATATATTACTTTTGGTAAAAATTATGGTTTAACCCTCAATACAACCCTGTCCTTATGGAACACAGTATAGGGTGGCCCAGAATACAGTGCCTGCAATTCGCTCACTCATTTTGCCGATGTTGGAGAAACTAAAAAGGCCATTTTCCAGGTTAGTAATCTTAATGGACACGTGTGCATAGGCTGAAAAGGGGCACACATTAAGAATTTTAGGACTAAATCTAGATCCCAAATCGGTACTTGAAATGGGTGAGGAGGAAACACAGTGAGTCCTTTTAAGAATTGTGTTATCAAAGGAATTTTGAAGTAGGAGCATTCTTCCGATGAGCGCTTGAAGATGGAAAGCGTCACAAGATAACCTTTTATTGTTCCAATATTTAGCCCTCTATGTGCTAGGGTCAGAAGGAAAGATAGTACTTCCAGAATAGAACATAGAAAAGGATCGACATTCTTTTCCCTGCACCAATTGCAAAACATTTTCCAAAGGCAACGGTATAGAGACTTTGTTGCTGGCCTTCTTGCCGAAAGCAACACCTCCATAACATCATCTTGAAGGTTCCAATCCCTGTATCTCAGCCTTTCAGATACGAAGCATGAAGGTTGAGTGTTCTGACCTCTGGGTGGAGAACCTGACCTTCCATTTGAGAGAGAAGGTTCTCTCTCTCTGAGGAAGACGTACTGGAGGACAGATGGACATATCTATAAGGTCCGGATACCACGTTCTCCTGGCCCAATCCGGGGCAATTAGAATCATGCGGTTCCCGAAGCGTCTCAGCCTCCTGATGACCTGAGGAATGACGGGAATCGGAGGGAACGCGTACAATAGTGGGAAATTCCAATCCACCACGAACGCGTCCCCCAGGGCTCCTCTCGGGGGTAATTCCCTTGAGCAATACCTTTCGCATTTTCGGATGGTACTGGTTGCGAATAGGTCTACCTGAGGGGTTCCCCAAAGGCGAAGATCTCTTGAATTACTTCCTAAGCCAGTTCCCATTCATGGGACACCGTGCTCTGCCTGCTCAGAGCATCTGCCGTCATATTCTCTTCCCCGGCTAGACGAATTGCTGTTAAAGAGATTCCCTCCTGAATCGCCCAATACCAGAGCTGCATTGCCTCTCTGCACAGGGTAGTGACCCCACACCTCCTCTGTGTCGTCCGTCATTATCAGGACATTCTTTCCCCTGACAGATGGCAGGAAGGCCTTCAGCGCTAGTCTGATTGCCCTCAGCTCTAAAAGGTTGATATGTAGTTTGGACTCCGATGGAGACCAACGACCATTGATTGTAAAATCGTTGGCATGAGCTCCCCACCCCAGGAGGGAGGCGTCCGTCACTACTGTGATCTCCGGCCATGGTTGCCAAAAAGGTTCTCCTTTTAGGATGTTCTCTGTACAGGTCCACCATAGAAGGTCTTGTCTGACGTTGTTCGGAATCTGAAGAAGATCCGCCATTTGACCCGAGAACTGGGACCACCGAGTCTTTAGGGCCCATTGAAGGGATCTCATCCTCAAGCGTGCCTCTAGCACCAGAAAGATGCAGGATGCCATGAGGCCGAGCAACCTTAAAAAGTCGTTAGCCTGGAGATTTTGGGCATTTTGGAATTTGGAAATCCTCTGAAGAATGTCTTGAGCCCTCATCTTGGGAGGTGTGCTCTTTCCCAAGGATGTGTCTAGTACAGCTCCTATGTACTGAAGCTGTTGGGAAGGTGTGATTTGAGACTTCTTGAAATTGAGGGAGAAGCCCAGTTTGTGGAGGAAGTGGCAGGTGACTTTCAGATGATCCAGTGCTTGCTCGGCAGAGCGCGCTCTGATCAACCAATCGTCCAGGTAGGGGTAGACAAGAATCCCCCCTCTCCTGAGGTGCGCTGCCACCACTACCATTAACTTTGTGAAGACCCTCGGGGCGGAGGTCAACCCGAATGGCAGGACTCGAAACTGATAGTGTGAGTCGCCAACTACGAACCTCAGGTATTTTCTGTGTTTGAGATGAAACGGCACATGAAAATAAGCATCCTGGAGGTCCAATGACACCAACCAGTCCTGGAGTTGAAGGGCCTGAAGGATCTGAGAAAGGGTAACCATCTTGAATTTGTCTTTCCTGAGGAACTTGTTTAAGTTTCTTAAGACCAAGATGGGTCTCAGTCCTCCGTCCTTTTTGGGGATCAAAAAATACGGGGAGTACCATCCCTCGTTCGTCTCTGCTGCAGGTACTAGTTCTATAGCACCTTTCTCCAGCAGGGTTACAACTTCCTGCTGTAGGAGCGGGTTTGAAACTTTCAACGGGTGTCTCCCTGGTGGATTGCTTTGAGGTTGCTTTAGAAAAGGAAGGCAGTAGCCTTGGGCTATTATTTCTAGAGCCCAAACATCTGAAGTAATGGCTCGCCATTCTTGCAGATGCTGCGACAGCCTGCCTCCTACAGGTGTTTTGTGGTGCAAGTCCTCAAAGTGGTTTTGTGGCGGATGTTGCAACCGCTGATGGCAAAGAGGCTGCAGCTGGAGCTGGCTTATTACGTTTTCCTCGTCCACCACGAGTGGCCTTTCTTTGCCCCCTTTGACTGCCCATTCCTCTCGCCTTTCCATATGAGGTGTAATAACGATAGGATTGTCCTCTCCACGATTGCCCTTGCGCACGAAAAGGCTGAGGTTGCCTAATAGCAGCTCCTAAAGATTTGGCCGCTGCTTTTGAGGTCTGCAACCTCTCAAGGCTCTAGTCAGCCTTGTTGCCAAAAAGGTGAGGCCCGTCAAAAGGCATGTTCAGAAGGCGGTTCTGTACGTCCGGTGCAAAACCCGACTTCCGTAACCACGCAAACCTGCGCATTAACGTGCTCGTGCCCTTGGACCTGCTTACACTATCCGCAGTGTCCAATCCAGATTGAAGGGATTCCTGCATTGCCTCCTTTCCATCTCTAACGATGGCTAGGAAACCTTCCCTTTCTTGCCCTTTTGGTATGTGCTCCGCCTCCATTGCGATGCACTCCCACAGAGTGTACGAAAATGTTGCCAAGGCACATGTGGAGTTGGCAGATTTTAATGCCATGCTCCCGGCTGAAAATACCTTCCGTGCCCAACCATCCACACGCTTATCGTCCAGGTCTGGAGGGATACAAGGGTACGCAAGTTTGTTGGAAGCTGTGGCTGCCTGTATGACCAGACTCTCGGGAGTTGGATGTTTTGACAGATAGCTGGGGTCGCTACTGGCTGGGCGGTATTTTGATGCGAGGGACTTATTTACCGGAGGAATAGAATCCGGAGTTTCCCAATTCTTGGCCCCCCTGTTTTGTAAGGCTACATGAAAAGTTAGTACTGGGTCTTCAGAGGGACCATGGTCCAATATGTCTGTTAAATCGTCTTGGATGAATTGGGCTGGTTGTCTAGCCCATCCCAAGTAATCTACCACCTTGGTCATTAACTGACAGTAAGATGGACTGGCATGCTCTCCTGGATCTGGTCTACCGAAGTCATTCTCAGGAGAAGTGTCAATGCCACTTGCATTATGTAAAGACTCCACCAAATCCCTCATTCTGCTTTCCTCTGAGATTAAGCATTCTGGGACATTTGGGGTGCCATATTCCAATCCAAAAGGTACATTTTCCTCCTCGGATCTCTCCTGTTCTTCAATAATTGAGGTCAAGGATTTGAAAAACTCCTTCCTAGCGAGAGGCTTAAAAACCTTCCCTGGGAGAGGAGGAGGAAGAGGTGTAGTACCAGGCTCTGAAGAAATTACATGTTTTGTAACTTTCTCCTTCCTTTTTCTAGCTGCCCTGGCTTGGTTGGAGCCTTTGGCACTGAGGGTTTCGGCGTCGACGTCAATAAAGGCGTCGATGACACAGTGGTCGTCGACAGAGTCTGCTTCGAGGGCGTCGAGGCAGTCTTCGACGATTTTCCCTTCGAGGTGTGACAGGTCTCGGACGGCGTCGGTGACCTCGAGCGGTCGACTCGACTCGAGCATTTATCGCTCGGCGTCCTGGAAGGTCCCCTATCCTTCCTTTTTCGATCACCCGGGCTCGTGGGCGTGCGAGTGTCGGAGCGATCACACTCCCGGGCCAGCTTCCGAAGAAGGCGCGGACCGAGGCTTCACCTTCTCAAACACCTCCATCATTTTGACCCTGAATGCTTCCCACTCTTCGGAAGACGAATGTTTCGTGGGGCAATTCATTTTTTTCAGACTCGTCTGACGACGAGGTGGAGGGAGACCTGTGGCGTTGTTTCTTCGATTTTTTTGACGAAGACGAACAACGAGAATCGCTTTGGGATCTAGATCGATCCCTTTTGCGTCTAGGAGATTTCTCCTCATGGGGTCTCGACTCGACGCTAGAGGCTAGAGGCTTTTCGATTCTTCCGACCTACCTGTAGCTTTCCTCTCCTTTCTCGCAAGGCCTTCCCCGTCATCGCCTGACACTTCGAACAGGCCTCCATGTCGTGCCCTTCTCCGAGGCACCGCAAACACTCACGGTGCGGGTCCGTGATCGACATTTTTGAGCCGCACGACTTGCATTTCTTGAAACGCAATCTCGGGGTTGTGGTCGGCGTCGATGATGAGGACATATTTTCTTCTTGTTTATATAAATATTCTTCACAGAACTTGAGGCGCGCCGAATGTCCGAAGCAACGTAACTGCGGAAAAACGGAACTGAGGCCTGTACCATGTTGTTGGTGTAGAAAACTACACAACATTATTGTACGGCTAGACAGAAGTTCTACTTCCAGGATGAAATGCTTAAAATATTTGCCTCCAAGGTTTTTCCAGGAGTTGGCTTGGACAACGTCCTATGTATATAAGGACACCTTTATAAACTACTACCAAAATCAATATCAGAGTAAATTTGAAACACTTGATGCCATTCTAATTAATTGGAGTGACAGCGTTAGTGTTGAGCAGGAATGCACAAATGTAGCTGCAAAGGAGCATGTGCCCATGCCAATGTTTTGTGTAGTGAGCAGCCAGGGAATATGAAAATCTGTGCCCGTGGCCAATGCTTTGTATAGTGAGCAGCCAGGGCATATGAAAATCTGTGCCCATGGCCAATGCTTTGTGTAGTGAGCAGCAAGGTAATATAAAAATCTGTGCCCGTGGTCAATGCTTTGTGTAGTGAGCAGCCAGGGAATATGAAAATATATGCCCATGGCCAATGCTGTGTGTGGGGAGCAGCCAGGGAATATGAAAATCTTTGCCCATGTCCAATGCTTTGTGTAGTGAGCAGCCAGGGAATATGAAAATCTGTGCCCGTGGCCAATGCTTTTTGTAGGGAGCAGCCACGGAATATGAAAATCTGTGCCCGTGGCCAATGCTTTGTATAGTGAGCAGCCAGGGAATATGAAAATCTGTGCCCGTGGCCAATGCTTTGTGTAGTGAGCAGCCAGGGAATATGAAAATCTGTGCCCATGGCCAATGCTTTGTGTATTGAGCAGCCAGGGAATATGAAAATCTGTGCCGGTGGCCAATGCTTTGTGTAGTGAGCAGCAAGGTAATATAAAAATCTGTGCCCGTGGCCAATGCTTTGTGTAGTGAGCAGCCAGGGAATATGAAAATCTGTGCCCGTGGCCAATGCTTTGTATAGTGAGCAGCCAGGGAATATAAAAATCTGTGCCCGTGGCCAATGCTTTGTGTAGTGAGCAGCCAGGGAATATGAAAATCTGTGCCCATGGCCAATGCTTTGTGTAGTGAAAGACAATCCTGAATGACATTTGCATATTTCACATTGACATCCCGTGAAGTCACTTCCCAATGCTTGCTAGAGTCTCACACCCTTTTCTTTAGGAAAAGAGCGCTGCTTAGAAGGGAGTACAAAAAGCTGGACACAAACTCCCCTGGAAGGCCCAATGAAAGTGAATACACAGCTCTATATAGATCACAAGGGGTTGCTTGATGGTTGACGAGTCGGGCATATAGTACTTACTTTCCCAACGTGTAGCCAATGAATTTGCTGCGACTGTTTTCAAGGAACATCTCAATATCCTTCTCCCTAGAAGAATCAAGAGAAAATGAAACCGGAAAATGTTCATATACTACAAGAGGAGTGGGCAAGAGGGGGGAGTCGGTAAAAGTAGGAGGGACGAAAAAGAGCAATGGAGAAACAGAGGACAAACAGAATGAAAAACCAATGGTCAAGTGACAAAAAGTGACAAAATGGTGCAACACAAATAATATGAAACATTGGAAAAGTAGACAAAACAAAAAGAGACAGAACTGTTAGGACAGTTTGTCTTAAGTAGAACTAAGGCCTTAATAAAACATCTGAGGCAGTACAAAACTCCACTCTTAGTATAAAGCTGTACCACCTGAGAAGATTTGGTAGCGTAGACAGAGCAGCCAGGTGTATTTTAGGAGAGAGGGCTGTAGCTTGGTACAAAGAAATCGCAGCGTACATATGGTCCAAAGAAACAGTGAAACACTATGTATTGCAAAAACAAATGTTTTTTTAAAATACATGTAGGCCAAGATAAATCTTGGGTACGTAAGTACTGTTAGGCAAGAATTGGTGTAGTAACCCTGTGGGAGTCTACACAACCCTTGTCCTCTTGGTATTAGGTAACCCACCTTTTGGTATAGGCCTGTACTATACAAGTTGGTAGTGTGACTGAGCAGCCAGGCTTATCTCAAGAGGGGTAAATGTGAGCTGTAGCAATGAAATCCACCAATACAAGTAGCCAAGTAACACTTGCACTTAAGGTTGTTATAATTATTTATTTAACAATAGTTTTTAAATAACTTTTTTTTTTTTAAAAGGCCAATATTGTGAATTTCAGGGAAACCACAAGCAAGTATTACAGTTTTAGAAGAGCAGCAGCTATTCAAAGCCAGTATAGCCTATTGGTACATAACGTGTATGCTATTACTAATCCAGGAACAGATAGGTTGCACCAATGATACTTTTCAGAAGTGTATTACAGAATTCTAAGATAAATAAGAAATCTAGCAGACTTAAGAAAGGCAATCAGCAGTTCAAGGTAAGTAAGAACCTATACACTTTTCAGAGGGGTTACAACAACTCCAAGAGAAGTATGAACTGCAAGACTGTTTTAGGAATGCACTCAGCAGATCAGCGAAAGCAAAACCCAATGGTGCCCTCATCACTTATTCCAGATAGCTAAACCTCTTGGTAAGGTTTTACAGCGATTCAGTTAAGAAGAATAAAACCAACACAATTACTTTTAAGAAAAGTGGAACCATGTTAAAAGTAAGTAAACCAACGTATACACTTTCTAAAGGGGCAACCAACAAGTAATAATTTTTTTTAACACTTTGCAATTTATTTCATTTCAGAGATGTTGCAAAACAAACTCATTTGCAAGTTAGTACTTTTACACTTGTTATATTCTCAAGACAGAAGCCTTATCTTGTATAGTCCTTCCCGAGTCTATAGCATGAGTTTTCTTAGAGACAAACGAGGGGCCCTAGGGGTCTAGAAGCCAGCTCTAGACAGGTCAGGATAGGGTGCAGTTGCAGGAAAGTCATTCCAGAGGAGATCATCGTCAACAAGTATACCTTGTCGTGGGTAAACTAGTATTCCCAAGAATAGTAAGGTGAAATTGACTTTACTTACCATTTCTCTTTGTAGGTCCACACACCCCATTTTATGGGGAGTGCTGGGAGGTTACTTAGTAGCCCCTTTTCCTACATTCTCATATAACTTTTTTATGTTACCTTCACTACTTTAAATGGGTGGTGGCAGTGGTTTAATTTTTCCTACCATTGTGCTTTTCTACCGCAGGCTGAACCCTCAGCCACAGTACAGCACCCATGGGTGTCCATTTAGTCAAAATGGCCCCAGACTTCGTTTTTAACCATTTTCAGTTTGTGAGGTCTTTCTTGGCTTTTACTTTGTGCGTCGAGACAGGTTTGAGCCTTATCCTTGTCTTGCCTTTGGCAGGCTTCAGCCCTGAAGCCTTCCCGTGGCTCCAGTGTGTCTGGAAGGGCAGGAAGTGAGGGAGGGTCCCAAAACTCCCCTGTCCTTTGTCTTTATGTGGGCCTAAACAAAAGCAGTCCTGGATTGGCCGGCTGGCTTTCCTGAAAGGAGAGCCACGCTGCTGTGTGATTGACAGCCTAGGCTGTGAATGAATGGGAAACTTGCTTAAAAGGCGAGGGCTTGGGTACTAGAGGCAGAGTCGACCACTGGAAGAAACATCCGAAGAAACTGCAAAGAGAAGCCCGGTGCTTCCTCCTGGACCTTGAAGTGCCCGGTGAAGCTCTGCTGCTGTGCGGACCTTTTTCATATCGACAGAAGCTCCGGATGGGACGACTTCTTCCCTTGGGTTAGTAGGACCAACTAACCCAGAGATGAACTCCACTTTGGCGCAATCCATGACTTGATGTGCCTCTCCAGTGCCGCAGAAGCCCAATGCCAGGGGTCTAGTGTCCATAACCAAGTGCAACGTCTTCCGCGAAACAAATCCGGCCAAAAGCTACAGGAGCCTCCTAAGGAGACTCCAGAAGCAGGAAAAGCCGATCCAGTCTCTCCTCACCAGAGTGCAGGACCGAGGGGCAAGGACCAGAGATATTCGTTTTTCATCAGTGCTGTTTGCGTGGCGCTGAAACACTGAAGAGCCACTGAATCGAAGGAAATCCGTAGCAACAAAGTTCTTTCTCGAGTACTGCTGCAGGAGCCCTCCAGGCGTCCTCCCTCTTGTCACCAAAAAACACAAAAAAGACTCTGGGGAAAATGTATATAGCCCCGAGATTCGTCCCCATAGCGCGGCTTACGACAGTTTCCAAACTAGAGAATCTCGTGGCTTCCATGTTGTCCCTCCCTTGGGATGATGCACAACACTCTTCAAACACTCTAAACAAAGCAAACAGTTATGCCTTCAAAGAGTACAAACATTTATAATACTTTATTGACATTTCATGAACATATGATAAAAACTTGGTGCATAGCACCCATCAACTAAAAACACACAATTTATTTCATTTTCTATTTCTCAAATTTAAAGTGCAATCGAATCAATACTCATAAATGTTCACCTTTTAAAAATACAAGAATAAAAATCCTATAGTGCAACCATCTGTGCTCAAAAACTGGCTGCCTCTACAATATTTAAGAGACCCCGTGTAATGATAAACACTCCTACTTTAAACAAAAGAAAGTCCCTATCTGGAGGAATCTCTCTTGCAACACCTTGTGTCCTTATTGAATGAATCCTCATGCCTCAGTCCTCCCTCTTGTCACCACGACTGAGGCTCAGGAACAAGGGTCTGCTTGGCTGAAGCAAGACTGAATCCAGCTGGACCACTTTCTTCAAACCAGAGGTACTTTAGGGGTTTGGGGTACTTACCTTATTGCCTCAAGTCATGCTCTCTCACTGGAGTTTTGCACTTACTTACCTTTTTGAGTTGATTTCAACTCCCCTTGCACAGGCTTAACAGCTTGTGCGTCTTGAGTGATTTCCTTTGAACTATCTGACTTTGTGAAATCCGAGAAGTGCATCAGAACTATAGACTTTGTCCAAATGACTTTGGCTGTCCTGGCTCCTTAAAGGCACAATTATGTATGTATTTATTTCATTTGTAAAGCACACATGCATCCCAGAGGCATTGAGGCGCTGTTGCATGTACAGGACAAGGAAGCAAACTCATACATTCAAGAGTAATAGTATCAAAGAACGGAATGAGTAGCGGTAGTATTCCAGAGACATTGAGAAAGGGATTCTAGAACATATTAGTCACACTGTGCATGCTGTAATGTGGATGGGGGGTAGCTCTGCAGGCCTAATCGGTAGGGTGGGTGGGTTAGTTGAAAAGCTGAGTCTTGAGGGCTTTGCGAAAGTTCCAGTAGGATTTCTCAGCCCTCGTGGAGGGGAGGTGAGTGGGGGGGGGTGTCATTCCAGAGTTTGCCAGCACGGTAGGGGAAGCTGAAGTCTCCAGCTTTACATCTCCTCACTTTAGGCACCAGATGTCTATCTGTGTATGGGGTCCTGGTGGGTCTTGAATCCGTTGACTTTGGCAATGCTTGTACCTCATAGGTTATATTTTGTTGGGAAAGGCTTAGCTAGATTTCATTGGAGGATTCAATTGTCCTCACATCATAAGGAAATGTTCTAACCTTTCTATTTTTCCATAACCCTTCCTTCCTGAAATTCAGTCTAAAAAGTATATTGGTGTTATATATAAACGCAATACTATCCTTGTTATTGAAGCCACTTCAGGGTGTAGGAGAAATGCAATTGCATCTCCAAAGAGTATTCACGAGCTTTATTGATTTTGAAAAGTAATTCCAAAGTTTGCTTGACCTTTACAAACAATTGCCTTTTTAAAGAATGCTTTACTAATAGATGATGTTAAATAAATAAATATGTATGTATAACTGAAACCCTGAATGTAAGTGTTACCTGGTTACTTGTATTGACTTATTTGATCTGTACAGATCTCCTGCTCACATATAGGCCTGGCTGCTCAGTCACACGACCAACTAGTACAGGCCTATACCAAAAGGTGGGTTAGCTATTTGCAATCAATATTGCGAAACTGGACGCCCGCAGCCAGCACTCTTCCTAATTTCAAGGTTGGATCATCCAAGTGTTTGCATGCACTTTGGATGTCCATTTGAGCCCCGTCGCCTGCAAACCAGATCTGCTCCATGAAAGATCTGTGCTAACCGCCATTAGCATCCACGAGGAGATTGCCACTCTAAAATGGCCGACCCGGACTTCGATGTGCCTGCCTGCACTCCCCGGATCTGAGGAGGAGGAACAACAGACCCCCTCGCCCTGCCCCATTGGCTCCCTGCCTTCTTCAAGCCGCCAATCGAGAGCCGGCAGCCTCGAGCCGGCTCCAAACAAAGGCACAGTGCCTGTTGAGAGCCTGTCTGGGGCCGTATGGGCTCTGGGCACCCAGTGCTGCCACCCAATACTGGTAAGTCACACTTGCCTTATCCTGCCTACTCTGCCCCTCGATCTGTGAAATCACGCCTGCTTTGCTGTAACATTACTGCCACCCTTTCCTGCACCTAACTGCACGGACCCATGGCATAACATTCTGCCTTTACCACCTAAAACTGTAGTCTGCCCAAAATACGCATCTGGTTCCCTGAGGCACCATCACGTTATCAAGGAATAGGCTGCATCCACCAGGACCACAACCGTCTAACTATTGTTGAAGTTACTGCCTATTTGAACTTTGTGCAATTGCTGCCACTTGCCCGTTTTTGCTGTTATCAGCTATTGTCCCCACAATGATGAAACTAACAGCCCTTACTATTGCTGTATGATTAACCCTCATAGAGGACCACAACACCTAGCTGAACCAACACTGCTTCACTAGCCACTTGCACTCGTAGCATCACTGTGTCCACCAGATTTAGAAGTACTCCCATTGTTTAAATAACTCCATTAATTTGAATCTATTACTGTTACCAGGTTATACTGACTAGCCTTTAAGTGCCCCGTGCCAAAATTGCACCTTGCCTATGTGTGTTTATGCATTGCCTAGCCTTTAAGTGCCCCGTGCCAAAATTGCACCTTGCCTATGTGTGTTTATGCATTGCCTAGCCTTTAAGTGCCCCGTGCCAAAATTGCACCTTGCCTATGTGTGTTTTTGCATTGCCTAGCCTTTAAATGCCCCGTGCCAAAATTGCACCTTGCCTATGTGTGTTTATGCATTGCCTAGCCTTTAAGTGCCCCGTGCCAAAATTGCACCTTGCCTATCTGTGTTTTTGCATTGCCTAGCCTTTAAATGCCCCGTGCCAAAATTGCACCTTGCCTATGTGTGTTTATGCATTGCCTAGCCTTTAAGTGCCCCGTGCCAAAATTGCACCTTGCCTATCTGTGTTTTTGCATTGCCTAGCCTTTAAATGCCCCGCGCCAAAATTGTACCTTGCCTATGCGTGTTTTTGCATTGCCTAGTATGATGAGCCCTGTGCCCAATGTAACTGTGCTGTACACTAGGGTCGCCAGAGACCACTGTGCAATTGTATTGTGCCCTATGGTCACTCACTGACCACTGTGCAATTGTGTTGTGCCCTATGGTCACTCACTGACCACTGTGCAATTGTGTTGTGCCCTATGGTCACTTACTGACCACTGTGCAATTGTATTGTGCCCTATGGTCACTCACTGACCACTGTGCAATTGTATTGTGCCCTATGGTCACGTACCGACCACTGTGCAATTGTGTTGTGCCCTATGGTCACTCACTGACCACTGCAATTGTGTTGTGCCCTATGGTCACTCACTGACCACCGTACACGTGCGTTGTGCCTAGCTGCTACCCTAACCAGCTCGTTGTCTGCTCCCCTCTTGCCAGTTTACACACAACTCCTACCTAACTACTGTACTCACGCCCTCCCATTGCCTTGAACTATGCCAGCCTGGCTCATCCTCATCATGTTCCCCTTCTGTGTCATGCCTATTCACACGCCCTGTAGTAGAAGTAGCTACATCCCATTTAGCAATGGTCTAGCCAAGCTTGGCTGCCCCAGACAACGCCCCATTCCCTGCCCCACACCCTTCCTGCCCACCCAGCCTCCTTTACCCCACAGTGCCCTTATAGACCATATCGCAAAAATCAGCGTCACTCCAGGTCACCCTCCACTTAACTGTGTCGACCTTGCCAAAGATGCTCACTGTGACACCAACCAAAACGTACCCAAATTAACAGAATATCGCCCTACAGCCTACCCTAACATCACCACCCGTAACAAACTACTAGGCTGCAGACTTTGCACCTTACCGAGTGAAACACTAACTACTCCCATGACTAAAGACACCAACAAAAATTCCCATGCAAACACCGGTTCACTAAAAGGAGCCTTACTTAACATCAGGTCCCTTGTTGCTCACCCTACTGAAATCGCCGACCTCATCCGTTCAGAAGACCGGGACTTCCTTGCCACCACAGAAACCTGGCTTCATGCAGCAGCAGGTCCCTACCTAACCCTTGCGGTTCCTGACAACTATTCCATCCTTAGGGCCAACAGATCCAATGCTCGTGGAGGAGTAGAAGCTCTCATTTTCAAATCCTCGCTTGATATTAGATCTGTCACCGTCCCCATACTAAACTCATGTGAACACCTGTCCATTAAAATACAAACTTCACCTAAGACCACTATCACCTTGGAACTAATATACAGGCCCCCTGGCCCAACAGGGACCTTTGAGGAAGATATAACCTCCCTCATAGCAGAGAATTCTAAACCTCTCTCACAGAATATTATCCTAGGTGACTTTAACCTGGGTCACAATGATCCTCATGATACCCCTGCATCTTCCCTTGCCAATGCCCTCTGTGAACACAACTACACTCAACTCATCACCTTACCTACGCATCAGAAGGGCAGAACCTTAGACTGGCTTGCTGCCTACAGCTGCAACATCACCTCTAAGGACCCCCAACCCCTCATATGGACTAACCTTCTCCTACTTTCATTTGATATTAGTACCAACAACCCAAACCACATACAATGCTCCCCGGCACCAGCTTGTCTGACTAGAAATAAGCGAAACATTACCGTAGAAACCCTCATACCATTGGTTCTACCTACCCTCAATATGATCCCTGACACATCGGGCCCTAACGTACTTGTAGACACCTACAATGACGCCATGTTCAAAGCTATTGACATCATTGCCCCCTTAAAATTACATAAAAGCAAACCTAGAGCCCATCTCAACTCCTGGTACACACTGGAACTTAAAATACTAAGAAATAAGAAAACGAAAATGGAAACCCTGTGGAAAATGAATCCATCTGAGGAACACAAAATTAATCTCACCATTGCATCCTCCCTCTATAAAAAAGAAATAATTTGCACCAAAAAGGAAGCCTATAATGTAAGAATAAACAATGCTAGCTCCAGTACTAAAGAATTATTTACTATCTTGAAGGAGCTAGAAAACTCCAATCCACCTACGGACACGTCCGTGAAGGATCAATTATGGTGCACTAGCATCCAAGATGCCCTTGCGAATAAAATCACCGGCCTGCAAACGAAAATTGAAAACAAAAGACTACAACTCTCCAAATGTAACCTACCCACCCCTAGTTCACCTACTACGTCCAATATCAACTGTGGCTTCACCTTCAAAAAGGTAACCGCACTAGAAGTGCAAAAAATTATAACTTCTCTCAAACCGTCAAACTGTAAAGGGGACAGCTGTCCCGCACAGATTATAAAAGATGCCGCAAGAGACCTCTCCCCATTTATTTCTAAACTTATAAACGTATCATTCTCTACTAACTCAGTACCTAACAATTTGAAACAGTCATGGGTCCTCCCTCTTCTAAAAAAACAGACCCGGGACCCAGCCATTCCTACTAATTATAGGCCTATCACCACCGTTGGCTTCCTGCTAAAAATCCTGGATAGAGTTGCCTACCTGCAAATCCAGAATTATCTAGAATCCAACCAATTATTAGGACTGCGTCAATCTGGCTTTCGACCTCAGCATGGAACAGAAACTGCCCTTGTTGATCTCAAAAGTCAGATCGACGACATTAAAGATAAGGGTAAGGCTGCTATCCTACTCCTCCTAGACCTCTCAGCAGCTTTCGACTTGGTCGAACATAAAATACTCTGTAACCACCTCTCCTCTGCTGCTCATTTCTCCCCTTCTGCTGTCACATGGATACAGTCCTTCCTGGCCAACAGAACCATGAGGGTCTTTTCCCCTGTGGCTGCGGCAGACCCATCCCCATTACGTGTGGTGTCCCACAAGGCTCATGCGTTTCCCCTACTCTATATAATATCTTTACAAAGCCTCTCTTTGATAAATTGGATCGTCTGGGTGTCACCTATACAAACTATGCGGATGACACCCAGATACTCCTCACCATATCTGGCAATTAGAATACTGATGTCACCAGGATCAATTAAATTTTCTCTGTCATTCAGGCATGGATGGCCACACATGGCCTCTGCTTGAACGACGAGAAGACCGAACTGCTCATTGTTGGTTCACCTAACAACCTACAAAAACTAAGCCCCAACTATTCTAAAATCATCATCGATGGCAACACCAAACCTGTCGCCAAAAACGTGAAAACTCTTGGTTTCTATCTTGATTCCAATATCAATCTCACCAAGCAAGTCAACTCTACCGCTTCTTCCACCGCCTACACAGGTAAACTAATTTGGGCCTGTAGACCTTTTCTCTCTACTAATAGCTGCCTTACTCTAGCGAGAGCCCTTATACAGCCCAAGTTAGATTACTGCAACAGCCTCTACCTAGGTGCAAACCAAGCTATAATTAGTAAACTCCAAGTCATTCAAAATAACGCGTTACGAGCAGCACTAAATATTCCTAGGCGAGAGCATATCTCCAACTCTAGAATCACATGCAAATGGCTCACCATCCAACAATAAATTAACCCCAAAACTCTCTGCCTCACATACAAAGCTCTCAACCACTTAGCCCCCCCCCCAATCTTACCAATAAATTCACCTGGAAGCAGTCCAACAGAATTACTAGATCTTCCAACACCCTAGGTCTCATGGTGCCCAGATTTAACTCTAAAAGAGCCGGAGGCTCTAGCTTCACTGTCCTCGCCTCCCAACGTTGGAACTCCCTGCCACTAAACATTAAGTCAGCCAGCTCCTTCCAGTCCTTCAGGAAACTTGCCATTGGGTGGCTATTAGCACAAAGTCAATTAGTATGCTAGACACAGTTACTATCTGTATATATTGTGCATATACCAGTTATGTCTTAATTGGCCATGGCCTGTACTCTCTGTATATAATTTTTTGCTAAAAATATCACTGTTAATTACCATGTATTGTGCTTTGTAACATGTACCAGTGCCCAAAACAAGCTAATACCAAGCTGATAAGTCTTGTGTAGTCTCAGTGTGACTGCACCAATTCTTACCCAACACAATATTAGGTCTTACTCGCCTAGTATAACTGAGGTTATCCTGAATGTAGTTCTAGGTTTATACTGTTCCATGAATTTGTGTTCCACTATTCAGAAAGGTATCCTGGTAACGGGGTTGGTTTACTAAGGGATTCCTTAACTAAGTGCCAATGCATGACTGACAGGGTCTACTACCCTTGAATTACTGTAAGTAATCTAAAAGTAACTAGTGGTTTTACTCCTCCTGAATAGGCGTGTTCTATTCCAAATGTGTATGATTAGATCTGACTTGCCTAGAAATACTGTTAGTGATTTTACACAAGATCTATGCTTTGGTCTGTGTACCTTAAGCATTGTGTTAAGTTTTTATATTGCGTGTATTACTCTATGACAAAGTACTTACACACCAAGATTTACCTTAGCCTATTTGTATCTATGATAAACCTTTATTTTGTACACTACTTCTGGGTGTTTGTTGAACCATTTGTATCCTACAGGTTCTTTGTACTTTCCCACTGCCTCCCTCCCTCCTAAGAAAAGCCTGGCTGCTCCAACTATGCTACCAAATACTCAGGCGGTACAGCCTTATACGAAGAGTGGAGATGTGTACTGTCTCAGTTGTATGGCATTACTAAGCCCTTAATTGGACTCCAGAACAACTGTCCTAACAAGGAGGCGATGAGAGTATTGCAGGAAGCAGAAGAGGATATAAGAGAGAGCATAAGAAGATCATGCCTCATCAAGGGGCACTACTATGAGCACAGATGAGAGGGCAGATTAAGGCCGGCATCTTACCTGACCTTCGGAGCCCAGGGAAGCCCCTTCGGGAATGTGAGCCTTTCACATGGGGGGTGCGAGATGGGTGGGGGCATCACCTCGTCCCGTTCTAGAGGGAAGGGCTCTCCCTCAAGGGTGGAGTCGTCATCGTTTTCCTCCTCTTCATCGTGGGGGTCTTCAGTTTTGTAGGGGTCCCTCTCATTGAAGGCATCCAGATTATCCTGTTTGATGAGAGCCTGAAACCCAGGAGAAGAGTCATGTTACGCATGTTAAATCCCAAGCAGCACGCTACCATTACGTGACAGAGCACCAAGCAAACCCAAACCCCAGGTAAGAAGACACTGACGCGGAGCATGCTTGAATGATTTGGCTTTAATTTGGAAATATCTAGAAATGGAATTCATTCCTGTGCAGCTCCTAGTACAAGGCACTAAAGTGCTCCTGTAAACTGCCCACCGTATTAGCTGGAGCCAAAGGCAAAATTAACAAAGGGCTCAAACATGGCCCAACGCAAGAATAAAACCCAAGACAGACCTCACAAACAGAAAATGGCAAAAAAAGAAGACGAAGCCATTTTGAAATGGTCACCCATGGGTGCTGTACTGCAGCTGAGGATTCAGCCTGTGGTAGAAGAGCACAATGGTTGGAAAATTAAACCACTGCCACCAGCCATTTCAAGTAGGGAGGGTAACATGATAAATGTTACATGGTTTGGTAGGATAAGGGTCTACCAAGCCCCCCCAGCACTCCACATTAGATGGTGTGTGCTGGACCCACAAAGAGAAAAGGTAGGTAAAGTAAATTTCACTTTACTATTCTTGGGAACAATAGTTCACACAAGAAAAGGTATTTAAGCCTTAGGAGAAATCTAAAGGAGTTCTCTGACACTGCACTGAAGGTGCTGTGTGTCACCATACAAAAAGTAGATGCCTATGGAGTTTATCAGACTCCAAAAACAAAGAAAACACAAAATACAAATCAGGTCAAAGCACATGAGAGAGTAAGAAAAAGGGCGCACTCACTCCAGGGTAAAAATGTAAAAGTCCTTAAGTCCAGCTAAAGAGCTGGGCGTCTCATTTCTGAGAATTCTCCCTAACACTCGTCCCCCTCAGACTAAGGGACAGGAGGATTGAATCCACTCTTGGATGCAGCTCCTAATCCAGTCAGTCATACTGTCTGGAAAGACCATAAGCATTTTGGTTATTACACCCTGACCTGTGTTCTATGGTGAAATCAAACCCTTGGAGGCTGATTGACAACCTTAACGATTTAGGATGTTCCCCTTTCATCTGCATTAACCATCTTGAGGGTTGGAGGTCTGTCTGAATCACAAAAGTAGATCCATACAAGTATGGCCTAAACTTCTTCCAGGACCACACAACGGCAAAACATTCACGTTCAATGGTTGCCCACCTTGTCTCACGGTCCTTCAGTTTCCTACTTGTTGGGGAGAATAGGCATCTTTTAATGTGTGTTACACAGCACCCTCAGTGCAGTGACACAGGGATGTCTTTTTAGACTTTCCAAAGGTTTAGATACCTTCTCTGGGATAAACTGTTTCCCAGAGAATGTAAAGTGAAATTGACTTTACTAGTCCTTCCAAATTCCTAGACCCAGCACACACCATCTTACAATGGAGTGCTGGAGGGGTTACATAGTATGCTCTGTGTCTACATACTCATGTAGTAGTCAAATGCTACCCTTTCCTATTGAAAAGGCTGGTGGCAATGGTTTTACAATGAACTACCATGATTTTTCCAGACCGCGAACACCGGTAGCTAAAAATCACGGGAGCCATGTCTTTAAAGATGGCGCCTTAAGCCCCTTTGTTTAAACAGTTCCCGGTCTTCTTTTCTCACTGTTCCTTTTTGGAAAGGTTCTTCTAGTTGTCTCTGCACGCCAAACCAGATTTGGTCCCTTTGTTTGTATGCCTTTGGCAGGATTCAGGACTGAAGACCCCCTCTGGCTGAGTGTCTGGGGTGGGCAGGAAGTGAGGGAGGTGCCCGAAACTCTGTGCTTAGTTTTTTTTATTTCTATTACATTTCTAATGCACCAGTAACTCGCAAGTCTCGGGGTGAAGGGACATGAACATGAAACAAACACACAATAACAAGGCCGCAGAAGTATGCATCTAGATGGCTAGAAAAAGGCATTTAGTTGAAAATGAGTCTCTTCACCTGCTTACGAAATCGTAAGTAATTTGTTTCTTTTCTTATATTTATGGGCAAGTTATTCCATAATCCTTCTGTAACAATCGGAAAGGATTTACCAAGACCTAACTTGCGTTTGTGCTTAGCTGCCGCAATCTTGTTTTGATCTGCTGATCTTAGAGTGCGGGTGGGTACGTAAGTGTATATTTTGGTTTTCAGGTACCCTGGTGCCTTGCCATTGATACAGCGTTGTGCCATGGTGAGAGCCTTAAACTGAATTCTATTTTCCACTTTAAGCCATTGCAGCTCTTTCCTAGCATTGCTAATGTGATCAAATTTGGGTATACGCTTAATGATACTGACTGCATTGTCCAGTATGATCTGGTAAACTTGGAGACATTTGTTATTAGCCCCTACCAACAGGGCGTTACCACAATCCAGACTGGACAAAATGGTTGCCCTACCCACGGTAGCGCAATTGTCCTCTGATAGATATGGTCTAAGATAATAGCTACACGTTTTCTTTATATATTGCGTCTGCGCTTCAGCTCCTAATGATGCTTCCATCATCATGCCCAATGTTTTCACTTTGTCGAGAACCTTGATCTGTATATTTTTGATCTGAAATGAGCTGTATTGTGCAGAAAGAGTTTCTAGCCTGCTGGGAGCCGAAGACCATTAGCTCAGTCTCCTTTCCATTTAGGCACATCCAGTTTGTGTCCATCCACTGTTCTATACTGGAATAGATATTAAGTAGGTTGTTGTCGTCCTTTTTGTGATCTCCGCTGCGTTCCATCACTAGCTGAGTGTCATCAGCGTAGTTGGTAAAAAAAGATGTTTATCTGATCCAGGACCTGGCAGAGAAATCGAAGATATAGGTTGAACAACAGGCGGGACATGCTGGCTCCCTGTGGGACCCCGCAAAGTATTTCTCTGTCTGTCGAGAATTTGTCTCCCCAGTGAACCTGTGATGTCTTATTTTTTAGAAAATGACATTATCCACCGTTTAGCTGCTGATGAGCAGTTGGGCGTTTTACCCAGAGCGGTTTCAAGGAGGTTATGGTCATATGGTCAAGTAGATCAAAAGCAGCGCTAAGATCCAATAGGATAGGAAGGCCTGGTTTCCCTTTGGCCATAATACTGAGCGTCGTTGTCTGCAGATCTATCATAGCCGACTCAGTACTATGTGCAGGTCTAAAACCCGACTGTTGAGGATGAAGGGATTCCGACACCTCGACATGTGCCTATAGTTGTGAGGTAGCTATCTTATCCATGATTTTTAATAGGAAATTACAATTGGTAATGGGCCTGTGGTTACTTATGTGTCTAGGGTCCAAGTCTGGTTTCTTGACTAAAGGAGCGACAGTGATCCTTTTTATGTCCTGGGGGACTAATTGATCCCTGAAAGAAGTATTAAGGATTCTGGACAATAAAGGAGCAAAGATATCGGAGTTTTCTAGAATCATTTTTGCTGGTAAGATATTTCCAGCACAAGAGGTTGGCTTCATAGAGGCAAGTGTTTTTTTCATATCCTCTGAAGTGATAGAAAAGTTAAACGTTTTGACATTATCAATAGCCTCTTCAGGGGGTAGATTTGATTTTTTGAATTGTTTAGTTGCGATTTCTTGATTAGGTCTCTTGCTTTTTCGAATTTCAAGTAAAAAGCTTTTTGTGTATTCTCACAATCCTGTTGAGACGGAGTAAAAGGAGGAGAGATTGTCCAGGGGGTAGATTTGATTTTTTTAATTGTTTAGTTGTGATTTCTTGATTAGGTCTCTTGCTTTTTCGATTTTCAAGTAAAACTTTTCACAATCCTGTTGAGACGGAGTAAAAGGGGAGTTGCCTTGGGTTTCTCGATGGACTTCAGGATGCTAAATAGTTTACTTGTGGCATTAACCGCTGATGTGATTTGATTATTGTAATACCGTTTTTTTGCCTCTGTTATCTCTTTCTTCTATCTTGACTCTATATTCTTCCTTTTTTCTTTGTTTTCTAGTGTTGGGTTTTTTTCCATACATTTTCTAATTTTCTCTTTGTCCCTTTTAGTAATGACAAATCTTTTGAAAACCATGTGTGAGGTTGAACATTGGATCTCTGTGTATTAAGTTGGAGGGGGGCATTCTGGTCTGCCAATTCTTTAAGATGATCTAGTAGGATTCTAACTGTTCCCTGTTGATGATGTTAAAATTCCTTCGAGCTAGTTTCACTGGGGGGGTGGGGGGGTTCAGAATTGTATCTCTAGGGAATGGAGTGGTCGGACCAAATGCAAGGTTCTGTCTTGTAGTCGTGTGTATTGAAGTTATTTGTCACTACCCAGTCCAATTGATGCCCATTTTCCATTGTGGGAGCGCTGTTGGTAACATGAACATCTATATTAGTCTGTAGGAGACCCAAATGCACTCTGGCGTGATTGGCTGGCTGACTGTCCAAAAAGGACAGCCACCCTGCTGGGTGAGTGGCAGCTAGGCTGGAATGAAAGGGAGAAAACTGTTTAAAAGGCGAGTCTCTTGGACTGGAAAGCAGAGTCGGCCACTGGAACAAAAGAACCGAGGACTAGCTGGAAGAGGACGGCTGCTACAACTCCTGGACCGTTGGTTTGCCCGACAAAGCCCTGCTGCAGGTCTGAATTCTGAATTGCCAAGTTCATCTCGACAGAGAAGCCCCTTCAAGGACAACTTCTTCCTTTGAGTTGGTGGGACCAATCAACTCGTAAGCCAACTGGATACCATTCTCAAGGCTGGTTAGGATTAACCAGGGAGAGGGATACCAGCTTGTGCGCTTGAATATACAGCTGCTGGAACTGAAGTGACTATCTTGTTTGCCTTTTCGACGAACCCGTGCAGCGCAGGAGTCCCCCGACGTCCTTCCTCTTGTCCCCATGACCGAGGCTCAGGAACAGTGAGATCTGCAGGACCTGCCAGGAACCAATGTCTTCAGCAGCATTTTGTTCTTCATAGTAAGGTACGATGCCAACCCGATTGAGAGAACGCCACTCTTGCGGTGAAAGTTTGTGAAACTTTCCCAAATGGCAGGCTTAATCAGCTTGTGACCCGACATATGATTCTTTTTTGCCTAAACTACTTCTGAGAACATTTGCAAAGACTACCATTTTATACCAGAACTGCTCTTTCCTACCCACAACACTAGCCAATTGACAGTGGCATGGCCTATTGATTTGAATTGAACTCTTCTGGTGAACTGAAACTATTTGCACTGTCTAAGTATATGTGATCTATTCTACTTACCTTGTCCCATTTTGCTCACTTCTCACTGTCATTTGGCTCCTATTTCAGGGGAACTCTCAAACTGTCTCAAAATCTTAAAGTTGTGTATGGAAGTGTATTGGTATATAATATTAAGTGGTCTCCTTATAGTGAAATGTTTTCTAAATGATTGTGTAATAAATTAATAAGTGTTTTACCAAGAAACCTTAAGTAGTGTCTACTTGAACGACTGTGATTGAAAGTCGTCTGTGTAATTACTTGTACTGCTCACATTCAATCTTGAGATAAGCCTGGCTGCTCAGCTCGCTACCAACAAACTGTGTGGTACAGACCTATACCAAAAGGTGGGTTTGGCTAACACCTGTAAGTCCTAATTGTGTGTAGTGGTCCCAGAGGACACTGCATGCAATTCTGCCCAACACTACTGATGAAGCAGATGGGGTGTTCCGAACCTTTCTCATCCAGCGGGCTCAAAACTGCACCTAGCCCTGTGTTAAAAGCATCTGTTTGTACAATAAAGGATTGGTTGTAGTCAGAACCTCTCAAGACTGGAGCTTGACAAAGGGCTTTCTTCGGTCCTTAAAAAGGCTTAGTGCACGCCTCATTCCACCGGACCTTCTTGGTGAATTTCGGTAAGGAGATCACATTGAAGGGAGACGCTATGATCCCATAATTCTCTATGAAGTTCCTAGGAAGACTCTCACTTGGGTTTGAGTAGTGGGGGGTCGCACAGTCTTGTACAGCTTGTACTTTGCTATGCAATGGCCTTATTTCACCTCCTCCTACCTCATGTCCAAGGTAGATCACTTTACTCTGACCAATTTGACATTAACTAGCCTTCATGGTCAGATGGGCCTGTTCCAGAGCCTGCAAAACAAATCCTAAGTGGTCAACATGTTCTTTCCAAGTAGGGCTGAGCACTGCAACGTCATCCAAGTACGCCATGCAAACATCCTCTAACCCATTCAGAACAGATTCACCATCCTCTTAAATGTAGCAGGTGAATTCTGTAGTCCAAAAGGCATTACCTTAAACTAGTAGAGGCCTCCTGGGGTGGAAAATGCAGTTCTCCTTGGCATGGTCTGTCAGAGATATTTGCCAATAGCCTGAAGTCAGGTCAAATGTACTGAGGAACTTGGCTGAACCAAGTTTGTCCACCAGCTCATCTGTCCTGGGTAAAGGATGGGCATCAGTCGTGGTGACTGCAGTAAGAGCTCTATAGTCCACACAGAATCTCAACTCTTTACTTTAAATAATCCTATATTGCGCGGTAAGGGACCCAGGGCATGATGGCGCGGACATAACAAAAACAAACATGACACATGTGTGCGAAATGTGGTTCCTGCTTTTGGTACTAGTACAACTGGACTAGCCCATGGGCTTGTAGATGGCTCAATAACCCCAAGATCAAGCATCTTCTTGACCTCTTCCTTTATGTGGGATAATCATGATCTGACATGCTGTAACCCCTGCTTTTGACAGGGAGACTGCAGTCCCCAAGGGGTCAAGCCTGGCGTCAGTGAGAACAGGGAGGAAAACTGATTCAACAGAGCCTTGCATGCCTACTGTTGTTGCAGAGTCAAATCTGAAGAGAGTTTTACTCTTTTGTCACATCTGAGATTTGACCCCCAGAGAAGATCAGGGAGAGGCACACTCTCCTCCTCCTCCTCCTCCTCCTCTTGATCAGAGGATAGAAGCAAAGCTCCTAGTTCTGGTCTGGAAACATAAATCTTCAGACAGTTAGTGTGATAGACCCCAGGGGCCTCCATGAGATTGCCCAAGTCCACTAAATAATTGACCTCTCCAAGTTTACCCACAACCTTGAAGGGTCCAATCTATTTGTCCTGTAAGGCCCTCTGCATTGAAAGTACCATAACCAAAACAAGCTGTTCTGGAGTAAAGTCCACCATGCTGGCCTTCTGGTCATGCCAATGTTTGACCAGCCTGACCTGCTTTCAGTTTATCTGAAGCTTCTGTCATCATGAATGCCATCCTCTTCCTGAGGCCTAGCGTATAGTTAGTGACTCACTGGTTGTAGGGAAGGAGCACTCTCCAACCCTTCCTTTATCAGGGCCAAAGGGACTCTGACTGGATGACCATAAAGAAGTTCAAAGGGGCTGTACCCAACCCCTGCTTGACTCTATAAGCAAAGATAAGGCATGGCAGTAGAAGGTCCCACTTTCTTCTAAGAGGTTCTTCTAAAGCACCCATCATGCTCTTCTTAGTTCTGTTAAACCTCTCCACCAACCCATTGGTTCGGGGATGGTAGGCTGTTGAGAACTTTTAAGTCTCTCCACAGTTCTTCCACATGGTCTGCATGTAGTGGGACATACATTTTGATACCCTGTCAGAGAGCACTTCCTTAGGAAAATCTACCCTGGTAAACATACCAAGGAGGGCCTTAGCCACTGCCCGAGCAGTAACAGTTCTCATATGTATGGCATCAATATACCTGGTAGCATGGTCTACCACAAACAATATGAATCAGTTGCCTGAAGAGGTTCTAGGGGACTCCCACCACAGGGAGGGGCACTAAAGCTGCCACATTCTTTGACACACTGACAAGTGTGGCAGCTCTTACAGAATATCTGTACATCAGCCCCCCATCTTGGGCCAGTAGAAGTACAGAGATCACCTCTCATTGGTTCTCTTGAAACTCAAGTTGCCAGCCAGAGGGATCTCACTTGCCAACTGAAAGAACTTCTGTCTCACCTCCTGGGGCACTACCAGTCTCCCGTAGTCCCCTTGGGTAGACTCAGTTGGTTCACTGTAGAGGAGGTCATCCTCCCAGTAAAGGCTATGCTTCCCTGGATCCTGGCCTTACAGCTGGGAAGCGGTCTGCTGGCGCAGACCTTCTAGTGAGGGATACTCTTTGTCCTCTGCTGAAGTCTGCTCTAGAGGGTCCACCTTCTGCAAGCAAAGTCTGCAGCTCACGATGGTCTCTAGGATCCAGATCCCCAACACAGGGATGGCTTTCTTCCAGCTGTGTCACCAGAAGCTGCCTCTATAGAGTATGGTTGGTCTACCCACTCAGCCTCAGCTGGGGAAGGGGTCACTGGGGTGACCTGGGACAGTTCTCTCAGGGATGTCCTTGTCCAGGTTTGAGACCTTTCTTTCTCCCAGAGACCTTGGATGTCTCCCTCTTGTTCTTGGAAATAGAAGGGTGGCCTTGAAGTATTGGCAATCTCTTCAACCTCAAACTGAGAGTCTCTCAAGTTTGCCTCTCTGGCCAATCTTGTTTGCTCCTACGTCTTTTGCTGGGAGGACTGGGGGTACTAGATACAACTCCAAGAGTTTTTTTTAATCATTTCCGAACATGACTCTCCGTGGCCCTTTATTCTGTTCTCTAACAGGAATTCTAACAGTCATATTATTGCACTGGATGAGAGGTGGCAGAATAGGAACCATTTTGGATGGGGCCTCCTGCAAGCTTAGTGGGACCTTTAGGTGCCTTAGCTACATCCTCAGGTTTGAAAAAACGTTAATCTACCACTGTAATGCTTGCCCCAGTGTCTCCGATGGCAGGGGTTTCCTGGCCATTTACAAGAACACTGTCCTAATATTCATTGGTGTTATCTGGTATGTAGTTGTACACATTCTGTTGTTCCCACAGACCCATACACAAATGAAACACTGGATTGAACTCTAATGGGGTCTTCAGTTAGTTGAAAGTGTGCACATGCCATTTGTACTTCTCCCTCAGGGATGAAGGCTAAGGAGGCAGTGTGGACCCCTGAAGGTTTGCCCTACATCTGGGATCCTTTTGCACATGATCGACAGACCCACATACAAAACATTTTCCAACTGTTCCTGAAGAGAAGCGTCTCCGGTTCCGGAAGCCCTCAAGACTTTCCTCTTCGCTTCTGCCTTCGTCCCTCCTCTCCCCCCTGCTGATCTTCTCTCGCTCTGCACCGTGCACCTGGCCTACCTGCTGACTTCCAGGCCAGGTACCTGCTCACCCTGCCACGCACCCGCACTCCCTCCGGGCAATCCCTTGCACTGGAGTCTGTATCTGTACCCATACAGCCACCCCTTTTTCCGGCACTATCAGGCATACCCTGTCTGCTGCCTTAAACCCAGCAGTCGCCACTTGCTGGCTGCACTACCACTGTTTGGTGCCTTTGATTATTTATTTATTTTAATTTGTATCTGTTTTTCTTTGCACTTCTCCCCCTCCCATGCACTTCTCCCCTTTGCCTCTCCCATGCACTTGCTCGTTCTCAATGTCACTGGGCCTAGAAAGAACGTTGTTTTTGTTCTACCTTGTTCCCTTCTCTTGCCTTGTCGTGCTCTGAAACACTTGTCTACAAGCACGATAGAAATAAAATATCAATAAAAATGGAATGGTGGTTTCTGTTGACCTCCCTTTGGTTTGGCACCAGAGGAGAGACCTACCCGGTTTCCCATGGAATTTTCCCTTCCTATGCTTGCGGCCCTCTTTTGGATGGTGGGAATTGGAATTCTCTTTTCCCTCTTTCTTGTGCTGCTTTCCCTCTTCCTTTTTGTGAGTTGCCCCATGGTCCTTGTGAGTAGCCCTGTTGGCTACCCACAAGTCAGCAGCCTGTGCTAGCTTTTTGGGATCAATTTCTGAATCAGCCAAGTGCTGCTCCGGCTCAGGAGAGCAGGCATCAAAAATAGATTCTAACAAAAAGATTCCTCATTCCTTCAAAAGGAGTTTATTCTGAACCCCTTAACACAACCATCTAAGATCTTCAAACATTCACATACCCAGGTAGTCCAAGGGGTAGCATTAAGTCTTTTTGAGGGTCCTAAACCTCTTAAGGTACTGGGAAGGATTTTCACAAATCAGGCCATTAATGCCAGCTTTACTGATTCATAATCCTTTCTCTCAATGGCACTCAATTCCATCACAGCCATTCAGGGGGAGCCTAGACATGAGCCATGGAATTAAATTATTACCCCCCGATTCCTTGAAGACCACGGGTGCATTAAACGTACCCAGCCAATCCAACACATCAAGTTTAGGTTCATACATACTGACGGCTTCTTTGGGCAGGCGAGGCCTCTGGGGACTAGCAGACCTAGAGGACCCTGAACGGGAAGCAGAATCAAGGGACATCTTTCTCACATGCATTTCATGCTGCATTCCTCTTTCTCTTAGTTTCAGCTCTTAGTGTTTGGCTTCAGCCTGGGCATTTTCTTTCTTGAACTCCAATTCTAATCTTAGACTTTCAAGAGAAACATTATGGGCTTAAATGTGGACCTTGTGGGGTCCCAATGGAAAATGGCTGAGGCGTAAGGGCAGGCTGCGGCAGAGAGGATCTCTCTTCCCAAGACCCCTCCAACTCCTCTTGCTGATTGGAGCTCGACTCTAAACTAGCACCCTCATCATCTTCCACACTGCGTGGGTGAGTAGGTGCTACAGGCCTAATACCCACGCTTTGGTGATTCAACAATCAATTCACATGTTTTCCTGTCAGAGTCAGACCCCTGGTTTGTGTTAGGCAAGAATTGATGTAGTAACCCTGTTTGAGACTACACAACACTTATCTGCTTGGTATTAGGTAACTCACCTTTTGGTATAGGCCTGTACTACAGTTGGTAGTGTGACCGAGCAGCCAGACTCATCTCAAGAGGGGTAAATATGAGCTGTAGCAACGAAATCCACAAATATAAGTAGCCAAGTGACACTTCTACTCAAGGTTTTAGTTATAAATATTTATTTATTTAACAGTAGTTTTTAAATAAGCATTCTTTAAAAGGGGCAATATGTATAACAATCAAATATACTTTAAAATATTTTTCCAGAATCAACACAAAGCTAGTAGATACTCTTTAGAGATGCTTCTTACACACTTCCTACATCCTGAGGGGACTTTACTAACTAGGACAGTAATGGCATTTATATATCACTACTAGTGCACTTTGTAGATTCTGAGGTTTGTAGAAAGGAAAAGTTAGAGGAAGGAAAAAGGTTAAACAGGTAGAGCATGTGAGCACTAAATCTTCCAATTAAGTTTACATAAAAACCTTTCCCTGCAATAATAGTTTAAAACCAATGCATCACCTATGAGGGTGAGTAAGTACCAAAGTCAAATGTACTAGAAGATTCTGCAGGGAGTCAGGGCAACCCAAGTCAATTAGAGCAAGGTCTATGGAGCTGTTAGATAATAAAAGTCTTGCACAAAGTTAGAGAGTTTGTTGATGAAAAATCACTGTAGGGCCACAAGCTGTTACACTTGTGAAGGGTAGAACTGAGATCAACTATAGCAAATTAACTACTGCAAGTCTCAACTGAGAAGAGCAAAGCTAAAGACACTGAGTTAAGTACCCCAAGTCAGAATAGTACCTTTGGTTAGAAGAAGAGTGGTCCAACTGGCTTCTGTCTGGTTGCAGCGATGCAGATCCTGGGTCTCAGTCGTGGGGACAAGAGGGAGGACGTCTGGGGACTCCTGTGGCAGCAATTCAAAGGTCGGTGGCAGCTACATGCTTTTTTCGGATCAGCAGCACTTCACGGTTTCAGCACTCTGGAAAACTGCACCACCGCAGTTCTTGGATAACGGTTGGGCTTCCTTCACTCCAACCAGCCAGCCAATCAGGACTGGTTTCGTTCAGGCATACTTGAGAAGAACAGCCACCCTTCTGGGTGATTGACAGCCTCCACAGGGCTGTGAAAGAATGAGAACGAGCTTAAAAAGGCGAGGTTCGTGGGACTACAGTCGACTGGAACATCCGAAGAAGAAATCGTGAAGAGAAGCCCGCTGCAACCTCCTGGACCTTGAAGTGCCTTGTGAAGCCCTGCTGCTGCGCGTACCTCCTTTTTCAAATTGACAGAGAAGCTCCGGACGGAACAACTTCTCCCCTTGGGCTGGCGGGACCAACTAGCCCCCAGACTAACTCCTGGGGCAACCCCGGACTTGCTGTGCCACTCCTGTGCTGCAGAAGCCCAATGCCAGGGGTCAAGTGTCCATTGCTGAGTGCAACGTCTTCCGCTGAACGAATCGGGCCAAAAGCTCCAGTAGCCTCCTAAGGACCCTCCAGAAGCAGGAAATCCCGATCCAGGGAGCAAAGAAAGTCCAACCGGGGATATTCGTTCTCCATCAGTACTGTTTGCAAGGCACTGAAACCATGAAGAACCTCTGAACCTAAGAAAATCCGTAGCTGACTAAGTCCTCTCCCGAGTACTGCTGCAGGAGCCCTCCAGACGTCCTCCCTCTTGCCCCCACGACTGAGGCCCAGGAACAGGGGTCTGCTTGGCTCATGCAAGGCGGAATCCAGCTGCAACACTTTCTTCAAACCAGAGGTACTGTGGGGGCTTGAGGTACTTACCTTATTACCATAAGTCGTGCTTTCTCGAGAAATGCACCGGCTTACTTTTTTGGAGTTGATCTCAACCCCCCTTGCACAGGCTTAACAACTTGCGTTTCTTAGTGATTTTCTTGAACTGACTTTATCCAAGAAGAACAAGTTACTTACCAACTGGTAACGTTCTTTCGATTGGATGTTCCTTCAACGTATTCCTCATCTTAGACGTATTCCATCCAGCTTTGCTGCTCTGAGGACATTTTTTCGGCAGAGGGCGGCGTGCGTCAATGTCGTCGAGTCGATGGTCCCTCAGAGGCCTCCGTCGAGGGTGACGTCATCGGGTGTATAAGTAGCACGTGCGGCGCCCGTTGGCCTCAGTTCTGTTTTTCCCCTTTTTATCTTTGATTTTGTACTGTGTAGATTATGCCGACAGACAGGTATCAGCCCGCGAGATTTGAGTTGGCAATAACCCGGAAAAATCTACAGAGGGGTAGGCTGGGAGGGCGATGAGGAATACATTGGAGGAACATCCAATCGAAAGAACGTTACCAGTTGGTAAGTAACTTGTTCTTCGAGTGGATTGTGTCCTCCAACGTATTCCTCATCTTAGATGGACTCCCAAAGCAGTATGTATAATTTCTCTGGAGGAGGGGTTGGATTTTTCAATGCCCTTAGATGGCGGAATAAAGCACTGCTTTTCCAAAACTCAGTTCCTTACACTGGGAAGCATCCAGGCTATAGAATTTTGAAAAGGTGTGTAGTGAAGACCAAGTTGCTGCTTCACAAATGGACCTTATTGGAACACCTCTTTGAAGGGCTGTCGAAGAGGCGATGCCTCTGGTGGAATGAGCCCTTAACCCTTCTGGTGGGTCTTTTTGTGCTAATCTGTAGCATTCTGAAACACAAAGCACAATCCAGTGTGAAATTGTCTGTTTTGTCACCGATTGACCCAGTTTCCTTCCTGTGTAGCCTATAAACAACTGGTTGTCCACTGTAAGCCTAGAAAGTCTAGAGATGTAAAAGCTTAAAGCTCTTTTTGGGTCCAGTCTGTGTAGTCTTTCTTCCTCCTTAGAAGGATGAGGTGGAGGATAGAATTTGGGTAAAACAATGTTCTGACTTAAATGAAAATCAGATACTACGTTCGGTAAAAATGATGGTTTAACCCTCAACACAACTCTGTTCATATGGAACACAATATAGGGTGGCCCAGAAGACGGTGCCTGCAATTCGCTCACTAACATCTGCAAGAAGAAAGCAACTAAGAAAGCAGTTTTCCATGTTAGTAATCTTAATGGACACATGTGCATAGGCTCAAAAGGTGCACACATTAAGAATTTTAGGACTAAATTGAGATCCCAAATCGGTACTTGAAATGGGTGAGGAGGAAACACATTAGTGAGTCCTTTTAAGAATTGTGTTATCAAAGGAATTTTGAAGTAGGAGCATTCTTCCGATGAGCGCTTGAAAATGGAAAGCGCTGCAAGGTAACCTTTTATTGTTCCAACATTCAGACCTCTATGTGCTAGGGTCAGAAGAAAAGATAGTACTTCCGGAATAGAACATAGAAAAGGATCGTCATTCTTTTCTCTGCACCAGTTGCAAAACTTTTTCTAACGCCAACGGTATAGAGACTTTGTTGCTGGCCTTCTTGCCGAAAGCAACACCTCCGTAACATCATCTGGAAGGTTCCGATCCCTGTATCACAGCCTTTCAGATACCAAGCATGAGGGTTGAGCGTTTTGAACTCTGGATGGTGAACCTGACCCTCCATTTGTGAGAGAAAGTTCTCTCTCTGAGGAAGACATACTGGAGGATAGATGGACATGTCTAGAAGGTCCGGGTACCACGTTCTCCTGGCCCAATCCAGGGCAATTAGGATCATGCGGCTCCCGAAGCGTCTCAGCCTCCTGATGACCTGAGGAATGACGGGAATCGGAGGGAACGCATACAATAGTGGGAAATTCCACTCCACCACAAACGCGTCCCACAGGGCTCCTCTCGGGCAAAATTCCCTTGAGCAATACCTTTCGCACTTTCGGTTGATACCGGTTGCAAATAGGTCTACTTGAGGAGTTCCCCAAAGGGCGAAGATCTCTTGAATGACTTCCTGAGCTAGTTCCCAATCGTGGGACGCCGTGCTCTGCCTGCTCAGAGCATCTGCCGTCATATTCTCCTCCCCGGCTAGATGAATTGCTGTTAAAGAGATTCCCTCCTGAATGGCCCAATACCAGAGCTGCATTGCCTCTCTGCACAGAGGTAGTGACCCCACACCTCTTTTGTTTAGGTAATGCATGGCCACTGTGTTGTCCGTCATTATCAGGACATTCTTTCCCCTGACAGATAGCAGGAAAGCCTTCAGCGCTAGTCTGATTGCCCTCAGCTGTAAAAGGTTAATGTGTAGTTTGGACTCCGATGGAGACCAACGACCATTGATTGTAAAATCGTTGGCATGAGCTCCCCATCCCATGAGTGAGGCGTCCGTCACTACTGTGATCTCTGGCCATGTTTGCCAAAAATGTTCTCCTTTTAGGATGTTCTCTGTACAAGTCCACCACAGAAGATCTTGTCGAACCTTGTTCGGAATCTGAAGAAGATCCGTCATTTGACCTGAGAACTGGGACCACTGAGTCTTTAGAGCCCATTGAAGGGATCTCATCCTCAAGCATGCCTCTGGCACCAGGAAGATGCAGGATGCCATGAGGTCGAGCAACCTTAAAAAGTCGTAAGCTTGGAGATTTTGGGCATTTTGGAATTTGGAAATCTGACGAATGTCTTGTGCCCTCGACTTGGGAAGCAAACTCTTTCCCAAGGATGTGTCTAACACAGCCCCTATGTACTGGAGCTGTTGTGAATGTGTCATTTGAGACTTCTTGAAATTGAGGGAGAAGCCCAGTTTGTGGAGGAAGTGGCAGGTGACTTTCAGATGATCCAGTGCTTGCTCGGCAGCGCGCGCTCTGATCAACCAATCGTCCAGGTAGGGGTAGACAAGAATCCCCCCTCTCCTGAGGTGCGCTGCCACCACTACCATTAACTTGGTGAAGACCCTCGGGGCGGAGGTCAACCCGAATGGCAGGACTCGAAACTGATAGTGTGAGTCGCCAACTACGAACCTCAGGTATTTTCTGTGTTGGAGATGAATCGGAACATGAAAATAAGCATCCTGGAGGTCCAATGACACCAACCAGTCCTGGAGTTGAAGGGCCTGAAGGATCTGAGAAAGGGTACCCATCTTGAACTTGTCCTTCCTGAGGAACTTGTTCAAGCTTCTTAAGTCCCAAGATGGGTCTCAGTCCTCCGTCCTTTTTGGGGATCAAAAAATATGGGGAATAACATCCCTTGTTCTTCTCCGCTGCAGGTACTGGTTCTATAGCACCTTTCTCCAGCTGGGTTAGAACTTCCTGCTGTAGGAGCGGGTTTGAAAACTTCAACGGGTGTCTCACTGGTGGATTGCTTTGAGGTTGCGTTAGAAAAGGAAGGCAGTAGCCTTGGGCTATTATTTCTAGAGCCCAAACATCCGAAGTAATGGCTCGCCATTCTTGCAGATGCTGTGACAGCCTGCCTCCTACAGGTGTTTTGTGATGCAAGTCCTCAAAGTGGTTTTGTGGCGGGTGTTGCAGCCGCTGATGGCAAAGAGGCTGCAGCTGGAGCTGGCTTTGCACGTTTTCCTCGTCCACCGCGAGTGGCCTTTCTCTGGCCCCTTTGACTGGCCATTCATCTCGCCTTTCCATATGAGGAGTAGTAACGATAGGATCGTCCCCTCCACGATTGTCCTTGAGCACGAAAAGGCTGAGGTTGCCTAATAGCAGCTCCTAAAGATTTGGCAGCTGCTTTCGAGGTCTGCAACCTCTCAAGGCTCTTGTCAGCCTTGTTGCCAAAAAGGTGAGACCCGTCAAAAGGCATGTTCAGAAGGCGGTTCTGTACGTCCGGTGCAAAACCCGACTTCCATAACCACGCAAATCTGCGCATTACCGTGCTAGTGCCCATGGACCTGCTTACACTATCCACAGTGTCCAATCCAGGTTGAAGGGATTCCTGCATGGCCTCCTTTCCATCTCTAGCGATGGCTAGGAACCCTTCCCTTTCTTCCCCTTCTGGTATGTGCTCCGCTGCCATTGCGATACACTCCCACAGAGTGTACGAAAATGTTGCCAAGGCACATGTGGAGTTGGCAGATTTTAAAGCCATACTCCCCGCAGAAAATACCTTCCGTGCCCAACCATCCACACGCTTATCGTCCCGGTCTGGAGGGATACAAGGGTACGCAAGGTTGTTAGAAGCTGTGGCTGCCTGTATGACCAGACTCTCGGGAGTTGAATGTTTGGACAGATAGCCGAGGTCGCTACTGGCCGGGCAGTATTTTGAGGTGAGGGATTTATTTACCAGAGGAATAGAATCCGGAGTTTCCCCAATTCTTGGCAACCCTATTTTGCAGGGCTACATTAAAGGGTAGTACTGGGTCTTCGGTGGGACCATGATCCAATATATCTGTTAAATCATCCTGGTTGAATTGGGCTGATGGTCTAGCCCATCCTAAGTAATCTACTACCTTCGTCATTAATTGGCGGTATGATGGACTGGCATGCTCTCCTGGTTCTGGTCTGCCAAAGTCATTTTCAGGAGATGTGTCAATGCCACTTGCATTGTGTAATTATTCCACCAAGTCCCTCATTCTGCTTTCTTCTGAAATCAAGCATTCTGGGAAATTTGGGGTTCCAAAAGGTACATTTTCCTCATCAGATCTCTCCTGTTCCTCATATATTTAGGTCAGGGACTTGAAAAACTCCTTCCTGGGGAGAGGCTTGAAAACCTTCTCTGGGAGAGGAGGAGGAAGAGATGTATTACAGGGCTCGGAGGATATTACAGGTCTTGTAACCTTATCTTTCCCTTTTTCTGGCTGCCCTGGCTACCCTGGCTTGGCTGGAGCCTTTGGCGCCGAGGGCTTCGGCGTCGACAAGGGCGTCGACGGTGTCGACCACATAGTGGTCGTCGACGGGGTTTGCTTCGAGGGCATTGAGGCGCTCTTCGAAGATTTTCCCTTCGAGGTGTGAAGGATCTCAGACGGCGTCAGTGACCTCGAACAGTCGACTCGAGCGTTTTTCGCTCGGCGTCCTAGAAGGTTCCCTATCCTTCCTTTTTCGATCACCTGGGCTCGAGGGCGTGCGAGTGTCGGAGCGATGATGCTCCCGGCCGGCTTCCGAAGAAGGCGCGGACCGAGGCTTCGCTTTCTCAAACACCTCCATCATTTTGACCCTGAATGCTTCCCACTCTTCGGGAGATGAATGTTTCGTGGGGCATTTCATCCCTTTTGGAGACTCGTCTGACGACGAGGTGGAGGGAGACCTGTGGCGTCGTTTCTTCTTTTTTTTTTTCCAAAGACGAGCGATGGGAATCGCTTCGGGACCTGGATCGATGCCTTTCACGTCGAGGAGATTTCTCCTCACGGGACCTCGACTCGACGCTAGAGGCTTTACGATCGGTTTTGCGACCTACCTGTAGTTTTCCTCTCCTTTCTCGAAAGGCCTTCCCCGTTATCGCCTGACACTTCGTACAGGCCTCCATGTCATAGCCTTCTCCGAGGCACCACAATCGGTGCAGGTCTGTGATCAATATTTTTGAAACGCACGACTTGCACTTCTTGAAACCCGATTTCGGGGTCGTGGTCGGCGTCTATGACGAGGACATATTTCGTTATATTTATTATTCTTCACAGAACTCGAGGCATGCCGAATCTCTGAAGCAACGTATACTGCGGAAAAACAGAACTGAGGCCAACGGGCGCCGCGCGTGCTACTTATATACCCGATGACGTCACCCTCGACGGAGGCCTTTGAGGGACCATCGACTCGACATCGATGCACGGCGCCCTCTGCGGAAAAAATTTCCGAAGAGCAGCAAGCTGGATGGAATACATCTAAAATGAGGAATACGTTGGAGGACACAACCCACTCGAAGAAGTGCATCAGAACTATTGACTGTGTCCAATTGACTTCGGCTGTCCTGGCTCCTTAAAGGCACCCTTCCTAATCCATTGACTTTGTCAATGCTTGTCCCAACATAGGTTGTAATTTGTCGAACACTTTTACTGCTGGGAAAGGCTTACCTAGATTTCACTAGAGGATATTCAAACTGTCTTCACGTTCTAAGACAGTATGTTCTAACCTTTGTATTTCCCTAACCCTTCCTTAATGAAACCAAGAGTCTAAAAAGTATATTGGTGTTTGAGATAAATGCAGTACTATCCTTGTTATTTAAGTCACTTCAGGGTGTAGGAGAAATGCATTAGCATGACCAAAAAGGTATTAAATATCTTCACAGCCAACAAGGCTTGACATATATTTAACATAACACAATCCAATTTCATCACATACTATCATATTCAAAACCTTAAAATTAAAATCAATTTCTATAAAAACAGAGTGCTGACAGACAATTCCCTTAACATCGATACAATTAAGTCATGAAACTTCATAATGTGAAAAATAAGGTTCAGGTTATTTCCATGTAGGAGACATGCCCATATTTCATTCATATTCTCAGTGCTGCTAGTGTTGTCATTTGCCTTCAGATATTTAGTTCTTAAAAAGTTAAGGCTCTCACATTGACAAATAATGTGTACTGCAGATTCTGTAGAGGATGCGCCTCACAATCTACATAGTCTTTGGTCCCTAGCAATGCCACATTTTGCACCCATAATTTTAAGTGTATCACACCTATTGAATTTAAAGAGCAAATATCGCCTAATGGTGTTACTTTCAGGGAATGCCGCTTGGTATTTAGGTTTTTTAGAAGCATTTGACCAAAACTCTAAAAATATACCACTATTGGCGTTGGTTGCAAGATTGATCAAGTCACGTTCTTTCACATATTCCAGTATCGACACTTTCAGCAGCTGTTTCACCTTTGTATGAGAATGTTCAAGCCATACATAGGAATTTTCCTTTGCCCATCTATTTTGTTAAAACATTTCATCAACTCAACAATAAAAAAGTGTTATTATCTAGTGTGCTCAATTTGAAAAATAGCATTGCAATTTTATATTCTAAAGCACATTAAATTATATTACAATAAAATATATTCACAGGGTAACTATTTCGGCATTCTGAATAAAATCCTTAACATTTTCGCTTCAAGCTTATTCATTTTATTTTTTAAATGTTTGCCCCAAATTTCCGCAGCATATAGTAAGCATGGTACAACTTCAGCAGAACACAGCAGTTGGCTCGAGCCGCCTTGTCTGCCAATAAAACGACTCGGTGCCATAGCAGTCTTTATGCATTTCATTTTGGTTTCGTTCCAGTGTTGTTTCCAAAACAGATTATGGTCTATTAACACCCCTAAGTATTTAATACATTCTACAACTTCTATCTGTTGGATATTAATAAACCACTTAAAATTGGTAGAGCAAGATTGTTTAATTTTACCTAAAATTTAATAACCTTAGTTTTCCCGATGTTGATTTGTAGACCATTTGCGACTGCAAACCTTTCTAGAGCATTCTAATTGGTCTGTAGACCTTTGGGGGTATAGTCTAACAACCAGAGGTCATCCCCATATCCCAACCAGCCTAACTTCAGGCTGCCCAATGTAATATCTGAGGGTGTTGCATACAGGTCAGCCAAAATGTCGGTTAGGGACAGGTTAAATAGCGTAGCTGCTGGAATGCAGCCTTGTTTGACTCCTCACAGTGTTGTTATAGATTCAGATAATTTCCCTTCTCCATCTAGTCGCACTCTCACAGATGTCTCTGTATGTAGAAGTTGGATCATGGATAGTAGCCCAGCCGGTATTCCCCCATGTTTTTAGCTTGGTCCACAGTTTTTCTCTCACTATGGCATCGAACGCTGCACTGAAATCTATAAATGCGCCAAAAACAGGCAGGTTGTGTCTATACCATGAATATTCAATAGCGGCCACTAAATTAGAACTATTGTGTGTGGTAGATGATTTCGCCCGAAATCCTGATTGGTAAGCCGGAAGAATGTGATTAGCTGCTATAACCGAGTCAGTTCTGCAAGAAGAATTTTTGCAAACGTTTTGGCAGTGACATCTACCATTTCCAGCAGCCTATAATTACCTGGGTCTTTCTAGTTGCATTTTGTATAGGTAAGATGACACTTTCTCGTTATGTTTTTGGTTTTCTAACATGCTTCCCTATCCACTGAAATAGAATATGTAACGCTTGTGCCCATTTTTCAGGGGACAGCCGGGCAAGCGCAGTGCAGGTGCCGTCAGGACCTGCAGCCCTAAAGCCATGTACATTCTCAATCAGTTTGGTGAGGCTCCCCCTCCAGATTGCCACAGTAAGTGGCAGAGCGTCCTCTTCTATTGCCTGTGCGCCCACAGGATCCATTCTTGTTCTGTTACGCTGTTTATAGGCAACGTTTTCTTTTTGGAACCATCAATTACACACTATGTACCCCCATTATTATTATTCTTAGCAAATGGAGCTACATTACGCCAAGTCTCATTTGCCTTAAATGCTTGATGCTGTTGTAGCGATAATTGGTGCTGTTTTTTGGCTACTCTTATTTTAGTTGTAGCATCTAGGCATTTAGATAAGTCTCTGATCATTACTCTTAGTGCAATGCATGAGGCCAAAAAACAACCATCAAAGGGATTCTTCTTAGCATGGCAGATATTCAATTTCTCACTATTGCTTATGTATTTGCGTTTTGAATAGTTAATGGTACCAACCATCTGTTCAAAAGTTTCAATCATTATATCATCGCAATTATCTATTAAGGAGACTGTATTTTCTATACATTTTATTAGCTCACATTCTGCTACTATTTTATGTTTTTCAAGTTTCGTAGGGTTCCAAGTAATACGATTGCCTGTATTGTCAATGCCTATTTGACCATTCAGTTGATAAAGGCCAGTCTCTTTAGTAGTAGTGGTAGGCAGCAGTGGACACCCTACTGCCATATCGATCAGCAGTGAATTAGCACTTCCATTAATGACTAGATCATCAATTGTTGACAGGCTGGATCGGCTTACCCGTTTAGGACTGCCATTACAGTCACTAGCAGAGTTCCCATTGAATCAATTGATGTTTGAGGAACAAATTGGTCCAGGGTATTCCTTGAGTGTTAGAGAAAGCGTGTTCAATGGGTCCAGCCCACGGTCTTTCTGTAACCTGTGCATTAGAATACACAATCTTAGCATTCAAGTCTCCAAGTATAATAATTGGTTTATGTTAGGGAGAATTCACAGAAATGTGCCAATTCCCTAATACTTTAGAGACCTCAGCAAATTTGCTGGATTTTAGGACTTCATTTTTCACCTGGAGAGAGCGAGACCCTTTTTTTCCCACTCATTTATTTTAATGTGATTTGAACTCTGCGTTTCTTTTGGTTGTGGAGTCTGATAAACTCCATAGGCATCATCTTTACATTGTGTCACACAGCACCTTCAGTGCAGTGACACAGGGAAGTCTTTTAGATTTCCCAAAGGTTTAAATAAATACCTTCTCTTGGATGAACTACTGTTTCCCAGAGCAGTGGAGTGAAATTGACTTTACTTGCATTGTAACTTTCTAGACCCAGCGCACACTATCTTACTATAGGGTGCTGGAGGAGTTAATTAGTATCCCCTTTGTCTAGTTTCTCATGTAACATTTTTGTGTTACTCTTTCTACAATGAATGGCTGGTGGCATTGGTTTGCTTTTAACTACCATTGTATGTTTTTTACCGCAGGCTGCAAGTGCAGCCTTAGTAAAGCACCAATGGGTGCCCATTTTGTCAAAATGGCCCTGGTCGTCTTTTTTCGCCATTTCTTGTTGGAAAGGCTCTTCGAGATTTACTCTGCATGCCAAACCAGGTTTGGTCCCTTTGTTCGTCTGGTCTTTGGTGGGATTCACGAGTGAAACCCGCCTCAGGTGCCAATATGTCTGGCAGGGACAGGAAGTGAGGGAGGTGCCTGAAACGCCCTATGCTTAATCCCCTTGGTTACAGGAATGCACCCAAAGGTGATTGGCCGGGTGGCTGTCCGGCAAGGACAGCCACCCTGCTGTGTGATTGACAGCGAGGCTGGAATGAATGGGAGAAACCTGCATAAAAGGCGAGGCTTTTTGGCTTGGAAGGCAGAGTCGACCAGTGGACGAAGGAATCCAAGGAAGAACTTGGAAGAAACTGTCAGGCTTCAGCTCTACCTCCCCCTTCTCCTCACCCGAGTCCTCTGAAGTTAGGTCCTTGAGAACAGTCTCAGCCCTTAGACGGTTCTTCTTCTTGTTGGAAGCCTTGTCCTTAGGTGTCCGGACCTTCCGCTCGTGTAAATAAGGTCTGGCCCCTCCGGAGGCCACCTTGACAGAGATGAGAATCCACCCTCGGGGAACCCCTGTGGGGCCAGCCTTGACTCCCGGGGAAAAAGCCAGAAGGCAGAAAAAATCCTGGAGATCTTGTAGGTAAGAGGTGCAGCAGATGAAACACTCCCGTCCAGCTCGGTAGCCAAAACCCCTACTACAGATGGATTGAAAGAGCTGAAGTAAGGTAGAATGGAGGAGGTAATTCCACAAGCAAGATGAACAGAAAGGGAATTACTGAAGAACCGGAATACAGAAGGAAGGACTGCAACAGGAGAGCGAAAGTACACGGAGTGCAGGTAGGTACAAACAGATGGAAGGATAGTACACAGAGTACCGATAGGTACAATCAAATGGAAGGATAAGCTGTACTGCTAAGAGGCAGAAGAATAGCGGAAGCACACAAAGGCAAGATAAAGTAAGAAGCGTTAGAGAGGAATGGCCAGACGCCACAGAAAAGTAAGTAGGAATAAGTAGGAGGAGCGAAGTAGAGCCGCAAGCATCCGATGCCGAGCGCAGGCGGCGGAGCAGGGAACGGCGAGAGAACGCTCAAGCAAGAGGTAAACAAACCGACACCAGAACCCGAAACACAGAAATGAAAGTAACGAAAGGCAATGAGCGCTCAGGCGTGTAAATAGACACAAGAGGAGCTAGCAAGTACAGAACACCGAACAAAAGGACTACGAGGAATCGAGAGAGAATACGTATACTACAGGAGTAAACTGAGCGTCATAGCGAAAGAACACAGATACAACGCACCAAACCAGGGGGCGGAGTCAAATTTTATAGGGGACTCCGCCATGTTAGGTGAGGACTAGAGCGTAACAAGTGGAAGCATGTTAGTGCCTCCAATAGTTCCAAATCTTCCACCCGCGGTTCCTGACAGAAACGGCTGCTGCAACTCCTGGACCATTGGTTTGCCCGGTGAAGCCCTGCTGCTGTGCTGAGGCTCCAAATTCATCTCAACTAGAGAAGCCCTGCAAGGACGACTTTTCCCCTTGATTTGGTGGGACCAATCAACTCCAAAGTGAACTTGTCTGGACATTGTCAGGATTCCAGGGTACATAATAAGGTTTTCACATAAGGGCATTCACTGTAAAGGTTGTCCTTTTAGGAGTATGTCCACAAGTACATGTCTGAAACAATCTAGCAGGCAGAGGTACAGGGGCGGTGGTTGTATGGTGGCTTGCTACTGAGAAACCAAGGAAACTTTCCCTTAGTGAAGTCTTCAGGAGTCATTTGTTGCGCCAAGGCAAGATGGAGCTTTTCAGCAGCAGCAGTAATTGGAGGAGACTGGCAGTGAGGTACTTTGGAATTTAACTGGGAATTCTATCTTTCATTCGAGCATTCAAGGAAGCAGTTCACAGTTTTTATATTTCAGCAGAGTTTGAGTACACGTTTGAAGAAGTCTTAGTCAAGAAATTATATTGCAGTGGAGAGATTCCAGAATCTAAAGCAGTTGAAGAAATCAGCTTGATAGGTGTGCTGAAGAAGGGCGGTCGTGAACAGATGAAGCAAGATAAGTGTCAGAGATTTACTTGTTTAACTAAAACAAGGATCATTTGAACAGTTCCATTTAAATTTCATAGAGCGTGTAGTTCAAGGACACGCAAGAGAAAGTCTCTTACAGTTAAAACAATTGAAGATATGCGAGTTAAGGTGTTTGTGGCAGCATAGAGATTCACGCTCGTTTCCGTAGTGTGTGCATGATTTTACAGTGCGCGTGTTTTTGTTGTGCTCGAGTAGACTAATGCTAACCCTTTTAATAAGGCGTGCGGTCAAGCGCAAAAGTAATGTATTAACCTTTCAACTCAGAATACACTAATATAAATAACTCACTTCTTGTAAATAAGTTTTACTCATGCAATGTGTGTCGCGTCTTTCATTTTGGGCGGATTAAAGGAAAGGACCTGTTGATGCATGCACTCCGTCCGGGTCCTGCACTTGATTCATCTATTCCATTTGTTCCGTCCATTCTATGCACTGTCATTCCATTCTATCCGTTCCATGCACTCAATCTATTCTGTGCACACCAGCCGTATCATGTACTTATCCTTTCAATCCTCTCGTCCACTTCGATCATCTCTTCTATTTAATTGATTTCATGGATTTCCTTAATTTCATCTACTTCACTGCTTTCATCCAGTTTATTCTTTTCATCGACTGGATGATTCTTTTCATCCAGTTCACTCGTTCTATTCAGTATTATCTGTTTTAATTTACATTGGCGGTTATTAGTTTTCGATTTCTCGCTCGGATCATGATGTTGGATTGTTATTTATGATAAAGCAGCTTTGGGCGGAGGTCATTGATTGCTGCTATCTAGTTTGAGTTAAGAGTCGATTTTAGGGGAAGAGCCATGTTTTCAGTAATTTGCAGAAGGACAGGAGGTCCTCGGTGATTCGGATGTGGGGTGGAAGTGCGTTCCACAGAGTGGGGGCCAGGGTTGAGAATGATGATCCACCTAACCTGACTGAGTTGGTTTTTGGTATGACTAGGAGGCCGACAGAGCTTGATAGAGTGCGTGGAGGATGGTAGGGTTTTATTTTGTCTTGAAGATATTGAGGTCCGGTTTTATGAATTGCTCCGTGCGAGATGCATAGGGTTTTGAAGGTCACCCTTCAGGCAACCGGAAGCCAGTGCAGAGTTTTGAGCGCTGGGGAGATGTGATCTCTTGGGCCAAGTGCTAGTAGCAAATTGGCTGCAATGTTTTGTGCTCTTTGCAGTTTAGTCAATTGGTACGCGTGGACTCCGAGGTAGAGGGGGTTAGCATAGACCAGTCTTGACATAATTGACTAATGGCTCAACACCTCACTAATCCCGCTGATCGGGGTGGGGGGGTTTAGATGTATCAGGTTGTGGGAGCTGAAGATGGCATCAAGTGTGTGTCCTTTATAGTGAGTCGGCCTGTTTATATGGGTTTGGAGGTAAATCGCATCTAGGCCGTCAACCAGAGAGTGGGTTATAGGGTTGCTGGGGATGTTAAGCCATATGTTGAAGTCTCCTAGATTCCCCTTGGGTTTGTCTGCTAGGTAGTTATATCTGCTAAGAGACTATAGGGTGGGCAGACTTGAGGGGGTCTGGCGGGCCAGCATCACTCCCGCTGGAAGCATCAACTGGACCTGACAGACAGCCTCTCTGAGCTGGCTGTACTTCCTTGCTGCTGCAGGAACCGAAGTGCCAGGGAGAGGAACACCAGATTGGAGTGCATCACTTTTAAGTCGGACCCAAGCTGCTGTAAGATCCTCCGGACTCCCAGGAAGCAGGACTAACCAAGCCTGAGCCACCTCAGAGTGCTGGACCCCAGATGCGAGGAAAGTCCGAAGTGGTATCCGAGAGTCTGCGTGGTGCTATTTACTGAGACGCAAGGAGCTGAAACTGTGAAGTGCCGCTGAATAGAAGTTTGTCCTTTTCTGATGCCAGCCGTCCCATTGGGTTGCAGGAGTTCCCATAAGACCACCCTCTTGTCCCCACGACTGAGGCAAAGGAACATCAGGATCTGCAGAGCCACACAGGAACAGAAGCCAGCTGGAACCATTTCTTCTAACCAAAAGTACAGTACAGTCTAAGAGAACTTACCTCATGTCTTGTAGCCTTACTTGTTCTCAGTTGAGACTTGTCTTGGTTGCTTCTGTAGAGTTGCTTGCATCTTTTACTTTTCACAAGCCTCCCAGCTTGTGGCCCTACATTGATTCTACTTTTTCTACAGAGACTTCTAAAACATTATACAAGACTTTTACTTACCTGCAAGAAGTGCTTCAGCTCACCTAGACTTTTGCCCAATTGACTTTGGCCTAGCCTTGCTCCCTGAATGACTCTTTTCCTCAGACATTGTGTTGCCTTTCCTTCCAGGAAGGGGTTAACTTACTTTGCATTGGGGGGTTTCAAAAGTGCTTACCTGCTTCAGAATATTTGTGTGATCTCTTGTTTTATTCTAATAACCCTTTTCTTTGACATGCTTCTAAGTATTGCTCTAAATGCAACAGTGATATTAATGTCCACAGTGTCCTAGCTATTTAAGTCACCTGAGGGTGTAGGAAGTGTCTGTGTGCCATCCCCAATGGGTACTTGCTGATTTAGAGAAACTAAGGGTGTGTATTTTGGAGTGTATTTGTATGTTACTATCATACTGCCCCTTCTGAAGAAGGCTTATTCAAACTGACTGTTAAATACATTAATAATTGTTTAATCAAGAAACCTTGCGTGTAAGAGTTTATTTGGATACTTGTCACTGTGAATCTCTGTATAACTCCCCTACTGCTCACATTGACCCCTCTTGAGATAGGCCTGGCTGCTCAACACGCTTCCAACCTGTGTAGTACAGACTTATACCAGAGGTTGGGTACCTATTGCCAGGAGGTCAAGGTTGTTGTAGTGCACCCAAAGGGTACTACTCCAAATCTTGCCTGTGTAGTAGGATAATTTATTTTTAAAATCCTACTGACAATATGTGCTTTATTATATGCACCGTTCGGAGGATTATATACGTTCCCTACTAACAATGAAGGGGTTGTAGGCTGGTTACAGCTTATTTTTTATATTTTTAATTATTTATTGTGCGGTAGCCAGAAATGGACTTTTAGCACATTTAGACAAGACAATACACAGAAATAAAACAGATAAAAATGCATCAATCACTGTACAAGCTAAATAACAAAATAAACAAAACCTACATTATTGAGGGTCAAACAATTCAGTCTGTTATTAACTCTAAATCCTTTAGTACTCCTCCCACCTCAACCGAAAGAGCCATCTCATTACCAGAAGACAATCTCGCCCAAAAATCGTCAGTACTAAGACTAGACTCATTGCGAACAAGTCTGTTAAAGTATCTAGTCCTAATACTCCAAGTCCCAAGGCAATTGGATAATAGATGTTAAGTCTGGACTTCGTTATTAAGGCACCCGTCACAGATTGAAAGAGTCCCCCCCCTTCCTTATCTCTAGTGGCTAGAATTTCTCGAGTAGGAAGTAGGTTTAAGCGAAATCTCAGAAAAGAATATCTAAACCAAGGGTTAGGAGACTTCTTTAGACAGGCCGGCACAAATGAAAGTGGTTTATCCAACATTGTCAGAGAGGATGATCTTTTAGCTTTTCGCATATTATCAATCGTGCCTATCCAGTCACTCAATTTCAGTTTTTCTTTCACCTTTAGTGGATTCTGAAGAAGCAATTAAACATCACAGACACAGCCAGAAAATATTTCCAAATATTTTTGCCCAAATCTATGCAGGAAACCATTATTCCCCAATTGCAATTCTATAGCTGTTTCCTCAAAGAGGGAGTTCTTTGGAGGATCTAAGATGAATCTGTAAAGAGCCAACCACTTCCATTCCAGCCATGATCTAAGTGATGAAAGACCAAGTTCATATCGCAGGCAAACAATAGGTGCGCAGTCTGGCAGAGCCAGGGTACGTTTCCATATCCTTGCTTCTATTATATCCCAGTCTATCTCCATAGCTACACAGTTGTAGTCCAAATCATATAGAATTATGGGAACTACCTTTCCTATGTATAATCTTAGGGGAGGAAGGTTAGAACATTTGCCAATTGGAATTGATTTTTTTCATCAGTGCACCTAATTTCACTAGCTTTAGATCAATAGATAACAGCAGGCTACTCTTTGTTGGAAAAGATCTTAATATGGCTCCCAGATAGGTTAATTCAGAGACAACCTCTACTGGAGACTGATCCAAATTCCAAGCAAAGTCCTTCACTATTTTATTTGGTCTCTTGAATAATAGGATCTTGGATTTTGTGGGATTAATGTTTAAATTATTGATTCTTGCATAAGATTCTAATGCGGACAACAGACGTTGCAGCCCCACTTGTGAGTAGTCCAGGACTGCTACGTCATCCGCATAGGCTAACCAATTTACTTTAGCATTGCCAATGGTTGGAGATATTAAGCCAATATCCTGCAGCCAATTAGCCAGATCTGCCATGAAAAGAATGAAGAGCAGAGGGGCTATTAAACAACCTTGTCGTAGCCCTCTATCTGTCCTGATTGGGTTTGAGAGCAAGCCCGATTTACCAAGTCTGACCCGCATATAATTATTGGAATGCAATTGTCTCCGAATGGAAAGTAAACCAAGGGGGATGCCCCAGGCATCAAGTTTTTCCCACAGTAAGTTCCTATCTACCATATCAAATGCCTGGGATAGGTCGATCCAGGCTCCAAACAGGACAGGGCCTCCCTTAGTAAATGACTTTGCAGCAAGACAGTTCAAAACAAGCCCATTCAATGAAGTAGATGGGCCCTTTCTAAAACCTGATTGCTGCTTTGGGATAATTCCCTTAGTTTTTACCCAGGACTCTAATTCTCCTAAAATGATGCCAGAAAAGATTTGGCATCGGCATCTAGCAGGGAAACTGGGTGATAGTTTGAAGACAGTAACCTATCACCCTTCTTGTAGCTTGGAATAACTATAGATTGTTTCCAGGAGTCTGGGATTCTCTTCTGGATAATGAGGTTATCAAATAGTAGTTTTAAGACCGTCGCCCAGCTGAAAGGATCCAATTTTAGAATTGAATTGCTCAAACCGTTAGGGCCAGACGCTCTTAATGCTGAAGATTTCTTGATTAACAATACAAGGTCTAAAACAGTAAATTCAAGAGACCAGCTGGACATTAATTCCACAACCGGGCAGAATGGAACCTCCGAGTCATAGACCTTGGCAAAGTGGTCGATCCAGACCCACTCCTGGATAACAGAATCCTGTTTCTGGTGATGAGTTACCTCATTCATTCCCACCAATGACCAGAAGTTTCGAGAATTCCTAAGAGATAGAGCATAGAGCATTATCTCAGCATCCTGCCGGAGCACAAAATGCCTCTGGGCACGAAGCCAATTCCTATAGATGTGGTTTTGTTTTTTTACTTCATCCCCATAGGCTTTGGCGCCTAAACCAGATCTCTTTAACTTAGATCTCTGACGCCTCAATTCATTCTTTTGGGCTATAATTTGAACGTTAAAAGAGTGTTCATGGATCTTGTGGGATTTCTGCAGGGAATGCTCAAACTGGGCCAAGTCAGACAAGAAGTTCAAGAAGACACCAGGCGTACAGGACTCAGACATTTGCTGGGCAGAACGATGACTCACCCTATTTCTCAGCTCCTTATTTAATAGTTTTCCCCCATTGGTAAACTTTCTGATCGCATTACCTGCAGTATTAGTAGAGAGCTCTCGACCATAGTGCGGGGCCACTAGATCACAATCATAGGACATAGCCACCTTCAACATAGCATGGTCATCAATGTTACCATCCTCCATAACCAAACTGCAGCAACTCTCAAAGATATTTCTTGAAGCAAAGAGGTAGTCAATCGTAGAGAAAGAGGTACCTCTGTGCCAGGAGGGGGCATTCGGGATGTCCCCCTGAATGTTCCCATTCAACATGTGGAGATTCCAATCCTGCATGAAATCTACCCACATTTTGCCATTGCTGGATGTCCGTTTGAGATTTCCTGACCTTGGGTCCAGTGTGGAAATACATTGAGAGTTAAAATCCCCGGCAATAAGAATATCATCTGCCGGAAATCGCAAGGAGCATTCAACAAAACCATCAGATGGTGCATGCAAGAAAAAAAAAAAAATCACACAATGGGAGAACACCTGGGTTCCAATACAAAGCATTCTGTAGCACTTCTTCTTGACAGTCTCACCATAAGGATGCCCTGAGTACCACTTGAAATAATAGAGGAGGTTTTAAAGAATTCATTACTAGAAGCCACCAAGAGACCCCCCCCTTGGTCTACCTACCCCTGAACCCAAGGCCAACTGCTGATGAATAGAATAACCATCCATACCCACCACACAAGTTAACCAGGTTTCCTGGAGAAGAATTAGATAAAATGTTTTAAACATTTCTGATCTTCTGGGTTCCTCAGAAAAGGCAGCATAACCTCTGGTATTCCACGATAATACATTGACCCGAATGTTCACTAGAGCTTTGGTTGAGACATACCCATTTTAAGAAATACTTGTGAGATTACTTCGGGGAGCATATCCCACACATTCAATTGGCCAACTGCGGGCCCAACCTTATTTGTTGCTCCACAAGCGGGCTCTTGATTAACTAACTGGCGAGAGTATACAGAAACTGGTACTGGGCAAGTCAGGGAAATCTTCAAATCCCTCTGGTCCCATGCCACAGCCTCTCCCATAATCAAATCTAGACCAAGTCTTGACTTCAATACTAATTCCGCCGTATTAGTGTCGAGACCAAGCGGGAAGCTCACTGCCTCAATATCTGCTGATGAAAAGTACTTCAGAGCTGGAATTTAATTCATTTCCTGTAGAATTGCAGAACGATTTAAAGGCGAATAATTTTGTGTGGCTGTAGATTGTCTTGATAAGAAAACTCTCAGATCTAAATTCTGCTTCTGCGGATTAGCTTTCCTCTGATGTCCCAATGGGATATTTCCATTACCAATCGGAGCTCCTACACCATTAGAAGCTCCAATTCCAGTTTCTGGAAGTAATCCTTTCTGTTGCTCTTGTGGGAGACCATGAGACCTAATCGCAGCAAATCTATCAGTCGGGCAATTGATTACTGCAACAGTCTTTACTAGTGGATTGTCAATACTAGGAATCGTGCCCTTACTCCGGGGATCTAAAGCCGATCTTTCTGATTTTTTAAAAAAAAATAGGAGCAATTTTTACCATAGGGTTGGGCGGTATCTTTTTCTGTTTTGCCAGTAAGAAAATAGGTGCAATTTTCTTTGGTTGCTCAATAGGTTCCGTTTGACTTCCCAGTGTTAATTTACCTCCCGGCACTTCAATTTCAGCCATTACTTGTCTTTTTGGATTTTCAGTTTTGGGATTTTCTTCCCCTTTTTAAAGTCTGAAGGCTTCAAAACCTTTTCCTTTGAGATTTTTCAAGGATCTTTAAACCATCCTTTAACTTTCGCAGATGTTGGTTGGTTTCTGAAGCAATCTGCTTTTTTTCCTTTTGCGCTGTTTGTTCGGAGAGGAGGGGATCTCAATTGCTACCACCACCCTTCTTTTTCTTTTCCTTTTAGACTTTCCATTAAGTTTATTTATCTGGGGAGCTGCCATGTCTGAATCTGATGATGAGATGTTAATTGGAAGCCCCAAATCCGGGTCCTTAGGTAAGAGCTCATTATCCGCCATCAAGGCTAATCGCAAAAACCCCTCATCACAGATGCTGAGAGAGGAGTATCATTTAGAGTAGCCACCGGTTGAGTATGAGCAGGAGATCCTACTGGTCCATCCTGAGACTGAAGTTTGTGACAATCTAATTTTTCTAGTAGAATCACAGACACCTTTTTTAGGTTCGCACATAATTCAGTCAAGTGATCCATTTTACAGGACTGCTCCTTGACTTGTTTATGAGGTTCACTCAGGAGCCCTCCCATTGAATCATTAATTACTGATTTTAACGCCACCATGGTTATTTCATTTAATTCCAAATCTTTTGTGATCTCCAATAGAAGGCCTGTATGCTGGTGGACCTCAGTTTTCAGATTTTCAATTCAGGGCCGTTATAGTTGGAGGCACACGTTCCTGGGGGGTGTACTGGGCTTGGTCAGAGGGCCTCTCTTGTTCAGACAATGAATTTTGTGGGTCATATAACTTCCCTTTGCCCCTCTCTTCGCCTGGTCTCAATGCAGTCCTGGAATTGGGTGCTGAGACCACCGCTTCCAGCTCCAACAAATCATTGTCTCTGTGCTCAGAATAAGCCAAAGGAGCCTCTGGTTGAGCTGAGCCGCCCCTCCCCCCCCCTGGAGCTGACAGCTGTAGTATCATTCACAGATAGCTCACTCGTGGCTACTAGATGGTTTGAAATCACATTCTTCATGGTAGTAGTCCTCAGGGTAAAATCGAGATTACCTTGAAAGAGGGCACGAATAGGATGATTTAAAGGCGTGGACTTGCCCCCGTTCTGCCTCATCTGGGGTGAAATATCTCGAAATCCCGACCCTGTTGGTGACTGATGATCTAATGGATAGACACTGGGGAGGGGGGGGGGACGATGCCCCCTCCTGATTTGTAGGGTTTGACCAACGATGCTCTATGCCTACCCTTCTCTTTACGTTGTGGCTTCTTGCCTACTTCCACAGGCACAATTGACATTGACCCACCGGCTTCTGAAGGTAGAACCGCACTGCAAAGGTCATACATTACTCACTTTTAAAAAAAAATGTTTATTAAACCACAGGTCACACCTCCTTTTGCTGAGGTCAAAGGCCCAAAGGCTGACAGTCCCCAAGTCAAACAAACACAGACAAAAAGGAGAAGGATAACCAGTGTGCTTTATACACTATCAGTTTCTTTCTGCGTGGCAATAGCTCGGGTCATAGGCTCTATAAGCCCACAGTCCCAGAGGCCGGCTCAAGGGCAGTAGCACAAAACCTTCAGTGCCAACACAGGAGCTAATGAGTTAAAGGACAGGTGAGCGCGGTACAGAGGACAGTACACAGGGCGTCCAATGGACCTCACCCCCGCAACAACTTGTCAACCAACTCCCACTGTGGTTGACTTTGCCGTCAGAGTCAAGAGTTCCACAGGGTCCCAAAATCAGGGAACAGGAAGCACCAAACCAGACCGTGGGTAGTAAATTGGAAGAAGCCTCTACCTCTGCTGTGTACAGTCCACCGCTCCTCTGCTCGCACACCCACTGTAGTGCGCGGCACGTCCCGGCACAGGCACCAAGGACCAAGCAAAGCACGGCACACTGCACCGGCACTGGCACACTGGCACTGGCTGACTCCGACTCTGGGGTGACAGCTATCCGCTCGGGTCGAAGCCTGTAGGAAGCAGGAAGCAAAAACAGAGGGAAGAACCTTGCACGCAACAGTGCGTAGACTGTCAAGGCGTCAAGATAGTCAAGCCGCGCTGATGAGCCGCCTAGTCAGCCGCTTCCGACAATCTGACAATCCGAATCCAATACAGATACAGATACACAACCTTCCTTTTTGGGTCGGCCTCTGAGCCCCTTAGTTGCTAAAGTTTGTATTGTGCAGCAGCCATCAATGTTGCATTGTTCAGAGGGCCACGTTTCCTGAAGGGCAACTATACAAAAATGATGAATATTTGCAAGCAGTCCATTTTCACTTAGGTAATGCGAGTTCCCCCTCGTATTCCACGAATTCATCACGTCAATGTCATCAGGATTGATTCTCAAAGTGGGTCTTAAAAGCCATGGGACGCCATTGCCAGTAGCCTTCAGGTATAGCTCCATGTTGGACGCGTTTTGCTAGGCCTTCACTATTGTTATTAATTGTGGCAATTGTTTTTTTTTTTTTTAATAGCACTTGTTTGTCTTTCAAACTTTTAATTGTGTCTGTTTGTTTCGGTCACATACAGAGCTCAGGGGACATACTGGATGTTTTACTTTGCAAATAGATATTTCCTTACAAGTGTAGCCTAAGTTCTCAAATAGGCTACTTTGGATTAAAGTATACTCTAGAGTTTAAATATCTTTGCAGCATCAATTAGTGGTCGCTATCGCAGGAGTCACTAGTTGATCCACTATTTTAAAATCTTTGGATGACACCATGGGAAGGGGCACTATAGATTGCCATAGTTCCAGAATATAACGTCTATTGTTTGGTTGAATCTATTGCCTGGAATTGTAGCGCACGTGTGTAATTCTGAGGATCTTTCACATATGTATTTTTAGTGGTCCTATCGCATTGCTCGAGGTTAACGTCAGCTACAGCAGATTCCATCGCAGGACTCACAGCGTTAACGTTTCAAGATTAACATTACTAGAGCACTCTTCAAATATATTTTGTCTATCAGTCAATACAGCATCAGATATCCCTGTATCTTTTTTTGCCTTTTTTCTTTTAGGCATAGTTTTGCGCGCTCCCTGCCAACAATCATTTGGTTGCAAGAGCGCCTTCTGTTTGGGATTTGCTAAATAAAAGATCTAACATCGTTAGTGCGTGCAACCTTTAGTGGTCCTTTCGGGGGGGCCTCTCAGGGCTAGCATGTATAGCCACAGTATGTGCCCCAACACAGTTTGGCTCTCTAGAGAGCAGAGTGGCTTCTTAGGCTGCTTCCTAGACATATTTTCTATTGGGTGCAATGCAATTATATCACTTTTAATATTGGATGCAGATCTATAATAATGCATCCATTATTGATACAGCGAGAGGTCCTATTACTATACTATTTATTCTTCTTCTTAGTAGACATTTTTTCTTGTTAAGTTTACCGTGAGACCAGTTTTTATTTTCAGATATTTAATGATCTCAAGTATGGCCAATAACGTTTTCAGTGATGGTATATCCATCATTTACTTGCACAGGTGTTACGGCAGAATCTGTGTTTGTCATGTTTACAATGCATTGTAATGAGATCTTTTTTGAGGACGACTTCTCTGTGTTTGTACTACTATCTTTAAGGGCTTTTCTGCCCCTATTAATACTTTTATGTAGCAACAGGGAGGGCATATCAAGTTTGCGTTCGGTCATCATACTTATCAATCAAGGTAGTTAAAAGGTTCTCTAATGCTTCAAACATTTCCCCAGAACGCATGCTAAGAGAACTCAAGTCAATAGGAGATTCAGAAATACTAACATGAGGCAGATTTCTCTCTGGATTATTCTCCATCGCCATGGAGAGAGATTCAGCGTGAGCAATGAATAATTATCTCACCAGTAGAAGGACCAACTTCAAATCTGCTGGTGGGATTAATTAGTGGCACAGTTTCTTCGGTCAGTGCAAGTACTATTTTCCTAGAATGAGTGTCAAAACAGGGAGATTGAGACAGCCCATTATTAGGACAAGGCACACTATCATTAGTATTTTGTGCACCGTCCACTACATGTTCCATAGGTTCACACTCTGCCCTATATCCAAACCTTGCGCTATTGCATTGGGTACTTCAGCAACAAGTAACATCCCGATCATACCTTTTTCAACAATTGCTCTCAAATATGGCACTTCCGCAGTAATACATGAGGTCCTAGGACAGCAAGATGAGCCTGCTTTCATCAATGGTGTGGCTACATTCGCAATTAAAGTCAGAGACGTCTCGCCTTGTGTACATTCATTCTCTTGTACAGGTTCACACACAAATTTTGGGTGCATCCATTATTCACAGAGACCGTGTCACTGGGTCTCTGCAATACTGGAGATAAAAACGTAGAGCCAATACATGGACTACTGGAGCTCAGGTCTATTTCAAGCAAGCTGTTTTCTTCTTCTATTGCACTAAATTGGCACTTCTCCTCGCTCACAGGGTCATCTTGGCCAGTCTCACATCCGTCAGCAATCCCGGTTGGGGAATGATTTTGGGGGCACAAGCCCTGCTAGAACAAGTAGGGCGATCTGCGAGTGTTAAGCCTGACAGTCTCTTCAAGAGAATATGACTAGAATCAATGTTATTTGAACATCACTAGCATTACCTCGGAGGGGGTATAATTGGAGCGACTGTTTAGTTGGGTGGCACACTTACCTTGTTTTTTGACCGTGCATACTTGAATCAGGTTTCTCTGGGCTTCACAGTCAGCTCCTTAAAAATAAATTTTTTAACGTTTTTCAGATGACTAGAATCTGCCATTCGTGTACGTTTATTGCCAATGACAGATCTAAGTTCCATCGAGTTACCACAGCAAACGTTACACCAGCCATGTGCAGAGAGCTGTGTGACTGTTCAGAGAGAGCCTCCTAAACAGACTCCGGCGCACCAGACACAAAGGCGTGACACGTTGCGTCTTCACGCATTCCTCACTCGCTACTCACCCAGTGTACTTGCTGCCTAAATAAGTTTTAACTAAATATAGGAAAACAATCAGGGATCTATAGTAGTTACATTACAGCACAAACCTCATTCGGCCGCCTGACAGCTGCTGCCAGTCCCGCTGTGGGCACACTACCCAGAGGCAGAACACAATGGCCACAGAGCCCTAGACTTGTGTCGCTGCTACCGTGGAACAGCAAACAGCCACTTACACAGGCACTTTCGCAGTGCGTGCGCGTGCACGCACGCCTGTTGAAATGGAGTGGCCACGTAGAGGAGAGGAGCCACAATCCCTGTCCACCTTGCAAAGCAGATAGAGTGTTAAACTCAAAGCATAACATAAATCCATATATATGATCCTCATTGGCCTCAGCCCCTACCATAAGATAAAGTCCAGACAAAATGAAAATATGCACAGGTTTTCCAAAGCACCGAGGCAGCGTCTACAGCCAGCAAAAAGCCACCTACACAGGGACTTCCGTTATTCACCAACTTGATTGACTTTGTAAAGGGATTCCAAAGTTTGCTGCACTGTTGCAAACAAATGCCTCCTTTTACGAATGCTTAATTAACACTAATGTGTAAATAAAAAAATATTTACAACTGAAACCTTGAGAGTGTAAGTGTTACTTGGTTACTTGTATTGACTGATTTCATCTGTACAGCTCACGTTTACCCCTCTTGAGATAGGCCTGGCTGCTCAGTCACACTACCAACTTGTGTACTACAAACCTATACCAAATGGTGGGTTACCTAACACCAAGCAGTTAAGTCTTGTGTAGTCTCACGGAGTGTGACTGCACCAATTCTTACCCAACACCTGGCCCTGCGGTCGCTCGAGCAACCCGCAGGGCCAGCTTGCACTCGAGCAACCTTACAGCCAGCAGGCCTCTGGCAATATTCCACCTAGAAAATGGTGAAAAAGCAATGGTATCCAACACAAACACACTAGGCAGCATAACCTACAGGCAATGGGTCCAGTCTCTGGAAACCTTGCACCCTATCCTAAAACAGGACAATGTCATGCTTCTCGGCAGACTCTAAAGGCATTCACCACAGTATGTGAACAGATTGGGCAGCAAATTGACACAGATCAACAGAGAACCGTTTCATCCATCTGCATGCACTCTGCCTAGTGAATTGGAAACGTTTGCGATAATCTAGTTCCACTTCACCTATAAATCAGATTGTCCAATCAACCCCAAGTCTCCGTTCTGCATTCCAACCTTGGACACTTAATGCAATCTCATTTTGGGGGATTTTGTAGGGCCCCTTTAACCTTTCTGCATCCACACCCTATTTGTGGTGATCAGAGGGACTGCTATTAAAGCCCCTCCGCCATTGCAACCCAGCCAGTTCACTCATTTAAAGTCTATGATCCTGGCTTGCACAGAAGGCTCCCAGCACCAGGGGTGCTTCCTAAGCTCAACATTTGTACTCCAGGGCAATTATACCCCCCTGCAATGGTTTTAGAAGTTATTCTGGTGGCAACTGTTATTTAGTTTTGGTTTCATCAGGGTTGCAAGCAAATTCACTGCATTGGTAGCACAATGTACATTTTTGGTAGTATTTCTTAAGACCTACTCTCTCCAAGAGTGTTTTAGGTGCTTTCTTTGATCAGGGCAACCAGGACATAGGCCTAAAATGGCCATCCTTTGAGAGTCATAGAGGCAGCCTCCATTATGGTTTTGACTTGTTTAGAGAAGTCTCCGTCCCTGGGCTAGCAAGATCACATTCTGTGCGGATGAGATGGTTTGAATGGCAGATTTACGGGTGTAATGACAGAATTCCATTCCTGGGATCTGCAGCTTCGATTTATGGACTCATGGTTGTGCTCATTAGCTACGTGTCAGGGGAGCCGAGGACTGCATTCATCAGACTACAGAAAGCCTGAATCCAAGGAAACAATCCTTCCACCCAATCGATAAGTTAATCAAAACCAACTAGTTGTAACAAGGCCAATTTGACGGTCTGTAGGTCTTACAATTAAAATTCCTGGTAGTCTAAAAAAAAATATATAATTTTTTGAATTATAGCGCTTCACAAAGTAAAGTTATTCCTGAAACATGTGTTAAAGTGAAAAATATGCCGTATGATTTGAAGCTGTGTGAATACAAAGAGATCCGTGTGTAATCAAATTATACATGGTGAGGAGCAATGGGGGAATACTGAGAACACAGATAAAGAAAGCAAAAGTGGGAGATTCTCTATAACACAAACTGGGAGATCGGTCTAACAGTGAGGACAGGCTTCACAGCACTGCTATGCAGGTTCTAGGCCCTTTTTGCGACTTGCCCACCTGAAATTGACCCCCACCCAGATTATTTTTTCAAAATGTGTTTTTTGGAAATGGGAGTTCTAACCCCATTTACCAGATACTGCCCTCTTTCTTCTCTTATTTTCCATAGCTATTCCCCTCACCCCATCTACGGCTTATTGAAAAGTCATAAAAAGCGTGCTAAAAGTGGGTTTGTTTTGTTAGAATGACTTTCACCCAATCTCATGTTGCCTTATAGTCACAGATAGGATTACTCCACTGTTCACACCAGATACCCTCCCAGTGTCCTGCTGGATCAGCCTACTCACCTTATGTTCCCGTCGGCCACGCTTCTGCTGCTGCTCGATGAGGTCAGATGCAGATGCTGGTGGCGACGCTGCTCTCATGCTGCGTATAACCTTGATGCTGTCCTCTGGCAATGGAGGCAAACCCAGCAGGGCACGCTTCTCTGCCTTCATCCCCAGGAGTTCTTCAAACCCACCAAGAGTGCACTAAGAGAAAAAAAAAATACAACAATAAAGCACTCAAAAAATCAGATAGTGAACCAAAGAAGGCCTTTGAGGAACCCGAGGGCATCCTCAGATCTACCCCCCTTAGGTCCTCTTCTCAGGTGGCCAGGGAAAGGCCACCGCTTTTGGATCCTGACCCTGGGGGTGGATATACGAGGGAGGATAACCTGGGTGGAGGGACCTTGAAGAGGATGTCTTGAGGTGAGACATGGGACCCCATTTCCCTTATGACAATGAGTCCGACTCTCCCCCTGCCTTCGTAGGATATTGTCAGTCTTTCCCACACACACCAATTGTTCCACAATCAGGTACCTTTAAGACTGGGACAAGGAAGAGGCAACTAGGAGTGATGCACAATTCTAGTCAATTTCACCACTTTGGTACTGAGATGAGGAAGAGCACTATGGAGGAAAGTCATTGTAAAGGTAGGGAGAATTCTCATTTCTGTGCTAATTCCCTTCAACCTTAGAGACCCCCAGCTCTTTGCTGGACTTTATCATTTTGAACCTTGTTATGCAGAATCCTGTGCAGTTCCCTTCGGGAGCACTACAGAAGATTAGGACTACAGGTATATGCAATAAATCCCCTTTGGTATCAGTCTGTATCACACAGATTTAGTTGGTAGCTGTGGCTGAGCAGACAGACTTATCTCAAGAGGGAGATGAGCAGTATTCAGGGTTTACACAATAGGGCTACAGTACTATGGAACAAGGAAACACCGACCAAAGCTTTGTATCAAAAAGAATATACATTTATTTTACACACTCTTAAAACACAAATCACTATAATTAAAGCAAGTTAAAACAGTCAAGAAAAGTATACACAACTCCCTATTTAAATTGTAGACAAGTCTGAGCAAGAGTGAAAACTGAGCAAAATGGCATAGTGTAAACCAAGCAGAAATGGCACTCTTCAGAGGAAGGGAAAGGTCAAGTTATACAGGGTTAGACTCCTAAACACACCAGTAACACTTCCCAATCGGATTGTGAACAAGTTAGGCAAGGTAGTACTTTAACATAAGCAATACAGGCGAAAACTGAGCAAAATGGCACTTCAACAATATATAAAGGGGAAGGAAAGGTGGTTTTAAGAGTTTTAGGTGCACCAACACATTTCTTGATAAGAAGCAATCTAGAGAAGGCAGTTGTAACAGATTTAGCCAGAGTCAATAGGCCTGTGCCAGAGTCAGTGGTACAAGGCAAAGTGCCCAGCATCAAACGGTTCTAGTAGCTGCAGTCAAGTCTTTGTTTAACGATTGAAAAGGAGGGTGCAGAAGATAAAAAAGACCTTGTTAGATGAAAGGGGCGGCTAGTCCAGAAGGTAAGTAAAGGACTTAAAACACCTTTAGCAGTGCCCAACGAAACGGAAGGCCTGGTGGAACAATGTACCTATAAAGTGGATGAGGCTCCTGACGGGCGGTAGTTCCTGGCAGTTCGGGAGATCCAGCAGAGAAAGAGAGGCTTTCGTCGTGGAGGAAGGTTCAAGTCACTGCACTGCCCAGGGCCGCGGTGATGCCAAAATGGAATAAAAGCTATGCACCTTTAAATAGCGGTCGTGGTGGATGGGTGCCTGGCTATCCGGTCTCCTACTGCTTGGCACAGGCGATTCGACCAAGGCAGGTCCGGGAAGGCGATTGGCGAACTGGTTGGCCCCACCACCTCAACACAAGAAGGCTCTTGCAGGCGAAGATCTTCTCTGGTCGTTGGAGAAAAGTGGTGAGGATCTACAGCAGGGCTTCACCGGTGGTTCAGTCGTTGCAGATGTCTTTGGCTTCTCTCCTATTCGGATTTCTTAAGTCCAGTGGCGACGTCCATCTTCCAGATTTAAAAGTGCTCACATGCTCTGAGAACCCGTTAACCTTTTTCTTTTCCTTAACCTTTCCTTTTTGCCAACCTCAGAATTTTATAAAGTACCAGCCCCCGAACCACAAGCTAAAACAATCGCCAAGCAGAATTTACCACAAGTCCACAATAAGAGACTCCACCAAAGTGGGAAGAACTACGAGTGGCAAGGCCAATCCAATGGTGCAGCGGCAACCTAGTCATAGTAGAATCACCAATGCGACAGAGTTTGGTCCAAAAATGGACCAACTGCCCAGATTCGAGCCTGGGGCTGACAAAAACAATTAAAAAAATCAACCAAACTAAGCTAATTAGAACTCGAAGCAAATCCAGTACCTCGTCGCTCACAGCACCCAGTGAGAAGCTGGAAAGGTCTGCAATCAAATCCAACAACGTGAAAGGAAGCAAATCGCTAACTGCACCCCTGGAACAACTGTGGGCGTGGCTCCCTAAACAGCTGTCAATCATAAGCCACAAATAGTTTGCTATCGACGGATTCGCGACACAACCGTCGGGTAAGCTAGGAAAATCAGTCCTATCGTCAACAGTCTTAACAATGGGATCTTGGAACACACGTGGGTTCCGGCACCTGATGCAAAGAGGGGATGTCAATCTAAACGATTATGATATCTTGGCTTTGCAAGAGACCTGGTTATCAGAAACTCCATACCTCAACGGATTCACCATAGTGGACTCGCCAGCCAAAAAAAACGTCCTGGGCCGTCCGTCAGCAGGAATTCTCCTTGCAGTTCAATCAGGGAGAGGAATCACACTTGAGCAGACGTATCAGTTTCCAGAACTCATCTTGCAGTTCTTACCAGTTGGATACTGCCGGATCCTACAAAAAAAAGGAACTATGAAACTCCAGATTGCAATTATTGCAGTCTACTGGAACCCTCAAATTATAGAGGACGACTCCTTTCTCAACTCCATTGAAGCGACTATCAACCAGCTGTACACAGAAAAAGAAGTGTACGCCTTTATAATCTGCGGAGACTTAAATGCGAGATGCCCCTCAACCTTGAGCGACATCAAATATGGCACTACCTCAGTGGAAAACCACGGTAAACAATGGGTGGAGTTGATGAAGTCGAGAGGATGTGCAAATCTCGCCCTAGCATTTCCCAATCCTAATTGATGTCCAACATGGGAAAATCACATTTCAAACGCCACCATCGATTATATCTTCACATGCAACCATATGCTCAACCTAGCAACCTCGTTTGAAGTCGTAAAAACGATCGCAAGCGATCACAACCTGCTTAAAGCTACCTGGACTGGGTCCCCCCCCGGAAGCTATGTGGACTGAATCCCAAACTGAGTGCAACCAACAGAGGTCCCGATTGAAATTAACAGAGCACAGAATAAAAGAACTAACAGTAAGATACAACAACAGTTTGGACAACAAAGCCACTCAAGGGCTTTCTGAACCGGACTATCAGCCCTCGTTGAGCCCTTACAAATTAAGGACAAACAAAAAATGTCCTACAAGCAACCAGTTCGTGCATCAATATGATAAACAACTAGTGGCGTGGACAACAAAGCCACTCAAGGGCTTTCTGAACCGGACTATCAGCCCTCGTTGAGCCCTTACAAATTAAGGACAAACAAAAAATGTCCTACAAGCAACCAGTTCGTGCATCAATATGATAAACAACTAGTGGCGAAAAGAGCTGCAATAAGACGCCTAAAGAGAAAGGCTAGAATCGCAATCTCAGAAACTGCCCTTCTGGAATGGCAAAAAGAGACAACACTATACAAAGCCTGGTTAAGAAATCAACGGCTGTCCCTCTACCAAAAAGACTCAGAAGCAATGCTTGCAAAAATGGGGGGAAAGAACGTAAGAGCCTTTTGGTCACTGATCAAATCCTCGGGGGCCCACGCTGAGCCGTCTCTGACCAACAGAGTGAGTGAAACCTGCTTGACGGCCCACTTCAACAAAGTTTTCGGAGGCCCCATTGTAATCTCTGAATGCGGGATTTCCGATACAAGCGAGGAATGGGTAGACATGGCAGACAGAGAGTCCATCTTAACTGCCATAAGCAAACTAAAAAATTCAAGGGCACCGGGCCCCGACGGGGTGACAAACGTAGACTTGAAAAACTTTCCAGAAGAATGGCCCATCTTTCTCTCTAAAGGCTTCGAAACCTGCGCAAAGAGCCGCCTGCTCCCGAGATCATGGACAACAGCTGTGGTAGCCCCGATTTTTAAAAAAAGGCGATAGGACAAACCCTCAAAACTATCGACCAATTGCACTTCTTGATGCAATAGGGAAAGTGTTCGCCTCTCTCCTGCTACGCGAATTTCAACTCTGGTTCAAGAAAAGAAGCCTTAACGATCCGTTTCAGGCGGGATTCCGGAAAAACTCAGGAACCATCGTTAACATCATGCTGCTCAATACTCTCAAAAGCAAATCACAAGATGGAGCCGTACAGCTGTTCCTCGCTTTCGTAGACCTCTCACAGGCCTTCGATATGGTGGACCGACCACTATTGTGGAACAAACTGGCAGCCGCAAATTGTCCTAAGGCGATACTGAATCCAATAAAGGCCCTTCATACGAGTACATCAATGCGAGTAAAGCTGAATACTAAAGGCCTATTGTCAGAAGAAATTCCAACGTCCAGGGGTGTAAAACAGTGCTGCCCCCTCACCCCGGCCTTATTTACTGCCTTCCTAGGAGACTTCAATGTCACTGCAGAAATGGCGAAAAGTTTTCCTCCGAAAATAGGAGAAGTGGCAATCGGAAAACTACTTTATGCGGATGATATCACCCTGGCCGACCAAACCCCCATCGGCCTGCAAAGACAACTAACCAATCTAGCAAACTACATCAAATCGAACAAACTGCAAATCAATGTCAAGAAAACAAAGATAATGATTTTGGGAAAAAAACCAAGAAACAAAACCAGCTCTAATTCAAAGTGCCCGTCATGGCAATTAGAAAGCAACCCTATTGAAGTTGCGAAGGAATTCAAATACCTGGGCGTCATGCTGGACAACTCACGTTCAGAAACCTGCATGCAGCGCTTCATATGGTCGAAAGTAAGATCTTCAGCAACCCAAGCACGAATGCTAGACAACAAATTTGGCAGGTTCTCCTTGATTCCGCTGCTAACCTACTACAAGTCAAAAGTGGTTTCCAGTTTATTGTACGGAGCAGAAGCCATGCCAGCTCTCCCAGAGAAGATTTGGGTAAAGATCGAAGGATTCTTCTGGAGATCAGTTCTGTCTCTACCGAACTCCACATCCATGTCGGCCATCAGAAGAGAGCTAGGCCTAATTTCCTTGGAGGCCCGGGCCGAAAACAACAGCATGTCTCTCTACAGAAATATCTTGCTCCCGGAAGCTTCACCTTTGTATATCCTGCTCCAAAAAGAACTCAAGTCAGGCAGATCAAAAAAGCTTACTGCCTGGGCTTCAAAGAGAAAATCCAAGCTGGAATCCGTTGCATGTTCAGAGACTGAACTGCTGCAGAACCCATTGAGAATCAAAAAAAAACTTGAAGAACTAGACAGGATCAAGACTCAAGAAAATGTGGCAGAGAATAAGCTACTAAGGCATCTGCCACTCTTTGCAAGGAAAATCAATGATCCAGCGGAAATTTACAAAAAATTCCCAAGCAAAAAACTTCGAAATCTTTTTATCAGAGCAAGACTGAACCTATTGCCAACTGTTAGGCAGAAAACTGTGCAGTTCCCTTTGGGAACACTGCAAAAGATTTAGGACTACAGGTGTTAGCAGTAAACCCACTTGGTAGCAGTCTGTACCACCCAGATTTACCTGGTAGCTGTGGCTGAGCAGTCACACTTCCCTCAAGAAGAGTTAGGCAGTATGCAAAGTATACACAATAGGCACTCAGACACAATAGCACAAGCAAACACTGACCAGAGCTTTGGTATCAAAGTATATAATTATTTATTTAAAAACACAATGTTTGAAACACTCCAGCACTCTTATTGTAAAACACTGTAAACACAGTTACTATTATGATATATACAACCCTTATTCCTTATCAGACAAGTCTTAGTTAACACCACTTATTTCCAGACAGAGGTGAGCGCTTAGCTATAGATGGCACTCCAATAAGTTCATGAAAAAGGGAGGGAAAAAGACAGAATATGTGAAGATACACCACTCTAAGATTTAGGAACACTTTTAGCAAGGCAGAAGAGCAAAAGTCACTGGTGAGCCAAAGTCCATAGGCTGGGCCCACTCTTAGAGAGAGCAGAGCACAAATGCGCCCAAGATCACACAGTTACACTAGGCTTTGAAAGTCTTGCAGAGAGTTTGAAAAGAGTTTAGAGAGGCTCAGAAAAGTTTAGCCAGGCTGTCCCAGGCTAACCCAGGTTCGAAAGCCGGGGGCTAAATCTACCCCATACAGTCGGTGGCAAGGGAAGCCAGGCGGAACACGGTACCTTAAGTGGGAAGGATCCTCCAGCGGTGGCAGTTGTTCCTGGCAGCAGGTGCAAGTCTCGGCGTCGTCCAGAGGAAGAGAAGATCTCGACTTGGAGGAAAGATGAAGGTCGTTGCACTGCCACGAAAGAAACCAGCTGCAGAGTTTTCCAGTTAAAGGTATTACCCTTTATTTCGAAATCGTGGTAAAATGTGGTATTCTGGTTGCCGGGGTGCTTGGCACAGGCAAGGCAGCCACGAGATGCGTCGGGAAGGCGAAAAGACGGTGAAGCTGGTTATCCCCACCAGTCAAAGGAAGAAGACTCTCCGGCGGGAGATCTCCTCTGTCGTTGGGAAAAGTGGTGAGACGGTTCTGCAGGGCTCCACCGGTGGTGTCGTCGTAGCAGGTTGGCTCAGCTTCTCCCTCGTCGGATTCTTAGGTCCTGTGGCGACTTCTGAAGTTCCAGTCCCCAAAGCCCTGCTTTTATGCAGAAAACCCCCATTCACTCAGCCTAGCTGTCACTCAAACATGCTAAGTGGTGAGCCGGCCGGCTCACCACTTGGGCCAATCAGGACGGAGTGCGACTTGAGTTGCCTAGGCAACTCAGTCCAGGGTGCCTAAATCCCCCTCCACCCCTCCTAAGTACCCCAGACAGAGTGGCACCACTTTGGAGGGCTTCTGTGGAGAAGCCCGCCAAAAAAGTGGAACAAAGGGCTCGACTTGGGTTGGAGTCACAGAAGAGAACACAAATGCCATTTTAGAACTGAGTTTTGGCAAAAAATACCAACCGGAGAATTAATAATAATTAAATAAACCGGCGGTATGTGCGAGGCTATTGTAATTAAATAAATAAAGATAGTAGCCTCGAACAATGGGAAAATCCCATAGAGAAATATTTGCGGTTGAATATAAAAAGTAGTATCCACTGCCACCAGCCAAAACTCGATCGGGGGGGGACGGAGAATTGCCCCGGCCAGTACGTCCACAATATGATGGGTTGTACTGGTTCTGTTCAGAATTCAAGACTAGTAAAGTCAATGGTGACTTTACATGCCCTGGGAGACAGTAGTCAGTCCCAGGGTATGGAGTCTATACTGGGGGGTCACTATGACACCCCTGTGTTACTGCGTAACACACATCACAAAAACACATGAAGCCCTATGGAGTAAAAGACCCCATAGCCCATTAAACACATATAGAGTCAAAGGAATACACCCAAATCATGTCCAAGAGTGAGGGTAAAAGAGTCTAACTCTTGGCAGGAGAAAAAAATAAACCCCAAAAATCCAGCAAAGCTGCTGGGGGACTCACTAGGTTAGGAAATTCAGCCTAAACAGAGAATTCTCCCTAACACCAACAAATGAAATCCGCTTCATCAGAGGATTGGCAATCACGAACACTTGCAAACTATGCAAGGAGGAGGTCGAATCAGAATCAATCCGCCATTTAGTAACTTCATGCACGGCACTTCAATCAATACAAGAAAGCTATCTAAAATCGGTCTGAGAGCCTTACGGGGTCCCTGAAGAATCGAGCTGGTGGCCGCGTATGATCAGTGGCCAAAGAACTACTTGGACCATTGCCACTACCAAAATCCTACAGTCAGTGTTGGAAAAAATGGACTCATAGACCAAGAGTGGGAATGATGGATAAATAAGCAACCAAGAATAGCAGGAGAAATGCAACAGTACAAATACACGAACCAGGAAAGGAAACGAAAAGGATCGAAAGGAGCTGCATCAGTTTTTGTAAAAACAATTTTGTTAACGCAAATAAAAAAAAATAAAGTACCAAACTGATATATAAATGCAAATAGTGTCCTAGTTAGTGAAGTCACCTTAGGGTATAGGAAGTGTGTATGAAGCATCTCTAAGGAGTATCTACTTGCTTTGCCTTGTATCTGTGAATGTATTTTGAAGTGTATTTTTACTGTTGCACATTGCCCTTTTTCGAGAATGCTTATTTAAAACTGACTGTTGAATAATTATTTTACTAGAAAACCTTGAGTGTAAATGTTATTTGGCTACTTGTATTGCTGCATTTCATTGCTACAGCTCTACGGCTCACATTGACCCCTCTTGAGATAAGTCTGGCTGCCCAGTCACACTACCTACTTGTGTAGTACAGACCTCCACCAATAGATGGGTTACCTAATACCAAGAGGACAAGACTGGCGCCGTCTCCCACAGGGTTACTGCATCAATTCTTGCCTAACAGGCACGTCCCATTAATAGGCGTAATTGTGGTCAGGCAAAGTACTTGCATCTGCAACCTATTGAGAGGCCACAGGTGCATAAATGGAGAGATTTGATCTTGGGGAGAGGAGAATCCTTCTGTGAAGGCCCTAGCTGTGAGGTGAGGAGCAGGCTGGAGAGGGGCCAGTGGAAAGGGCGCTGTGCACTGCAGAGGGTGAGAGGCACGGCGACCTGAGAGGGCCGTGAGAAGGTCGGAGCCCCTGCAGTCCCCTATGCTGCGTGTCCCCAGCTGGAGCTGGGGAACACTGAAGTCTCTGAATTGCTGTGGGCCGCTGCCGCGAGGTTAACAGGCAGCGAGCACTGCTCGCGGGAGTTCCCAACGCATCCCAGGGAGGCAAGTGGAAGCCAGAGACAAGGAGACACCCACAGAAGCAGACCTGCCCTGGTGAGTGTAAGAAAGGGAACACTTGGGCCTGGGCACTCCAGGGATGGTTGGAAATAGGATGTTTGCTGATACCGAACAAACTGAAGTTGTTAAGAATGGGGTTTGGAACCTGAACAAAGGAATATTGAATCATGAACAAATTGCCAAGTATTTTGTGAAATACAACAACAAATATTGAATACCGAACTAAAGAGAAGATATATAAATTATGTGAAATTACAGGACGAGTGAAAAGTGAATGATGTGCTGTAATGAAAAACCGCTAAGAAGGACTGATGAACAAAGTGAAATCCTGCAGTGAATACTTATGAAATAAGAGAAAGTAAGTGTGAAAGACAAGTTGCTGAATTTAATGGACAATGATAAAACAAAGTGGTGGAAGAGGGGGGGAAGGGGGGGAGTTAAGTTTTCAGCACGGCGGACCAAAAAATTGGAATGCCCTGCCCACCACACTAAGAAACGAAAGATCCTACTCCACCTTCCGCAAAACGCTAAAAACTCTACTGTTCTCCTAAATGTTACTAACCAACCTGCGGATACATGCTGCTTCCTTGTAACCCCGTAACAGCCCAATGTATGCTCTTTTTCTACATCTAGCTTTTACATCCGTTTTATTCTATGTCCTCACTACTGTTGTGTTACCTATGTAAGCTAAGCAATCTGTAACAGTGCCACGATGCTCCAGGGCCGCTTGTGCGCTTTATAAATGCAAATAAATAAATAAATGCACTACAACAACCCTGCCCTCCTGGCAATAGGAACCCAACCTTTGGTATAAGTCTGTACTACACAGGTTGGTAGTGTGGCTGAGCAGCCAGGCTTATCTCAAGAGGGGTCAATGTAAGCTGTAGGGGAGTTACACAGAGATTCACAGTGACAAGTATTCAAATAAACTCACAAGGTTTCCTGAATAAACAATTATTAATTTATCAGTCAGTTAGAATAAGCCTCCTTCAGAAGGGAGCAATATAACAGTAACACGCAAATACAATTCAAAACACACACTTTAAAGTTTGTCAAAGGGAAAAGGTTAATGTGACATAACAAGCGATCTCACAAATATTCTCAAAGCAGGCAAGTATTTTTGTAAATCCCCCAATGCAAAGTTAATTAACCCTTTTCCTGGAAGGAAGGCCAAACACATTCACAGAGGGAAGAAGAGACATTCAGGGAGCCAGGCTAAGCCAAAGTCAATTGAGCAAAAGTCTGGGTGAAACTGAAGCACTTCTCAGAGATAAGTGTCTTGAACAATGTTTTAAAAGTCTTTTTAGAAAAAAAGAATTCAAGATAGGGCCACAAGCTGTTTAGGCTTGTGAGGTAAAGAAGCCATCAGCAGCTCTACAGGGCAACCACAACAAGTCTCACCAACAGAGAACAAGTGTAGTTGCACAACAAGAGGGAAATTCTCTCAGACTTTACGGTACCTTTGTATTGAAGAAAAAGTGCAGCAGATGACTTGTGTTCCTGAGCAGCTCTGCAGATCTCACTGTTCCTGGGCCTCAGTCGTGGGGACAAGAGGGAGAACTTCTGGGGGACTCCTGCACTGCAATGGGACGGTCACTGTTCGCAACCGGCAATCTTTCCAACAAGTGGCACTTCAGTGTTTCAGCTCCTCGCGACTACCGCAAATAGCAACACCGCGGTTTCTGGCTGTAGAGATGGACTTTCCTTGCTTCTGGGGTCCAGCACTCTGTTGAGGTGGCTCAGGCTCGGTCAGTCCTGCTTCCTGGGAAGAGGATCTTCCTGGAGCTCTTGGACAACTTAAAAGCAACACACACAATCTGGTGTTCCCCTCCCTGGCGTTTCGGTTTCCAGCAGCAACTCTGTGGAAACGCACCCAGCTTCGAGAGAATGTCCAGGTGGCGTACTTTGGAGTTGATTGGTCCCACCAACTCAAGGGGAGAAGTCGTCCTTGCTGGGGCTTCTCTGTCGATCAAATTTGGAGTTTCAGCACAGCAGCAGTGCTTCACCGGGCAAACCAACGGTCCAGGAGTTGCAGCAGGCGTCGTCTTCAAGTTTTTCTTTGGTTCCCTCGTCTAGTGGTCGACTTTGCCTTCCAAGCCAAAAGCCTTGCCTTTTATTCAGTTCTCTCCCATTCATTCCAACCTAGCTGTCAGTCACCCAGTAGGGTGGCTGTCCTTGCCGGACAGTCAGCTGGCCAATCACTACATAGTGCATTTGGGTCTCCTAGGAGACCAAGCACAGGGAGTTGCACTTCCTGCCCACCTCAGACACCCTGGAGCCAGAGGCGGGCTTCACTTGAGAATCCCGCCAAAGGCCAAGCGAACAAAGGGCCCAAAACTGGTTTGGCGCGCAGAGTAAATCTCAAGAAAGACCTTTCCACAAATGGCGAAAAAAGAATACTGGGGCCATTTTGACAAAAATGGCACCCTTGGGTGCTTTACTGCAGCTGCGATCGCAGCCCGCGATAAATGCACACCACGGTAGGAAAATGTAAACCACTGCCACCAGCCATTCATCGAGGAAAAGGTAACATAAAAATGTTACATGAGAAGCTAGACAAAGTGGATACTAAGTAACCCCTCCAGCACCCTACGGGAAGATAGTGTGTTCTGGGTCTAGGAAGTTACAAGGGTAAGTAAAGTCAATTTCACTTCACTGCTCTGGGAAACAGTAGTTTATCCCGGAGAAGGTATTTAAACCTTTGGGAAATCTGGAAGACTTCCCTATGTCACTGCACTGAAGGTGCTGTGTGACACAATGTAAAAGACTATGCCTATGGAGTTTGTCAGACTCCACAACCAAAAGAAACAGAGTTCAAAAATCACATTAAAATACATGGGTGGGAAAAAGGGTCTCACCCTCTAAAGGATAAAAAATCAAGTCCTCAAAATCCAGCAAAGTTTCTGGGGGTCTCTAAGGTAGAGGAAATTAGCACATTTCTGAGAATTCTCCTTAACAGTGACATAGGCGCAAGGTGGAAAACCAGTGTTACTCAAGGAAAACCAAAAGCATCACACAGTGCCAAGGGTTATCGGTTGCGGACCCCGTGGTCTGACAACTGCGATTAGACAGAGTAGCCCCTACGTGGGAAGGCGCAGACAAAAGCCAAGAGACAAAGGCAGTGTGGTGTAAGTGCTAAAGTGAAAGAAAGCATCAAGACTATAAAGGATAAACTGGAAGGATCATTGAAAGTCAAGATCCTGGAACTGTGCCGACCTTGGGGAAGGGAACCTCGATATATCCTGGAACTGTGCTGACCTTGGGGAAGGGAACCCCGAGATATCCTGGAACTGTGTTGAACTTGGGGAAAGGAACCCCGAGATATCCTGGAACTGTGTTGAACTTGGGGAAAGGAACCCCGATATATCATGGAACTGTGTTGAACTTGGGGGAAGGGAACCCCGAGATATCCTGGAACTGTGTTGAACTTGGGGAAAGGAACCCTGATATATCATGGAACTGTGTTGAACTTGGGGAAGGGAACCCCGAGATATCCTGCAACTGTGTTGAACTTGGGGAAAGGAACCTTGATATATCATGGAACTGTGTTGAACTTGGGGAAGGGAACCCCGATATATCCTGCAACTGTGCTGAACTTGGGGAAAGGAACCCTGATATATCACGGAACTGTGTTGAACTTGGGGAAGGGAACCCCAAGACCTTTTTGAAACTATTTTGAACCCAGAGCTGGACGAAGCTCAGAATTGTACTTCAAACACTTTATTGCTGGCATCCCATCACACTGTATGTCTTTATTTGCGAGGGCAAGTGTAGGTTCTGGACACAGACAGCCCTTTAAGTTGAACTTGCTGACTCAGACTATCCTTGGTTTCTTTAGGTAGGAAAATCCCATCTTTGTAGAGGGCAAGTTAGGCCTTACTCCATCCTGATATTTAAGTAAAACTGGCCCCTCCTCATGAATAAAGCTTTGAACCAACATGAGGGCCTGTTGTGCTTCGTTTCTCAAGGTGCCGCCAGAGTGTGAACAAATCACTGGGTCACTAACATGAATGGACTACTTCTTGTAGCACAAGGTTACAATATTAAACAAATGTGGAGGGAAAAAAATATTATTTTCCTTAATGTATTCTACACAGGCAGTAAACCTCAAACATTTACTCACGACAGCAAAGAGTTATTTCCAAGTTTTTCGGGTAGTCCTGTAACAATCTTGGCACATAGAGCAAATCCTCCGAAATGTCTTGAACTACGAGTACAGGGAGTGCATCTCTGGGCAAACCAAGGCAGCCAAGTACTACTCAAAAACCAGATGGCTCTACAGTACAGACGAACATGTGGAGTCCAGAGTCCTGACTGCGGAGGACCGTTTAACGAGGCAGCAACTAAACCTATTACAAACGATCTCACAGGTTCCCTAGCACGGACCTGGGAACCAAGGGTTTGCGATATTCAAGGATATCACATGAAGCCATTGCTCACTTACAAGATCCGCCCGAACCCTGGGGGTCATGCCCCTCCTCTTCTCCATCGCACACTCCAATCACATCTTACCAGTACAGTCTTCCAGAGCAGCAGCAGCACCTTCTTCATAGGGAAGTGGGGGGCATGTCCGCTGCAGAACTTGGTCACCATCCCAAACAGCATGACAGAGAAAGGCTCGTTGTTATACACAGGGGTGCCTGGGGAGAGAAGAGGAGCTTGGTATATTATAGGGGTTCCTGTTGAGAGAGCACAAGGCTTGTTATGGTAGAGGCCATAGGTGCAAGGGGTGGCGCTAGCTTTATTAACAGGGTGGCATAATACTGGAAGGAGATGACTTGCGTAGACAGATGGGCCTTGGAATAAAGATGTTGCTGAATAAACCAAAGTGTGTCTGTGAAGAGAGGTGCACGCTTAAGGATCTGCAGGGAGGAAACGGAGGAACCCGTTATGTACAGGACGAGCTAAATACATGTGGGGGATTTGTTTGGATGTTGAGCCTACTGGTGACTAAGGTGTACTGCAGCATACTAACACCAGTCTGGTGAAAGATGCGCACATCTCTGGGGCAGCGAACATCTGGACACGAAAGAACACCAAGAGGGTCATGAGAAGACTATGCAGGGACAGCAGAGTGCAGGGAAGTGAGAGGCGTGATGAGGAAAAGGAATGAGCGTTCTTCAAGCACGATGGTGCAAGAGTCCTTCCCGAAACAATCCACAACCTCAGTCAAAGGCCAAGTAAAATCGCTGCCACAGGAGTCTACATTCAGTAAATAGTTCTCTAGTAAAATGCATATTTTAAAGGTTGAATTGGCACCAACTTAAGATCTGTGGACTACAAAGCTTATGGTCTGAAGGAGAATTATACAGAAGGTTAAGAAACGAGCCGATAGTTGCAATAGAGCGCGGGCAGGACTGTCTATGTAGCGTCTCTTCATTCTGTGCTGTCCGGTGACCAAGTAGGGGCTGCAAAGTAAGCAGAGCAGTGCAGGGGGAGGGTCCACCCAAGTATAAAGAAGCCTTTAAGGGGCCGCAGTGCTTGGCATCACACACATGCTGCTCCCTATGTTGCATACACAGCGGCTAGATCTCAAGAACAGGGCCAATTCCAGGATGAAGGCTTTTAAAACCAATGCCAGCCGGATGTAAAAGTACAGGTCAGGAGCATGTAGGGGCCCAGTCAGGAGCCAGCGCAGAAGGAAGTGCTATCAGCTAGACACGCCTGCCTTTCTTCTAATGCAAACATGATCTACATGTGGCCATCGGAGAAACCCCCATTCGTTTCTGCGATGTGGTTGAAGCCTTGCTGTGTCCTTGCAGGCAGCATATCTCACGCATGTGCTTATTCACCCTTGAACATATCTGGTCCAAATGCTGAGCACATGCTTTAAAGATGTTCCAATTCACATAGAAATATACATTAGCAACATGGTGTTACACATCTAGCAAAATGTGTTTCTTGCAACAAATGGCAGGCTGCTAATGGTATCAGCACATTAGTGAAGACAGACTGTAAGCGGGAGCCTGTGGGATGATGCTTGCAGAATAATAACGCGCATTACAGGCGACGTTAACAAGAGAGCACGCCTCAATCATAAAACGGAGCATTGCTACTAGCCCCTTAACACAACAATGTAAGGACTATACAATTGACAGTTTTTACAAGCAGATCTGAAGGAGCTCTCTCATGTGTGCAGAACTCCACACAATGCATAACGATGGACATGGTCACACATGCACAGAGAACCAATCGCAGAATGCAGCTGTGTCCCCAATGAACAAAACTCCTACAAATTAACAACCTGAGGACTGACTGATCGTGGTGTGCACAGACGTGCAGCATCGCCTGCCAACTTGTCCTTGCTGCATGAAAATCCAATACATTTGAAGCTACACGTAAGAAAGGTGTGGCGCTTCCATTTGAAAGACAGAGCCATGCAAGGCTTGCAGGTTAACCAGACGAATTTAGGTTTATCTCCCATGCAACTCAAATACCAAAAAATACATTTCTCAATGATCGTTGCTTAATAACACCATTTGCTTGGGATGTGCAGTGCTTTATACTATCATAAGGCAGTCTCAACGCCCTTGTGTTGGGAAAGAGGTAGGAAGGAGCAGGTGAATGTGGGGTTGGGGAAGAGGCAGGAAGGAGCAGGTGAATGTGGGGTTGGGGAAGAGGCAGTAAGGAGCAGGTGAATGTGGGGTTGGGGAAGAGGCAGGAAGGAGCAGGTGAATGTGGGGTTGGGGAAGAGGGAGGAAGGAGCAGGTGAATGTGGGGCTGGGGAAGAGGGAGGAAGGAGCAGGTGAATGTGGGGTTGGGAGAAGAGGCAGGAAGGAGCAGGTGAAAGAGCAGGTGAATGTGGGGTTGGGGAAGAGGCAGGACGGAGCAGGTGAATGTGTGGTTGGGTAAGAGGCAGGAAGGAGCAGGTGAATGTGTGTGGTTGGGGAAGAGGCAAGAAGGAGCAGGTTTGGGGAAGAGGCAGGAAGGAGCAGGTGAATGTGGGATTGGGGAAGAGGCAGGAGCAGGTGACTGTGGTTGGGGAAGAGGCAAGAAGGAGCCGGCTGTAGCCCTTGCTTCCAATCGACCTGGGGACTCCTAAAAAGACGACTCTGACCCAGAGCCTGGTGGGATCCACTAGACTCAAGAAGACCTGCATTTTGAGCCACCCCATACATTGATGTGACCTTTTGTTGCTGCAATACCCCAATACCCTGGGACCTCGAGCCACTGTGCGGTGCATGGTCTTCCGAATTCCGAATCTCGCTGAAACTTCGTGGGCATCCTGGTCTATCTCCAGAGACATGAATTGAGTCCGAGATCTCCCCTCAACAGAGGGCTGGACCTTTGTAACAAGAGAATTCAACCACGATTTTCTGTCTTATTCTGTGCTCCTTGAAAAAGCGCCAAATGCGCAGAACCGCATTCAGCCATGAGGAAAACCTTGACTAGAGCCTTATCCATCGATCCCTGCTGCAAAGTCCCTTCCAATGTCCTGTTTTCAGTCACCAAGACAAGGACTCCACTGTCTGGGTTTTTGGCTGCAGATCCTGAAGTTCTCCTGCTGCAAAATATTCTTCAATACTGAGGTACTGTGTTGGCTTGGGTATGTACTTACCTTAAGTCTCTTGGGATTTCTGTGTAGCTGTGGGGTGTTTTCTGTGATAAGGCCTCTCATCCAGTCCACCCAGTCACACTGCTAGAATCCTACTAGGGTGTCTTCTGCGAAGCCTCTGCACCCTCTTCTAACTCTATAAGTAAAGTTCTCACCTGTTTGCCAAGTCTTCCTAAGGAACTCTGACTTTTGCTACTTAAGAACCTGTTCTGACACTGTCTGTTGGTCGCTAGTCCCTAGTGACCCCCCTTCTGCCACTGAGAACACTCATGGCTCCAAGAATAAGGGAAAGACTTTCAAGGGATTGAGCCTTTTGTCTAGAAAAGAAAATAAGTGTTTCAAAGTTACTTACTTGTAAAGAGTTGGTTGGTAACTGTAACTCTAAGAGTGAACAGTTACAACAGTTCTTATTCCCCTCTGAAAGTTGAGGATGACAGCATCAGTTCCAGGGTGTGATAGGGAGACCTAGAGAATGCAGAGTGCTCCCGCTAAATCTCTGGGACCTAGTCTGTCAGATGTTGACTAGACTCCGGATGATTGTTGTCAAGCAGCTCGATGGCTGGAAAATCCAGGAGGCAGCCTGGAGTGAAAGCGTTGAGGGATGTCCAGGCACAAGGACTGGAAGAGCTCCGGCATGGTCAGCAGCTAGCACAGGGCTTTCAGTGCGGTCATGAATGTGGATTCATCATACGCCAAACACAAGGCGTGAGGCACGCTTATGGAGCACGCTTATGGAATGTTGAGGGTGATTGGGAGTTAACCTAACAGTAGAAGCATGTACAACTTCAGTATCGCTTGTTTTACCAACCATCTGAATAAAAGGGACAGGAATAACTTTATAAGTATTTTAGTAATGTTGCAGGCAGTAAATAGGATCACAAGCACGAATTTCGCTATGCTAGAAGCTAAAGATTATGTGGACGGACTGGACTATGTCTCTTGTACACCAGGACCAAGAAAAGGGCAACTGATGATGGGCAACTAAAGGGCCAGCTTCAAGTCCTGTGAACATGCAGCTATCCCGAGGCACTCCTGTGTCCCGGCCGCCACAAAGGTCATAATCCACCTTCAAAACACAACAAACCTCAAAGAGACATCTTACTATTAATACACTGTGTACAGCATGTGATTCAGGAGTGTAAATAAAACAGAGAGCACAAATAAATAACGGAACACACTTCAGGCCATGGGATGTCCCAAGATGCCATTTGTCTTCTCTGAATATATGTCCTGACCTCTGACCTGTACCTAGCTCGGCCCGGAAGGTTTGCCTGGCAGCAATCCACTCCATCTGGTCGTCATCGCACTCCTGTCGGACGGTATCAACGATCAGGTACATGATGTTCAGAAGCACCCTGCAGGAGGAGATAAAGAAGGGTGGATGAATGTGCACTGTTCAAGTTTGAAGGAACCATTCATCACAAACCCACAGATCTCTGGGCAAAAGTCAGCACAAATGCACACATATGTGGGGAAGAGTCAGCACAAAACACACAAACCTGGCAGGCGTTGAAATATGGGTTTGTAAAGCAGGAGCTAAAAGCAGATCTTGGGTACTCTCCATCAGCCTGTAAGCAAGAGATAACCCTTGGGAACGAGGTGCTAGTGAAGCAGCAAACGATAACCTTTTGTCCATTATATATAGCGCAATAAGCTGTGTCCTAATGATACCTTAGCAGATTTATGTTAAGGGTGCCTGGTAGGCCTCGATCTTCCAGGCTAGCAACAACGTTTATAAAACACAAAGATCACGGCTATTATGTCACACACTACTACTTCAATTTGTAAAGGCTAAACCACTTCTGATTATTTAACCAAAATATAAATTTTATTCAAATAACCAAAAAATTAAAAGCACTCTCATTAACACATTTTCCAGACCACATTTAGACGTCCAGACATGTTTATGTAACCAACATTACCATTTCATTATCAGACACACCAACCCATTGATTACAGTCTGGGACCCATCATCCGCATGGACGCAACACGTGTATGCAATCATCCGCATGGACGCAACACGTGTATGCAATCATCCGCATGGACGCAACACGTGTATGCAATCATCCGCATGGACGCAACACGTGTATGCAATCATCCGCATGGACGCAACACGTATATGCAATCATCCGCATGGACGCAACACGTGTATGCAATCATCCGCATGGACGCAACACGTATATGCAATCATCCGCATGGACGCAACACGTCTATCCAATGTGAGATTTATTGCAGAGCCATTTCAATCCCATGTTGTGCTTTACTCTAGATGTGTGACCTGCCCTTTATTTGCAGCCTCGTCGTCAGCACTTTGAGCAATAGCCATCGCAGGTACTGCCAAATATGAAGGATGCAGATGCACCATTTCAGTTTCTTTCCAATGTCTCGAGCATTCCACAGATGGAAAGACATGAAACGTGTATGTGGTTGAGGCGTTAGGCAAGAATTGGTGTAGTAACCCTGGGGGAAACTACACCAGCCTTGTCCTCTTGTTATTGGGTAACCCACCTCTTGGTGGAGGTCTGTACTGCACAGGTTGGTAGTGTGACTGAGCAGCCAGGCTCATCTCAAGAGGGGTCAATGTGAGCCGTAGAGCTGTAGCAATGAAATGCAGAAATACAAGTATCCAAATAACACTTACACTCAAGGTTTCCTAGTAAAATAATGATTTGTCAGTTTTAAATATGCATTCTTTAAAAAGGGCAATATATGCAGCAACAACAATACACTTCAAAATACTTTCTCAGAATCTAACACAAAGCAAGTAGACACTCTTCAGAGATGCTTCATACACACTTCCTACACCCGCAAGGGACTTCACTAACTAGGACAGGAATGGCATTTATAGGTCACCTTTGGTACTTTGTAAATTCTGAGGGTGGTAGGAAGGGAAGGTTAACTAAAGGTTCTCAGTGCATGTGAGCACTTTTAAATCTTCCAATAAAGTCAAGATAAAAACCTTTCCCAGCAATATTAAATTAAAACCAGTGCATCACCTATGAGGGGCAGTAAGTATCAAAGTCAATGGAATAGAAGAGTCTGCAGGGAGCCAGGACAGCCAACGTCAAGTGGACCAAAGTCTATGGAGCTGAGGCACTTAAGATAGTAAAAGTCTTGTACAAGGTTGTGAGTTTGTTGAAGAAAAATCACTATTAGGTCACAATCTGTAACACTTGTGAAAGTTAGAGTTGAGATCAACTCTAGAAAAGAATGAAGCTACTGCAAGTCTCAACGGAAGAGAGAAAGAGAAAAGCTACAGAAAAAGAAGTACCCCAAGTCAGAACAGTACTTTTGGTTAGAAGAGTGGTCTAGCTGGATTCTGTCTAGTTGCAGCGATGCAGATCCTGTGTTCCTGGGCCTCAGTCGTGGGGACAAGAGGGAGGACGTCTGGGGACTCGTGCAGCAGGAATTCGATGGTCGGCGACAGCTACGGCCTCTTTTCGGATCAGCTGCACTTCGCGGTTTCAGCGCTCGGTAAACACCACAACCGCAGATCTTGAACACCAGTTGGGCTTCCATCCCTCGAGTCCTGCACTCTGGTGAGGTGACTAGAGCTTGGTCATCCTGCTTCGGGAGGGTCCTCGGGAGACTCCTGGAGCCTTTGGCCGGCTTACAGGCGTTGCACTCGACTACAGATTTCTCGACCCCTGGCACTCGGTTCCAGCAGCAGCAAAGAAGTACAGCCAGTTGGGGAAGGTCTTCCAGCAAGTTTCGTCTCAGGGTTAGTTGGTCCCACTAACCCAAGGGAAGAAGTTGTCCTTTCCGGCACTTCTCTTGTCAAGTAGAAAAAGGAGTTTCAGCACAGCAGCAGGGCTTCACCGGGCAGTTCAAAGGTCCAGGAGGATGCAGCAAGCTTTGTTCACGGTTTCTTCATCGGGTTGTTCTTCCCAGTCGTCGACGTTCTTCAGTCCCAAAACCCTCGCCTTTTAAGCAGGTTTCTCCCATTCATGAACAGCCTAGCTGTCACTCACACGGCAGGGTGGCTGTCCTGCAAGGAGAGCCAGCCAATCAGGATTGGGTGCATTCAGGTTGCCCTGAAGACTAAGGACAGGGGAGTTTCGGGCACCTCCCTCACTTCCTGCCAGACACACTGGAGCCAGAGGCGGCTTCAGTACTGAAGCCCGCCAAAGGTAAAACGAACAAAGCAGTTAAACCTGGTTTGGCACGAGGGTAATATCCAAGAAAGACCTCACAAACAAGAAATGGCGAAAAAGGAAGACCGGGGCCATTTTGATACAATGGTCACCCATGGGTGCTGTACTGCAGCTGAGGATTCAGCCTACGGTAGAAAAGCACAATGGTGGGAACATTAAACCACTGCCACCAGCCATTTAAAGTAGTGAGGGTAAAATAAAAAATGTTACATGAGTAAGAAGGAAAAGGGGATACTAAGTAACCCCCAGCACTCCACATAAGATGGGGTGTGCTGGGCCTTCAAAGAGAAAAGGTAAGCAAAGTCACTTTCACTCTACTGTAGTTCACCCAAGAAAAGGTATTTCAACCTTAAGAAGGTGCCTATGGAGTTTGTCAGAATCCAAAAACAAAGGAAACATCAAATCCAAATCAGGTCAAAACACACAAGAGGGTGAGAAAGAGCTCTCACTCACTCCAGGATAAAAAATAAAAAGTCCTCAAGTCCAGCCAAAGAGCTGGGGGCCTCGAAGGTTGATGGGAATTAGCACAAAAATGAGAATTCCCCCTAACAGTGGAGGGTCACCCAGCCATTCCATTCCATTCCATGCACAGATCATCCCTTATTTTGTACCACCCTCGATGGCTCCTGGTTTCCACCAGAATACAGTTCAAAGTAGCCACTAAGTATGTCAAGGTAAGATACCATGTCACTTAGACAGACTGAACGCCTATAAACCCAACCCCATCACCCAAAGTCGATTACTTTGGTCTGCATCTTTGACTTGGTCCACAACCCAGATTTAGGCCGAATTGGACCAGAGGTAGGAGCTTCTCGTTGCTGTGAGAAACCAGAAAGCACTCTCACAGCTAGTCCCCAGGGATCTTTTGCTCAGGTTGCCAGGGAAGGTCCATCGCTTTTGGATCCCGACCCTGGCGGTGGACAAGTGAGGGAGGTTCACCTGGGCAGAGGGTCCTTGGGGAGAGTGCTGGATGGCGAGACATGGTATCCCCACTTTCCTCAACCTTCATGGGCTATGTCCACTCTTGCCCCATCTTTCCTTGTAAATAGCCACCAAGTACTGAGAAGAGGAGGCGGCGACGGGGAGCAATGTACACTTCCCATTACAAACACCACTCTAGTACTGAGACTAGGAAGAGGCAACTAGGAGCAATGTACACTTCCCATTGCAAACACCACTCTAGTACTGAGACTAGGAAGAGGCAACTAGGAGCAATGTACACTTCCCATTACAAACGCCACTCTAGTACTGAGACGAGGAATAGAGGTGTAGGACCATGCAGTACTAAAGGTCAGGCATTTCTAAAACATGGGTTGCTGTATAAAGAGGACACTACCACTGAAGGCATAACAAAAACACAACTGGTGGTCCGCAGGAGCCACAAACAAGTGGTTCTTGAAATAGCCCATTCACACCCAACAGGAAGACACCTAGGACAGACCAAAACAACCACACAAGCAATACATTCTACTGGCCAGGGATTCATACGGTCAGGAGGACCTTTGTCCAAGTCTGTGATATCTGTCAAAGAACTAACGCCCACATACCACCACCACCAGCTCCATTGAATCCCTTACCCATTATTGAGATTCCTTTTTCCAAGGATTGGGATGGATGCAATTGGTTCCCTCGCGCCTTCTACAATGGGTAACAAATATGTACTAGTGATAGTGGATTATGCTACCAGATACCCCGAGATCTTCCCCCTGAGAACTAACAGCACAGCACATCACATTTTAAAACATCTCCCTTTCTTCTCCCGCGGGGGTTTCCCAAGGGAAATATTAACGGACCAAGGCTTTAATTTTATGAGTAAACTTATGTGTAATAATTCAACTTCTCCCATGACTACTTTGCGCACATCTGTGTACCTTTCTCAAACAGATGGTCTCATAAGGCTCTTAAACCATTCGACGGAAACTGGTAAACCAGGTGTCAGGGTGCGAGGAAGACAGGGTTTGAGGTCTTGTGGGAGTACGCACAAACTTAATTGTGTACAGACATTTGCAGGGGGGTGGGAAGAAAAGGAAATACACACAACTCTCCTTAACCACCTTTTACAGAGATCTGTAGCTGGCAGCTCACAAAATGGAGGCTTGGGCTGTAACCAAGGGCAAGGTGGTGCTTTCTCTCAGTAACACTCTACTATGGAACGCTGAGGTCAGATTGGAGGTGAACAACTTATCAACTGCCTTTCATCAGAATGGTCCTGTGAGGAAGTCCGGTTTTGTTCCAGCTCTTTAGAGGCCTACAGCTGAGAAGAATTTTGGATCAGACTTTTGAAGATTTTGGAGCTGCAGCAACTATATAATTTACTGGGGGAGCGCAGCGATTTGAATACTGTTAATTTTGACTCTGTATTTAATTATTCTTAAGAGACATAGTATGCATCACTGACATTAGTTTGTTATTTGAAATATACTGTGTACTTTACGTGTTCAGGAATTTGTGGTGATAATTGTTTCAAAGCATGTGAACTTCATCATTTCTTAGGAATTTAAAAGAATAATCTGCTGCAATACGAGTTCTCGCCACTAGATGGCGTCTAGCAGTTGCATCTCACTCTGCCAATGCAATTGTAAATAAAACTACAAGTTACTGCTTGCTTCAAACATAAAGCCAGTGTATTTTAAGATAATATAGGAATTAAAATAATATTTTGTGACCGCGCACACCTCTTCTGAGGGCCTTTGAAAGTCTCCCCTTGCGCAATTTACTTCCGTGAAGGAAGCAGACATTTAAAAACACCATTAAAGTACTTATCTGTTTAAGGAAGCTTGGCAGGAACCCGCAGAGTTATAACTCCTCGTTTTTTTAGAGTTTTAGATGTTTTTGAGCACTTAGCTCTCAGAAAGATCCCGACAGCCATTTTATTTAGCATTAGGGGAGTTGTAGTTCAATCCTTCTTTGTGTAGTTTTCAAAGGATTATTTAAAAACATTTAGAGAAGAGGAATACAAATAAAAGGAACAAAACAACACACATTTTAGAAAACACAGAACATTATTTGAATGACTGATGAACAAGACTTAAAAGTGAGTGGCAAGGTGAGAAAAGAAAAAGGATTTAAAGCATTTTAAGCGCACCTTGAATTACAATATGAATACAATCCTCCAAGCCTTTGCATAGGATAAACAGATAAATGGGATGGGAAGGGAGGATTGGAGTTGGAATATGTTTTTGGGTATGCAATAACACGTTTCCTTGCTGTGCAGGGATCCCAGCCGTGAAGCAAGAAGAGCACCTGTGTCTTTGTTATTTTATCCATACCCCTTTCCCTCCGGGCTGACCCGAGTCTTGCTGGAATTTAATAGATCAGTATTTCCAAGCTGGTCTGCACGTAACTTCTTCCTAAAAACGCGTCTGAATCTACTGGAAACGAACAAAATATTCGCAATCAGAGGCTTAGCCTCTCTGCAAAACAGCAACGGAAACTATTCGCCATCTTCTCTTGACCTGTTCTGCGACTCAAGAGATACGTTGCATATACTTGAAAGATACCATCTCAAACTTCACTATCCAGGCCGAGGAGGATTGCTGGAATAAACTAATCGGAGGAGACAGTCTGGCATGGCTACTGGCAACAGTGAACATTATGAAACATATCACTAAAGTGATGCTTCCGGCTCGAAACCTGAACTTGCAAAACGCATAATTGAACCAACTCTAGATCTTAAGACTTTCTTGTTCGCTGTGTGATTTTCCCGTTCTTTTTCAAGAAATGAAATTTTAAGCGCAAGTTTGACTTCTTCCACCTTTTTGTTAAAAAATCCGATAGGATTAAATACAATAAAAACATTAAAAAATATATATATATATAAGTAGGACACAGAGCAGTCTGCGAGGGACTGTGGGGTTCAGCAGCTTCCATGGAAGAAATACAAAGGAGAGACATGACAGGATGAAAGGCCCAAGGTAATCTTTCCTGTCCTAGCTGCTATGGACGCCACAGGTTTCTCGTTGAGTGAGGTTCTGATAGAGTTGCGCCAGGAATGATATGATAGGTTATTTATAACATGCTTAATACCCAGAGGTTTCTAAGCGCGGACCGAACCGGTGTTGCTCTGTGTCTTGCTTCCAAGGAGAGCACGTTGCAGATGAGCTATCCTCCCGAGACAATGAATGAAGGGCGCTTAGAAGCAAATATTTAGCTTTAGGTAAGAAAGTGGAAGGTTTGGAAAAACAGATGAAAGAAGTGCAGGTTCAGACAATTCCGCTACCAATTGACAAGTTTGATGATTTAGACCCTCCGGATTTAACTCAGGAGGAGAGGCAGGAGGAATTAAAGACAATTAAGCAATTCAGAGGCAGAGAAGGTCATTAACCAATTCCCTTAGCTGTTCCTGAACGTTACGGGGGTGGGGGGGCCCAAAAAGGTTTTCAGTTTTTGTTACTCAGTGCGAATTACATTTTGTGTGTCATCCAGAGGTACTCCCTTCAGGAGCTTCTAAGGTAGCTTTCATCCTCTCATATCTTAGTGGTGATGCAGCCTCTTGGGTGGTGTTGTTGGTAAGCCAAGAGTCCACTTTCAAGTGATTTTAATGAATTTTTGAAAGAGTTTGGAAAGATGTTGGACAGGTGACAGATATTCCAGGAGATAGACAGAGAGTTGTTGGAATTAAAACAGGGAAGCAAGGAGTTCATTGGTTACATCATTTGTTTTGGAGACTAAATGGCCAGAGGAAAAAAGGGCAACATTATTTTATCGGGGTTTGAAGGATGAGTTAAAGGATGCTTTGTCCTCAGGGGTGGATAGACCAGGTTCGTGTGTGGATCCTATTGCTTTTGTAATGCAACTAGATTTTCGTTTTAGTGAACAAAAAGGAGAACGTAGGAGGAGTAGCAGCTCAGATGTTAGACAGAATTTCAGATTTGAGAGAACTAAGGGGGTAGTGGGAAGCCGAGAGTTTAGACGACCTGTCTCATCTAAACCCAGGGACCCTCTGTCTAAGGAAGAGCGGGAGAAGTGGGTGAGAGAAGGACTCTGTATGTATTGTGGAAGAGCAGGGCATTTGTTGAAAGACTGTCCGAGGTAAAACGTAGAATACCCATGTCCGTTACGAATTCCCAGGTGGTGGCAAATACACTTCAATCAGCAGTCCCTCATCTTACCTTGAACGTATCCTTCTACTTGGCAGGAAAATGTAAGGGATGCGGTCCAGTGATGTTAAATTCTGGGGCCCCAGGAAATTTTATGGATTGGGGTTTGGCTAAGTCTTTGGGAATTCCAGTGGTACAAAAGTCTAGTCCTGAGCAAGTTAGGGCAGTTGATGGCTCGCAACTCTCTTCCGGACCAATCACCCATGAAACAGTTCCCCTTTGGATGGAGAGAGAACATGAGGAAAAAGGAGTGTGCGAGTTAATCGATGCACCATAATTGTTAATGATTTCATGAATGCCATGGCTCACACTACACAACCCCTTAGTAGATTGGGAAAAGCGAGGAATACATTTTGAATCACATGTTTGTACTTTACACTGTCTTGAAGGGAAGCTCGGACATGACGTCTCCTTTGGAAAGCAGCGAAGGAAATGAAGCATTGTGGATAGCGCAGGATGGTTCCAGGGATATCACCATAGGAGCAGTTACGGGCAAGTTTCCAAATTGTTACAAGGAATTTGAGCGTTATTGATGAGAAGGAAGCAGGTGAGCTACCACCACATAGGCCTTACGACTGTAACATTGACCTTGAAGTCAGAGCTCCAATCCCTTGCAGCAGGATATATGCACTTACCGAAAAAGAAAATGAACATTTAAAGAGTTTCTTGGAGGAAAATGTAGCTAAGGGATTCATCCGAGCATCTCAGTCTCCTGCAGCCTCACCTCTGTTTTTGTCCCGAAGAAGGATAAAACCCTTAGAAATTGCATATATATTTCGCACACTCAACCGTATCGCCATCAAAAATCGCTGTCCTCTTCCCCTAATTTCAGTAATGCTCAATCAAATTCAGGGTTCAAAGATTTTTACCAAGTTGGATCTGCCTGGGGCATACCATTTGATTCGAGTGCGGGAGAGAGACGAATGGAAGACGGCATTCAAAACTAAATTTGGACTATTTGAATATTGGTGATGCCGTTCAGATTGTGTAATGCACCAGCAGCTTTCCAGTTTTTCATGAATTAAGTCTTGTCGAATATTTGGATGTATTTGTAATTGTCTACATTGATGGCCTTTTAATCTACTACATGGATGAGGTCCAACATCAGGAGCATGTAAAAAAAAAGTTTACACAGAAGTTGTTTGAAAACAATTTATTTGCTAAACTTGGAATAAATAAATAAATAAATAAATAGCTATTTCATACTGAGCTAATCTAGTTCCTGGGGTTTGTGATCTCACCACGAGGACTGGAAATGGACAATCTAAAGATTCAGGCAGTAGCTAATTGGCCTTCTCCTAATTGCATCAAAGAGGTTCAAAGTTGTTTAGGATTTGCCAATTTGTATCAGCAATTCACAAAGGATTTTTCTTTGAAGGTTTCACAGATTACTTGATTACTCAAGAAAGGAGTTAAGTTTCAATGGTCTGAAGAGGCTGACCAGGCATTTCAAGAACTTAAGAAGAGTTTTGTTTCAGAACCCATTTGGATTCATCCTGACCCAGGGCAACCTTTCTTGCTTGAAGCTAATGCGTCAAATTTGGCAGTCAGAGCAGTATTGTCTCAGCGACATAAGAAGACAGGCCAACTTCATCCAGTGGCGTCCTTCTCCAAGAAGTTGGCTCCTGCAGAGATTAATTACACTATTACATACCAGGAGTTGTTGGCCACAAAGGTGAATGGAGGCACGATCTTTTAGGGGCACGGCATACTGTAACTGTTCTAACAGATCATCATAATTTATTGTTTTTGAAGTCAGCAAAGACACTTACTCCAAGATAATTGCGGTGGTCTCCATTTTCTTTCAGAATTTGACTTTGTTATTACATTTAAACCAGGAAGACAAAAAACGGAAAGGCTGATACTTTATCACGTCAATTCCCTGGGAGTTTGAAGAATTATGAGGATAAGTCTGCACCATTGATTTCTGAAGAACATTTCTCATGTTCTACCTCAAGTGAAGGGTTAGTTTTTTGGAGCAGAAGTTAAACTATATATGACTCAGGACCAGATGCTAGACTGGGTAAGGGAAGATCCAGCCTGAAGCATTTTTGAAGGATTACCCAAGATGGATGATTGTCTTTATCTGCCGAGTGAGGAAGCTCTGAAGGAATGCCATGAAACCTGTTTGGCCGGGCATCCAGGTTATAGAAAGACATTGAAGTTGGCCCGAAGACATTTTTTGCGGCCTAAAATGAGAACGGACATGCTCAATTTTCTTAAGACCTGCGAAGTGTGTGCTCTAGCTAAAGGTCTACATGGAAAACTGGCTGGTTTTTACCTACCTTTACCGGTACCACCTCAACCCTGGCATACTGTATCATTGGATTTCATAGTTGATTTAGCACCTGATCAATAGTGTACCTCGATTTTAGTAGTCATGGATCATCTGTCTAAGGCTGGGCATTTTATACCAATTAAGGGAAAGGCTTATGTTTCAAGTTTAGCAAAATAATTTTTGCAGGAAATTGTGAAGTTACACGGATTACCAACTCGTATAATTTCGGATCGAGGGTCACAATTGGTATCAAAATTTTGGACTGCTTTTTATAAGAGCCAGATTAAAGGTCAGTTTATCCTCCGCTTATCATCCCCAGACCAATGGTCTCACTGAAAGGGTGAATCAAGAACTAGAAAGGTTTTTGCTGTGTTTCCTTCCATCGAATAACTGTTGGGTCGATCTCCTGTGGTTGGTAGAGTTTTGCTTCAATTAAAATGTCACCCTTCTTCTGCAATCAAGGTTTTCATCCTCGATTTTTACGCAGTGAGCCCATCTCTGAGGTCTTTTGTCCAAAAGTTGAACAACCATTGCATCTTATGAGGAACAAATTGGAAAAGGGCCAAGTCAGCTTTCAGAAGTAGCAAAGAAAGCATGAAAACTTTTGCAGACGGCAATCGGCGGAACAGTCCCGGTTATTTAATTGGGGACAATGTCTGGTTATCAACTAGAAATTTGAAACTCAAGGCTAGAAACAAGTTCAGTCCTAGGTTCAAAGGTCCATTTGAGATTGAGAAAGTGCTAAGCCCAGTTTCAGTAAAACTACCTGGAGGTCTTAAAATACATAACACTTTTCATGCAAATTTTTGTGGAAACAATCCCCTATACTGGGAGTGCGCACGCCTTATCAATATTGGATATGGAGTACAAAATAATTTAAAAGGGCTGCAGCCGTGTGGTAAGTGTAGGGGAGCAATGGCCACGAGGCCCTCCTCACCTACAGCTTCCTCCCCAGGCGGGGACCATGACTCGGTGGGCGCCCCCTCATGCCACCCGGGCCCAGGTGGAGGAGGATTCACCCGCCGACGACATTGCCCACACGCACCCTGTCTTTGCATTTACCAAAAATTAAGTTAGGCCTAGACGCCATCTTGCCTAGCAAACATGGTGTGAGTTCAGCACACTGTAACGAGGCCCCCACCTTTGGAGGGCCTTTCATGCATCTCTGTCGCCTCAGCAGCCCTGACAGATCCGCTGCGAGTGCGTTCCCATGAGAAAGTCGGAGATGAGCTAAACCCGAGATGCCAACACGGCAACATTATATTAGTAACAATGTGATATTGCACCCCGTATGACCCGGACCGCAAGGCCGGGGTAGCGAGGAAAAAAGCTGAAGCATCACTATCTGAAGAAGGTAGAAAACAATTCAAGTATTGGTATTAATGAACTACCTCTGTTTAAAATGTGAATAAGCCATAAAAATGTAACGTTATATGATATCCCTCCAGGTCTGGACTAATGCTGCTATAACCACGGAGAAAGATGTTGACCAAACGTGTAACCTCTATCTGTAAAAGTGTTTTTCAATAGTATGTAGAAACTTGAACTCATATGTTTTTTAATTCACCCAAAGCGGCGAGCATCAATCTCTGTAGGCCATAACCTAGATATCCCTCGTATAACGTCTAATGTACATACAATACGCACACAATGTAGTGAATATAATGTTAGGTAATGAAAAGGTACTGGAACCGACTGTATTAAAGAAATGTGTAACGAAATTGAAGTATATATATATATGTGTCTAAATAACGTCAAAATAAGGCAGAACAGTATAGAACTTCTGCATCCACTGATCAGCAACGCACGAGGAAAATACCTTTGTGGATATATGCAAGGCCATTCCCTCTCCCACCCCACCAAGCCTGCCAGATAAAAAAGCTAAGACTTGTGCCGCGCTCCCTCACCTCCCCCAACCAAGCTGGCGTTACTTCAGAGAGTCAGAGGCCCCGGCGCCGCAACCAAGGCCACAGCCCGCCACCTGTGTTATTTACAGCACGGTAATAAACCCACGGATGAACCCACTGATCTACCAGCACCCTCTCATAAATCCCACGAACCCCCCAAGAATCCTGACCCCGTGTAAGGACGACCCCCATCATTGGGACAAGACACAGAGACCCATCTATATAATAACTTCTAACGCAGCAGACAGACATGTATCATTCGGCCCAGGCCCCAGAGCCCCGTCCCGCGACCTAAAATACCGGTCAATAGGACACAGGTAAATCTCACCCCAACCGACAACCACCAGACCTCTCACGAGGTGCATTCCTCATGTGTTGTGTTTATTTTATAAGATAAGCTGCTGAAGCGATTTATTAATGAACTTAAATGTCATTTTCTGAATAACTGCAGTGTGCATGGCCTAGGGCAAATGAGACAGGAAAGGTATTCGTCATTGTCACAGGCTGCCCCAGCACATCAACACCGCACGGATGACCTCAAGCCGGCCTGCCAGGCCCAACCCAACCCACGAGGCTGACCAGTGACGTCGTCCCGCCAAGACCAACCCCGCTGCAGCAACACCTATAGTTAGTCGACGCCACCCAATCCCAATTGACTTGTGCCCCCTATAGTGTTTAGGTGTTGATGACGTTTTTTGTATTAGAAATACGCCTGTCTTTGCTATTGTCAGGCAGAGCGCTCTCGTAGGTTGCAGAGTTCTTTGCATGCCTTATTTTTGGATAAACTCCCACTTACGCTCACCCGCACTCTGTCTTGGCCTTATTCCCACTACGGGAGAGTCCCTTATTGTCTCTCATTGCGGGGAGGATCGTGCTGAATTGGGGGCGCTTCCCTTCAGTGGTGACCCCGACGTGATATCTCCAAACTATTTTTCCTAACTCCTTCTTAACGACCCCCTTGTGGCACGAGAATCTCCGGTCGAGAAGGGATACGCACGGTGAGCCGTCTCCGGGAGGCCGCCCGCCAACGGCGACCGGCACAATAAGAAGTGCGCACTCAATGAGAAAGGGTACGGGATCCCGATTGGAAAAAAATCCCCTTTGAGTGCCGCTCGCCGGAGCCAGGGGCTGACCGTTGAGTTACCGGTGACGCCGCCTGGACGGACCCAGTTTCGGAGAGTATCGGTTCAAGACGGGCACGTGAGTACCGAGTGCGAGTGATCGTCAAGGGGAAAAGAAGGGGAATTGGGAATAAAAGAACGGGGACAGGTAGAGGAGAAGAATATCGGGGGTCTACTACAGACGGGTCTTGAAACTTTCTTTATTCTTTCTTTTGCATATGGCCATTAGGAGTAAGAAATAAGTGACGTGGTAGAAGTGACGGAAACCTAGCTCCGAGAGGGGGTGGAAGGCGGCGCCGCATAGTGCTATCTAGACTAGTACTGGGAATATATGAAGAAGTGAGAAATAAGTTATTGGTGTCTAGCAAAAGGAGACACCGGGAATATTTTTTTTTAGTGATTGTGCTCTCTCTCTCTCTATTTCTTCTTTTTCCATTTCCACGGGGTAGGGGGCGAAAATGAGAAGGGTATAAAGAAGTTAGAACATCTTAAAAAGTGGGGACTCAGTAGTGGCACGTACAGACGTGAACACAGTAACCTTAGCAGGAAAACAGGGACAGCTGGCTAGGGAGGAAAGGGAGGAGAAAGACAAAAGTGTGAGTGGAAAGCATTGTGAAGGGTGCGCGCACCGTACGAGTGTTAGAGACGAACGGGTGGCCGCGAGGTGGTGTCAGAGAGTGTGGCCATAACCAGTACTTGATCAATTACAAGTGAGATCACATAAGAGTGCCTGGGAATGGGAAGGAGATGAGATATGGTGAGTGAGAAGAGATTTGTGCAGTGAATAACAGTGGGTGATAATTTTGAGAGGTCCGCTCTTGTCTGTGCCATAAAGGTATACATACGCATATTTACACCTAATAAAAAGTAACGAAAGCGAACGCGGTAGCGCTAGCGATTTAAAGGATGGGGGCTGAAACTCCCTTGTCACACATTTGCAAGAGCTTGCCGGGATATGCTGAACGCATAAATAAATATCATGATCAATGGTTAACAGAATTGAAAGGGGAGGGGTTGCCCCAGATTTGGCCAGAAGGAGGGTCTTTTGACAAAAGCGTTCTTGATATGGTATGTACATGTATTCGCCTCAAGTATAAGGGAAAACAATGGCAGAATAGGAAGGAGATATTAGATCTTTGGAGATTGTTTGAGGAAGTACCCCCACCCAAAGCTCCAGCTCCAAATATTGATTTACCTTCCACCACAGACAATCCACTAATGATCCCGCGAGAGGAAAAGGAACAGTTAAGTACAGAACAACCTGCGGAAGTGGTTATGTTGTACCCAATATTACCTAAACCAGCCCCTGCAGCAGGATACAGCGACCCGATTTATGTGCCTCCCCCTTCGACCAGCACGCCACAAAGACCAACTGCACCCCCACCATACGAAAACACCAGAGAGCGCGCCCAGGGAGGCACACAGAGGGTGGACATAGAGAAGTTAACGAGTGACTTAGAGTCGAGGCTTACAGTGGCAAGAGATGAACTCTCAAGAATAAAAGACATATGTGAACGCACAGCATGCGCCCCCACGCAATCTGGGCGCACGTCTAGAGCGTCGAGCGAAAGTAGACAAATTGAGGAAGGATGGAAAAAGGGGGAAATACTGTTCAGAATTGAGGAAGAACCGACCAGGATAATAGAAGTAGGGACAGCAGAAGGAAGCATTGGTGATGTCTCGCGAGAGAGAGGGATCAGAGAGGATTTGTTATGTGATGTCAGAGGAGGGGGGGATGAGAGTGATAGATTGAGCATGGCAGTAGGAGGAGACGGCGAGGAGCTAGATGGTGCATGTTCACTGGGGACTATAGAAGATGAATGGATGGGACGACTAAGAAATAGGGTGGGGAAGATGGCGTCATTAGAGTCAGCAGTGACTAAGGAAAAGGAAGCTGCAACGGCAAAAGGGAAATTACAACTCCCATTACTCCACAGGGGGGGCGGGAGGCCAAACTATATACCGTGGGCTCAGATGGACAAGGCTAATTTAATGAAATTACTACCACAGCTGTCAGGAGGGGCAAGCAAGTGGATATATGCATTTGAGAAACATACCGCTGGTATACCGCTGGCAGTAGGCGATGTGAAAAGCCTACTAGTGTCCGCAGTAGGGGATCAGGCAGACAGAGTATGGGCTAAAGCGGGTTTTCCAGCTGTAACTTTAGAGTGTGATCGCCATGATGGGGCTTCTTTTAACACCGTGCGAGCAAGGGTGTGGGACGCACTGCGGGAAACCTTCCCAGATACCCCTGATTTGCAGTCAGTAATGCAATGTACCATGAATGACGGGGAGGACGCTATGGATTACATTCTCCGGGTGCAGGAGATGTGGAGAGCGGAAACGGGTACGCCCTGGCACCAATCCACGTCTCTATTTTACTTCATCATTAAGAGAGGGCTCCCAAAGGAAGTGCAAAAGGCACTAGATAAAATAGCAGGTGTCGAGGCAAAAGGCTGGCCGGAGATCCAAAGCATAATAGTACACCATTGTAAACGGATCAAAGAAAGAGAGAGGGAAGTAGCACAGAAAAGGTTGGCGGATGAGGCGAAGTTGGTGCAATCAAAATTGGTGAAGGTCGCAGCAGCGGTAGCGGGACTCCCACTCATACGGGAGGGAGAGGAAGGAGAGGAGGGGCAAATAGCAATACAAGGAAGAATAGCAGCGAATTGGGCAGGACAAGGGCAACGACAGTGGACAGAGCAGGAGCAGAACGGAGGTCCAACGTGGCAAGAGTGGGCCCCAAGAGGAGGAAGAGGTGGGTACAGGGGTCGAAGAGGAGGACAAGGGTATGGAGGAATGGGAGGAAATGGGTGGCAGGGTCCCAGAGGTCCACAGGGGAGCTGTTGGAATTGTGGGAGATGGGGGCATTACTCAAGAGAATGTAGGAGCAGACAAAACAACGGTTTCCAAGAGATAGAACAGTACGGACACCCCCATCCAGGAAGCCCCTACGGCCTCCCCATGGGACAATACCAGCAACCAGACAATGTAGTACAAAGGAGTAACGCACAACTACACGGACATCAGTACCGAACACAAACCAGCCCACAGAATAATGACAATGTGCACTACACGCCTGGTAACACTTTCGCCACAGTAGCTAATGGGGCACCCGCCCCCGCACCTTACAGTGGAGTGTCAGTAGTTTCGGGGAACATTTTCGATCAAGGGGGGGCAATGAGACACCCCGCATAGGACAGCCCACAGAGAGCACTTGCGTGTCCAGTACTGTCTACGACCCACAATGCATCAGAGGAACCATTGATAGGAGCGCAGATAGGAGACAAGCAATTCATATTCATGGTGGATTCGGGAGCGGAGAAATCATGCATTAGAGAGGGCCGGTTCCCGTTATCTAATAGAACGTTAGAGACGCAGGGGTTCTCTGGGGCTGTAATTGAAGTTCCTTACACAGAGGTATTGGATGTGACAGTGGGGGGTAAAACAGTGAAAGCACCCTTACTGTACTATGAAAACTCTCCCATCAACTTACTGGGGAGAGATCTCTTGAGCAAACTAAACATGACAATATCATTCACAGGGAGCGGTATCGTATGTTCAACGCCAGGCATATGCCCCCTCCGTATATTAGCAGTAATACACGGCCACACAATCATGAAAGAGATCAGAGGGGTACCAAGAAATGAGGAGATGTTTGTTGAAGGTATGAGAACATTGGCTCTCATAGTACCAGAACTAAAAAGGGTGGAGTGGAGGATCCCAGCAGAATTCCTTTTTCGTCCCATAGCAAGCCCTGACACTGCTCTTGGGGCAGTACTATCGTTGGATTTGCATGCAATACATGTATCAGCAAACAGAATATGTGTGATTGGTATTGACATGGAAGGGTGTGAGTGGCGGACAGTATTGTGTACAAATGCAAATATCCCGCTGAGAGAGCTCTCGGACGAGGAGCTATTTTCTGACACTGAGGGAGATGGTGAAGTAGTGATGGAACTGGCAATGCCCTGCGACATTGTAGTTACAGCCAGACAAACTAAGGTTGAACTAATGGCGGTAGTAGGAGCACCGCACACATTTTTTGATGAAGACATGAGGTCAGTACCCACTAACTTATGGACTAATGGCCCCCACGATGTAGGGTTGCTGCATGAAGTTCAGCCTGTGGTGATAAAAGTAAAACAGGGAGCAATACTACCCCGGGTGAAACAATATCCACTGTCGCGAGAAGCAGAAGAAGGGATCAGAGAGACAATAGAAGCACTGCTAGCACAGGGTATAATCGTGCCCTCAAACTCCCCATGCAACACATGCATTTACCCAATCAAAAAAGCGAAGGGGGGTTCATGGAGGATGATACAAGATTTACGCCCACTGAACGATGTGGTAATGAAGGAGTTCCCTTTAGTCCCGAACCCGGCGACAATACTGTGCAACATTCCAAAAGTAGCATCACACTTCACAGTAATTGACTTAAAAAATGCATTTTTTTCGATTCCCTTAGCAGAAGAGAGCAGGTACTTGACAGCATTTACATTGGGAGGAAGGAGGTTCGAACACTGCAGACTACCACAAGGATATTGCGAGAGCCCAAGCATATTTAACAGGGTACTACATGAAGATCTGGGGAATTTGTCTGTAGAAAGCACAGTGATTCAGTACGTTGATGATTTATTGGTTTGTGCACAGGATGAGGAAGAGTGTAGACAGGACTCGATAACACTCTTGACATTATTGGCCAATAAGGGGTACAAGGTGGACAAGGGGAAATTACAATACTGTCTGACAGAGGTCCTATACTTGGGTCAGTTGATATCAAAGGATGGCAAGCGAATTATACCAGACAGGGCACAGGCGATTAGAACAATTGGGGAGCCCAAAACAGTAAAAGAGATGCAGAAATTTCTGGGTATGTGTAACTATTGCCGAGCATGGATATTGGACTATGCGGCGTACACAAGGCCCTTGCTACAGGCACTGAAAGAAGCACAACAAGAACACAAACACATAGAATGGACAGAGGTGATGAACACAGCATTTAACTCACTAAAAGAGCTGATATCAAGCGCTCCAGTACTAGCAAACCCAGATTATGGGCGCGAATTCTTCTTATTTTCACACTGCAAAGGAACATTGATGACAGCAGTACTGACACAGAAAACATCTTTAGGGCACAAACCACTCGCTTACTATAGCGGCACCCTAGACGCAGTAATGCAAGGTCATTTCGCGTGCGAGCAATCCCTAGCTGCAGCCGCGTTCGCAATTGAAAAAAGTGCCACGATAGTGATGGGCTGCCCGGTGACACTGTTTGTGGAACACTCACTTTTTGCAATATTAGAGCGAACAAAGAGCACATTGACAACACAACGCGCCACAGCATATGAGATAATACTGTCCAGCGCTAACATCCATATAGTAAGATGTAAAACAGTGAACCCAGCCACATTCATCACAGAGGCATGCACCGTAGAGGACATGGAAAACCACAACTGCGCCACGTACACAGGCGACGAAAGTAAGGATCCAGTGATTTTTGAAAATGCCCTGACCGAGGGTGAGGTGTATTTTGTGGACGGGTCAGCATCAATAGACATGGAGACAGGAGAAAAGCATGTGGGTATGGCAGTGGTACGATTAGAGGAAGATGAATATGAGATACTAGTACAACACCGCCTCCCATCACACTATTCAGCGCAAGCAGCAGAACTAATAGCGCTAATAGAAGCATTGCATGCCGCCAAGGGGTGCGCAGTGACCATATATACAGACTCAGCATACATGACAACAACAGTTCACGGTGGGTTGGCCCGGTGGGGGCGGAGAGGGTTCCGACGAGCAGACGGAACGCCAGTCCAGCATGCAGAATTATTGAAAGAACTGATTGAGGCCCTGCAAGACCCCACGGCAGTGGCCATCGTAAAATGTCAAGCTCATACCACCAATACAGATTTTGTATCTTTGGGGAACGCGGCAGCAGACGCCGCTGCCAAAGCAGCTTCATATCTACAAAAAGGTGAAATAGGAGAGTACATGTTGCACCACACAGCAAGCCAAGAGGTCCCCACAGGATACAACATGATGTCCACACAGGAGATAATAGAGCTGCAAGAGGGAGCTAGTGCAGAGGAAAAATTGCTGTGGACTAAGAGAGGATGCAGCAAATCACCGACTGATTTATTGTGGCGACAAGAGAGTTCAGGAAAAGTGGTAATGCTAATTACGCTGTTAGAAATAGCATTTCAACAACTACACTTTCCTGCACACAACACAAAGAAACACATAATGGCAGAGATACAAGAAGATTGGTTTGCACCTTGCCTCCAGGAACACGTCACAAGGTTAGCCCTAGAATGTACGACATGTCAAATTTACAACTCAGGTATGACATTGCGTACACTAAGGGGTACGATACCAAAACCAAGTGGCCCATTCAGAGAGCTCCACATTGATTATGTAGACATGGGAGAAAGGTGTAACGGGGCTCGATACATGATTGTGGTTGTATGTCCATTTTCGAGGTGGGTGGAGGCAGGCCCATGTGCCCGCCCTGACGCGAAGGGCGCCGCGAAGTTCCTAGTGCGGGAAGTGTTTCCGCGCTGGGGAATTTGCGACGTTATTCGCTCAGATAACGGGACGCATTTTGTTAATGAATTATTTAAAGAAGTGACTACATTATTGGGAATAAAGCACAAATTATGTTCGATTTATCATCCTCAAAGTAATGGCGTCGTGGAAAAGATAAATGGCCTGTTAAAAAGCAGATTATCAAAACTTTGTTTTTCCCTTAAAAAGACTTGGATGTACTGCCTGCCTTTGGCCTTGTTTGAACTACGAAACCAGCCAAGTAAGGACCACCATTTGTCCCCGCACGAGATCGTCACGGGAAGAAGAATGCACACAGCGCATTCGCCTCTCCGTGAGCGTTCTGATGCACACAGAAGCGCAGCTATATTGGGGGAGGAGTTCACAGAATACCTGCGAAAACTGACACGGGCAGCGCGCGTAATTGCAAAGCAACTAGCCCCCCCCTCGACAAGAGAGGAGGGGAACGCGACTGAACCAAACAGGTTGCCTGAAAAACCACTACAGCTAATGCCTGGTGACCTTATATATGTTAGAAGTTTTGTGCGGAGGTGGAACGCACCACGTTTCCATGGCCCCTATGAGGTAGTGTTTTGCACGCCTACAGCAGTAAAGGTGAAGGGCCTGCGATATTGGGTGCATTTGACAGACGTACGTAAAGCTTACAGCGCTGCGGAGAGTGAGGTGCAGGATGAGGCACAGGCAACAGCGGACGATGAAGTTGTGCGGAATGAATGATTGGAATTTTGTGTGCATTATGAGATGAACAGTGAACACAATTAGCGCGCAACAAATGTCCTGGACTAAAACATGTACATATGTATATGCAAATTTTCTTTTTATTACAATTTTTGAAAGTTTTGCGTGGGGTTCTTTTTTCCTCTCCTGTGCTCTTTAAGATGTTTTTTTTTTTTATTATTGTTGTTTTTAAACTGTCATGTTTTTTATTATTTATATATATATATAGTAAGGTACGAATAATGATGCTTGAAAGGCTACCTTGTCTGTCAACACACCCCCTCCCTCACCCAACCCTATATTTTATCACCGAAATGTTACAACGTGGAAATGTTTACATGTTTGTATTTAATGAACTGTTGTGTCTCAAACAGGATTTATCATGGCATCGAATGGGCAGCCTGCAACTAATAGATATGTTAGATTTAGAGAAATGTTAGTGGCTAGATTAACATATTCATTTGAATGTGGTTTATCAATGTGTGCTATCGTGTTCTTCATCTCAATGTTTTGTCTGGTATTACACTGGGTTATAGCGTTCATCTCTACCGAGATGAACGAGGGGGGAGGGGGGAACAACACCACCCTTGCCCCTGGAACGAAAACAATTCCGACTGTAGGTATCAAAGAAGGTGATTTCTTGATCTGGGATGGATCACACTTTGTGTGGGGATACTATACTACACCACCCACTGCTGTCCTCTCACAATCGAGAACCAAAAATGTAAATAATGACACAATGTCCCAACCTGGAACATACAACAACCGCACGATCCCTCCCGCCCCAATTTCAAACAACGATCTCTTGTTTATTAAGGAGGATGGAAAAGTGATTATGATGACAGAACACAAGTCCCTATATGAAGAATTAGAAAAGGGGGGTGGGAGGGAGGAAGGGGGGCCTGGTTCTTCACCTACTATAACGAGAAGGTACAGAAGAAGGGAGAAAAGTAGGCGGAGAAGAGAGACTGGTGGAAAAGGGTATGATGAGTATTATGGGCTAGGGTTAGACAAAATGGAAGACCCACGACACCCTCACCAAGCAAATAAATGGTATGCAGATATGAGCACAACAGCCAAACAGACAACCAATGAGAGCTGTTATGTCTGCTCACTTATCCCCCATGCATCAGGCACACCTAAAGTATTGTTGCCACGAGAATTGCCCATTGTGGATGCCCAATGTCTCCTTCATCTCACGCTGTGTAGAATAAAGAACACTTTCCAAGCACACGATGTCTCTTTCAGAATGCTACAGAACAACAAAACGTGCTATTCGCAAGCGTCTGGAGTGATCTGTCTTAAAGAACCTTTCTTTGCAATACAAGGGACACTGTTTTCCGAAAACAAATGGAAAGACGAAGAAGTGCTGTGCAAGGCAGAAGCACTGAAAGGTGTCCAACCGGACAAGTTGCGGTGGATGGAAAGAACGTGCTTGCCAATATGGAAAGAACACATCCCTAAACTAACATGGGTAACAGCGATGGAGAAACCCTTCAAGCTACAAAGTGAAATACAAAACGAACTATGTTTCAAGGGAGAAGGAAAAATGGCAATGGGAACGAACAAGAACTGTAACAAAACTCTCACCATCCCAGATATGAAAAAAGGAACAGCAGCACTAATGGACACCTACTGGGTATGCGGAAACAAGGCGTACCTGCACCTTCCCCAATCATGGAGTGGTAGCTGCTCAATGGCCACTTTGCATTCAACACTAATGGTGATTCCAGAAAGCCATATTGACAGAAGTAACATGATGAAAGGAGGCTTGAACCAGAATGCAGCTTCTCCAACTACACAAGCGCACCTTTATGTCCTGTCCTCCGGAGGGAAAGGAGAAGAGCTCTCAAGGAACAAGCGAGCCTCGAACTACATATCACAAGCATCATCTGATTTATTGGCACAGATCCCAGACAAGTATCGCCTGTTCAGCTCCGTGGAAACATTCTTTGCTTCGCTAGTATCAAGTGTCCAAGCAAGAGCAAATGCAAAATGGCTCCAGATCACACGGTGGGAACTGATCCAGTTGGCCAATGACACTGAAGAAGGGTTTAACATAATAAAGGTGGAACTACGAGCTCTGCGATTAATGACCATGCAGAACAGGTATGTTCTAGACCTGTTAACAGCAATCGATGGAGGTGTTTGCCGAAAAATAGGAAGTGCGTGCTGCACGTTCGTACCTTCCGAAGACGCAGAAAATGGGTCCCTGTCCCACGTTATTGAAGCAGTACATAACCTGGGCGAGAAGATGAAAATGGAAGGTGGAGCTGAGGATAGCTCGTGGTTCGACAATATCTTCTCTTGGGTTCCCTCATGGCTTGGAGTGACAATGAAGTTCCTGATACCAATAGTGGTGATCATCCTTGTGATGTTCTGCCTGTGCCAGGTGGGCCTCCGATGTTGTGCTAATGCAGTTCCTAACGGTGCAATGATGATGGTGACAATGGGCAACTCCGGTGGTACAATTAAAGCAACACAAGAAGTACATGTGCAGACAGGAGCAGACAACACCCCCAGGTACCAGTTAGTGCCTATGTGCCGTGATAAGTACATAGTAGATAAACTATGGCACACCACTATCAAAGAACCACGAGACGTAGAACTGGAATGGTATGAGGAGGTCTGGGTAGATCTGGAAGAAACTGGCGACTGTATATATTTAACATGTACACCAGACGAGTATGCTAGGAGAGGTGAGAGTTTAAGGGGGGTGTGCAGAGCATGGATGCCTATAAAAGGAACCCCTGCATGGGATGACGCAGTGTTAGAGGAACAAGAATGTAGAAGATTGGAAGAGCTAAAGAAATTCGTTACTTTAAGTAACGAAAGGGGGGAAATGTAGGGGAGCAATGGCCACGAGGCCCTCCTCACCTACAGCTTCCTCCCCAGGCGGGGACCATGACTCGGTGGGCGCCCCCTCATGCCACCCGGGCCCAGGTGGAGGAGGATTCACCCGCCGACGACATTGCCCACACGCACCCTGTCTTTGCATTTACCAAAAATTAAGTTAGGCCTAGACGCCATCTTGCCTAGCAAACATGGTGTGAGTTCAGCACACTGTAACGAGGCCCCCACCTTTGGAGGGCCTTTCATGCATCTCTGTCGCCTCAGCAGCCCTGACAGATCCGCTGCGAGTGCGTTCCCATGAGAAAGTCGGAGATGAGCTAAACCCGAGATGCCAACACGGCAACATTATATTAGTAACAATGTGATATTGCACCCCGTATGACCCGGACCGCAAGGCCGGGGTAGCGAGGAAAAAAGCTGAAGCATCACTATCTGAAGAAGGTAGAAAACAATTCAAGTATTGGTATTAATGAACTACCTCTGTTTAAAATGTGAATAAGCCATAAAAATGTAACGTTATATGATATCCCTCCAGGTCTGGACTAATGCTGCTATAACCACGGAGAAAGATGTTGACCAAACGTGTAACCTCTATCTGTAAAAGTGTTTTTCAATAGTATGTAGAAACTTGAACTCATATATGTTTTTTAATTCACCCAAAGCGGCGAGCATCAATCTCTGTAGGCCATAACCTAGATATCCCTCGTATAACGTCTAATGTACATACAATACGCACACAATGTAGTGAATATAATGTTAGGTAATGAAAAGGTACTGGAACCGACTGTATTAAAGAAATGTGTAACGAAATTGAAGTATATATATATATGTGTCTAAATAACGTCAAAATAAGGCAGAACAGTATAGAACTTCTGCATCCACTGATCAGCAACGCACGAGGAAAATACCTTTGTGGATATATGCAAGGCCATTCCCTCTCCCACCCCACCAAGCCTGCCAGATAAAAAAGCTAAGACTTGTGCCGCGCTCCCTCACCTCCCCCAACCAAGCTGGCGTTACTTCAGAGAGTCAGAGGCCCCGGCGCCGCAACCAAGGCCACAGCCCGCCACCTGTGTTATTTACAGCACGGTAATAAACCCACGGATGAACCCACTGATCTACCAGCACCCTCTCATAAATCCCACGAACCCCCCAAGAATCCTGACCCCGTGTAAGGACGACCCCCATCATTGGGACAAGACACAGAGACCCATCTATATAATAACTTCTAACGCAGCAGACAGACATGTATCATTCGGCCCAGGCCCCAGAGCCCCGTCCCGCGACCTAAAATACCGGTCAATAGGACACAGGTAAATCTCACCCCAACCGACAACCACCAGACCTCTCACGAGGTGCATTCCTCATGTGTTGTGTTTATTTTATAAGATAAGCTGCTGAAGCGATTTATTAATGAACTTAAATGTCATTTTCTGAATAACTGCAGTGTGCATGGCCTAGGGCAAATGAGACAGGAAAGGTATTCGTCATTGTCACAGGCTGCCCCAGCACATCAACACCGCACGGATGACCTCAAGCCGGCCTGCCAGGCCCAACCCAACCCACGAGGCTGACCAGTGACGTCGTCCCGCCAAGACCAACCCCGCTGCAGCAACACCTATAGTTAGTCGACGCCACCCAATCCCAATTGACTTGTGCCCCCTATAGTGTTTAGGTGTTGATGACGTTTTTTGTATTAGAAATACGCCTGTCTTTGCTATTGTCAGGCAGAGCGCTCTCGTAGGTTGCAGAGTTCTTTGCATGCCTTATTTTTGGATAAACTCCCACTTACGCTCACCCGCACTCTGTCTTGGCCTTATTCCCACTACGGGAGAGTCCCTTATTGTCTCTCATTGCGGGGAGGATCGTGCTGAATTGGGGGCGCTTCCCTTCATAAGTTAGGTGATCTTCCACTATCACCTATGATAAATGCATAGACTAGGAGGTACTGACCTCACAGACTGCGCTCAAACAAACTGCTGAGACATAATTCCACCGTGCTAGTAATTGATAGAGGTTTGTTTTATTCAGTGATTAGGATCAAAAAGAAAAAAGGTAATAAGAAAACACAAATAGGTTTGGTCCTTTTTGGAAATTAAACATATATATAGTTAGAAACACGTTAAGGTTTTGGTACCTCATATAATTCAAACAAAAATCAAGGGAGTAGTTCCCATCACACCTGTATTCAACAGTATTAAATCATACTTTGTATCATTTGTGAATAAGAGTCATTATTTCTAGCAACGACACACCATTATTTCTAGCAACGACACGCCAACATGTGTTTCAACCTTCCAAGGTCATCCTCAGGGCGTAAAAAAGCTTAATGAGACCTACAATTGCACTTAGAATTACAAGTTGTATATGTGTTACTTTTTGTCAGATTCTGTGTCGGAAGAAGAAAGGAACAAACAAAAGAAGGGAGAAAAAGCAAAAAACCCAAAGTCAAAATGGATAAGGTCATTAGAATCAATGTAATAAAGCTGTAGGTTCACATTATAGAAAAGTATACTCCTTTTCAAAATTTAAACGTCACAGTGATATACACCATAGAAACTAACTTGACTACTCTTGCTTCTTCTGAATCAAGTATTTGGGTTGTTCACATCTACTAAGGTTATTAGTGAGTTTTTCACTCCAAGCACATCATCATTTTGGTTTCTGCAATGGTAAAATAAACATAATTACCTCTATTTTTGTACTTAGAAAGTATGGTTTTTGCTTGTATTAGAGCGTGATATTGGTCTGAAAAGCATCCGCACCCACTGGATTTTTCCTTTTACTGGGTAGACTATGAACTGTCGCTTGTGAGCTGCAATGGGGTAAACAAAAAGTATTGGGAGAAAAGTGTGTGGGTGCTGCAGTGAGTTAAAATCTATCATGAATAGAAATGGTATATACATAGCCAAGAGTAATCTATTGCTGCTCTTTGTTAGGAAAGATTTCATATTTGAATGTAATTTTCCCTCCATTTGTCAACCCCCCAAACTTTTTGCTGACGTTTTACACCCTGAACTAAACTTTGCCAGAGAAGCACAGCCCTCAGCTGCACTCCTCTGGGCTTTCTCTCACTTTTTTTTATGGGAAACCGACGTGCCCTTAAGACAGACAGTACTGGGAGACTTTGTTTCCCTTAGTCCTTTCCTCATGTTGCAACTTGTGTGCAACATATAACAAGTGTGCAATGTATCTTACCATACAGCACACATCGGTCTCTAGTCATTTCAAAGGCCCTAGATACTCTCGCTGGACTTTTCATGAACTGTGCAGATGTGTCTCGGACAGGACTGGTGGCAGCTATCATTTTCTTATGTTTGTAACCCTTTCTTGCCACGTTTAACCACGCTTACCGCGTTTGGCACGAATAGGTGGCCTGGCGCCAAAATGGCCATGCCACGAGGTTCTTTGTCCTGTCCTTTAGCCCTTCACCTTCCCCAGGTCGAGCCGACCCAGGTTAGTCCTGATTTGGTCATGCACTTTCCCGCGAAACCCAATGCTTTCACGGGCTTCTGCATGCCTGGTGTGTATGCCTCCAGGATGTGGGCTGGAATGTCTGTTCCCAATACACATCCTGGGTGCCAGAGAGTCTAGAGTGTCCTAAATGCCTGGGACCACAGTGGTCCGTGATTGGTCCATGTATGGAGTGAGTGTTTGTGAGCAGATCTCCCATTGGGCCCTCTCCGTTTTGGCGCAAAGCAAACTTTGGATAAGAGGAGGCTGGAAACACCACTACTATGTCGATCTCCTGAGTTCATACGAACGAAGGATAAGGAGCCAAGTATACTGCAACAAGAAGCCGAGTCGAGGAACCGCTGGTGACCCGCTGGAAGATTTGGCACCCTGAGCCCGCTGTCGTCCTGTGGGACCCCTCTGCATCTGATCGTCCTAGGTCTGCGAAGACGCTTCAACCCCTTGGAATAGTGGAACCAACTATTCTCGGCACCTTCATTAAACCCTGCAAGTAAGCCCCTTCGGAAGTGTCCCTTGGCCAACCAGTGGGCTGACCAGCTTACACAGGATGTTTGCTCTGTCACCACCACCATTTCGAGGAGGCCCTCGAAACTTGGCATACTGCTAGCTCTGTGTCCACGGCACCCCCACACCGAATGTCCTACACTTGGTATTCCCAGGTCTGAAGTGAAACGAGTGTACCCGGACCGCAGTAAGCGCGGTTGCCTTGTTGCCCTGCTGTGGCAAGGACATGTACAAGTTCGCTGCATTTGTGACCCCCTTGCCCCTGAAGCCTGCTGCTGTGGAACTGGGCCGATTCCATCACCTAGAGTGGAGAAATCACAACTGTCCCGTTTGGGAATCCTCTCTGCATCTCGGGAACTACATGGTGTCGAGACGTCCTGATTGTCGCATTCGAACCTGCCAGCGAAGTGGACTATACTGGCGTAGTGTGGGTCTCCCTGCGTCAGGGACCGGTGAGTAGTCCTTACCCCAACCGGTGGCCCCCAGTGCAGGAGCTCATTTTTATGCACAAAGTGGCCCCCGAGGGCCCCCGCCCTTTCCACAGCTATTGCGAAATAGTGACTCCATCCCGCCCGAACTCTCCAACTGCCTCTGCCCCTAAGTGGAGGTCCTGTTTGAATAGTGGGAACCTGTTCTTCATCTCCTTATCCACCTTCCTGAGCAGCTAGAGACCCTTGAAGAGACCCTATTTTGTCCATTGGTACAAGCACGTGCAGGTACTATTGAGCATAAGGCTCCTCTCTTCGTAGGGCTTGGAATGCCTCTTAGTTAGGTGTATCCTCGATGTGGAACTGGGTCTAAAGATTACCTGCACTGCCCCTTTTCCTCCCCATCTAGGTGGTCTACATATTTCGTGCTTTTAACTCTTTAGACCCCATCGGTCTTGTATATATATTGTATTGATTGTGATGTGTTGGTTTACTTTAGTGTTACTGTGATTCTTTGCTATGGTCGATGTTACAAAGGCCTTGTAATAAATCTGTCTATATTTTTAATATAACACCTGTCTGGAGTAATTCATAAGTGTCCTTACTTTGTGTGCTCATTGAGGTCTTTCAGTCACCCTCAGCCCTCTTGCAACTTAAGTCTTGACCACCGCCATAGCTACCCTGATTGGTCTGGCTTGTCCAGAGGTTACCCTGTTCCAAGAAACTAGGCTGGCCTTCTGAACCTCTGCCCCTCCAGGTCAGAGTTCAGAAATCCTTCTTAACACTCTTGCAAGTTCATAATATCAAGTTACCTGTAACAGACTGACCGATCTATTCAAATTGGACCCAAAACCATTAATGTTCAACGAGTGGTGCGAGTTTCCTCATGTAAGTTTCGCCGAAATCTAGAATGCAGAAAGAAGGTGGGATTATTCCCAGTGCTGGTTGTATCCACATTATAATTTGCCTGCACTGTTTGTATACATTGTTTAAAGAGAGCTGAGATTGATTCTAAGCATGGAGCTTACCAGCAGGGTCCTTGTAGTTAAGCGCACAATGGCGAACACCGTCGGGCACCGCGAATGCATTGGCTGAGTGAGCCGGTTGCTATGTCAACCGTAGTTGACTTCTGGTCAGGTGATGCGTCATGTGTCACGGGTTGGTAAGCAACTTATAGCGTTACCGGAACCTGAACCATACCAGAAATGGTGAGCGGGTTGGATTTGTGCAGATTATTGGCTCCAAAAGGTTGAACAGGGTATATTCCTGAAGTTACATCAATGTATCTGAAGGTGTACGAATCAGTTTCCATCACTGCAGTTTTGGACGTGAGACCAGACAAGTCTACATAGCAACCGGCTCACTCAGCCGATGCATTCGCAGTGCCCGACGGCATTCGCCAGTGTGCGCTTAACTACAAGGACCTTGCCGGTAAGCTCCATACTTACACAGCATCGATCTCAGCTCTCTTTAAACAATGTATACAAAGAGTGCAGGCAAATTATAATGCGTATACGACTAGCACTGGGAATTATCCCACCTTCTTTCTGTATTCTAAATTTCGGCGAAACTTACATGAGGAAACTCGCACCACTCATTGAACATTAATGGCATTGGGTCCAATTTGAATAGATCGGTCAGTCTCTTACAGATAACTTGATAGTATGAAATTTCAAGAGCAGCAATAGATTACTCTTGGCTATGTATATACCATTTCTATTCAAGATAGATTTTAACTCACTGCAGCACCCACGCACTTTTCTCCCAATACTTTTTGTTTACCCCCATTGCAGCTCACAAGTGACAGTTCATAGTCTACCCAGTAAAAGGAAAAATCCAGTGGGTGTGGATGCTTTTCAGACCACTATCACGCTCTAATACAAGCAAAAACCATACTTTCTAACTACCAAAATAGAGGTAATTAGGTTTCTTTTACCATTGCAGAAACCAAAATGATGTTGTGGTTTGAGTGAAAAACTCACTAATAACCTTAGTAGATGTGACAACCCAATCCAAATACTTGATTCAGAAGAAGCAAGAGTAGTCAAGTTAGTTTTTATGGTGTATATCACTGTGAAGTTTAAATTTTGAAAAGGAGTATACTTTTCTATAATGTGAACCTACAGCTTGGTTACATTGATTCTAATGACCTTATCCATTTTGACTTTGTGTTTTTTGCTTTTTCTCCCATTTCTTTTGTTTGTTCCTTTCTTCTTCCGACACAGGATCTGACAAAAAGTAACACATATAACACTTGTAATTCTAAGTGCAATTGGAGGTCTCATTAAGCTTTTTTACGCCCCGAGGATGACATTTGAAGGTTGAAACACGTGTTTGGCGTGTCGTTGCTAGAAATAATGACTCTTATTCACAAATTATATGAAGTATGATTTAATACTGTTGTATACAGGTACTACTCCCTTGACCTTTGTTTGAATTATATGAGGTACCAAAACCTTAATGTGTTTCTAACTATATATATGTTTAATTTCCAAAAAGGACCAAACCTATTTGTGTTTTCTTATTACCTTTTTTCTTTTTGATCCTAAATCACTGAATAAATAAAACAAACCTCTATCAATTACTAGCACAGCGGAATAATGTCTCAGCAGTTGTTTGAGCGCAGTCAGTGAGGTCAGTGCCTCCTACCAGTCTACACTTTTCATGCAAGTCTAATTAAACCAGTTGTGAAAGATACTCGTTTCACTAAACAACCAGCCCCAGTGATAATTGATTTGGAGGGGTGAGGAATACAAGGTTCAAAACATTCTTGATTCTCGCATTAGTAGGGGTAAAGTTACAGTATTTGATTGAATGTACGGGATTTGGTCCCGAGGAGAGATCCAGGGAATCAGCTGTGGATGTACATGCCCCGCTTCTTGAGACTGGAGTTCTTAAGAGGTTTCCTTTGAGGCCAGGCCCTGGGACAGGTTCTTGCAAAAGGACTACTGTCAGTGTGCGAGGAAGACAGTGTTTGAGGTCTTGTGGGAGTATGTGCAGACTTAATTGTGTACAGACATCTGCAGGGGGTTGAGAAGAAAATAAAAAATACACACAACTTTCCATAACCACCTTTTTACAGAGTTCTGTAGCTGGCAGCTCACAGGATGGAGGATTGGGCTGAGAGACATGACACCAGGACTGAAAGAACTGGGACCAAATGATCCCTTGGGCTCTGTTTGCAATCAGAAAAACACCAAAGCACCCCACTGGGTTTTTCCATTAGAATTACGTTTTATTAGACATGCTGAGAGAAACCTGGGAGGAGAGGGTAGAGGCTTCAATGCCACTCTCAGCCCAACAAAGAACACATGCCGGCTTAAAATCCTTAGTATAGACTCATATGGTTAGAGCACAGGAGTAACAGAAAACTTCTGATAATCAAAAGCTGACCTTGAGATCTTTTCTATCGGCCGAAAGGTCTTAGTACTTCTGACTGCGACCGAAAATAAACTGGTTTCAAAGTGCCAAGGGACATGAGAGGTAGAAGAGGAGATCGGTTGAGTGTAATGCGGATGTCCCTCCGCTCTCCTTCAGGCTCCCCTCTGTCTGCTCTCACGCTCATTCCTCACTGTTTATAGGCGATTCAGGTTTGGTGCCCCCTCAAAGATCTCTGCCTCAATGCCAGTAAAACAGAGATCCTTCTCATTTGGACCCCTGCTCCCGCTTTATGTTTGTTTATGCACTTTTTATGCACACCAGACCCGTATGTAGCAGGGCGCAGTATAAGAAGATACAAGGCTTACATAGTTACATAGTTGCAGAATAACACAGTGTACATTATACAGTGGACAAATATAGATCACCTATATACAAGAAATACAATATACAAAGTGCAGTTTGCCAGATATTACGCTAAATAATTATAGTAGGTAGTGGGCGACTCGGGTCGACTAGGGGTCAGTAGATGTGAGATGTTAAATTGCATTTTTTCTGAAGTGTAGGTAGGGTTGGTCTGCTCTCAGGTCTTGTGGCAGTAGGTTCCAGATTTTAGCGGCCTTAACTGGGAAGCTATTTCCACCGATCGTGGTGAGCCTGTATCTCGGTATAGCCAGGCAGTTAGTGTTGCCAGCTCTGGTAGGTCTGAGGGAAATTATCCTGTGCAGTTTGTCTATCAGGTAATCTATCAGACGTTACCTCTTTCACTCTGGCCACCCTCCTTGGGCCCTCTCCCTGTGCCTTCATGTGGGGCAAAAAATCTTGGGGTCATCTTCAACTCCACTCCTTCATTCTTTCCTAACATCACGGACCTCTCTAAAACATCCCACTACCAGCTGAACCTCCTCAGAGGTATTCTTCCTTTCCCCACATTGCCCCAGAAGCTCACTGTCTCCAGAGCATTGGTTCTCTCTAGGCTGAACTACTGCAACAGCCTCTTTCTCAATCAGCCTTTCTCTACTCTCCGCCCTCTGCAACTAATGCTGAACAGGACTGCGAGACTTGTCCTTGGCCTTAAGCCTAGGGATCATATCGCTCCAGCCCTGAAATCTCTCCACTGGCTCACAGGGTCTGCAAGGATCAAGTTAAAGACCCCGTGCATTGTCGACAAGGCTTTCTGCGGCCGGGGCCGGTACTACATCCAGCTCTCTCTTCCTAAACACCTTTCTTCCCGAGTCCTTCGCTCAGATACCATCCAACTCGTTGATGGTCAGACACTTCGCAAGGCAGAGAATGTGAGGTAGATCTCTCTCCTCTGCAGGAGCCTCCCCTGGAATGGGCTCCCTGCCCTTCTCAAACTGGAGCAGGACCACCTCAGATTGCGGAATCAGCTCAAGACCTTCCTTTTCGCTTCGGCTTTCTCTCCCTTGCTGGCCCCCCTGTCAGCTGCGCTGACTGGTCACCTGGCTACCCGCAGAACCCAATGGACACCAGGCTCCTCCACGACCTGTAAGCACCTGCACTCACTCTGGGCCTACCAAGCACTTAGGGGTTGTAGCTGTAACCCTACAGTCATCTACCTCCTTGCACTTATCAAGAGCGGCTCACCCGGCTGCACTTAATTCGAGCAATGCTGCCCTGATGGCACTTTCCCCTCCCCTGGCACTTCACCTCTCCCTCCTGCACTTGCACAATCTGAATGACAAGTCCTAGTAAGAACGTTTGTTTCATCCTCCCTCTGTCTCCCTACCTTGATTTGTCGCACCTATAATCAATTGTGTACAGCTGCGTTATAATTATTATATGGGGCCATGCAATTTTAGTCTCCCAGCCCGACCGCCGCCTAAAACCATAGGTTTATCATATAAACCTACCCAAGGAGTGGAAGGAGAATCCCTCTGAAGCCAATTCTACCACATGGTCCCGGAAGTAGTAGAGAGTAACACCTGAATTCCTTTCGACATTACAAATAATCAGAAACAGGATCTTGTTGACCTAGTGACCCAATTTCCCTGATGTGTTTTGTGAGGAACCGGAGCGAGTGAAAAATATATACCACCACATTCGCCCCCAGGCAAGATAGTATATTTAAAACCCTATTGACTACCCAAATCTCAAAAGAATATCATTAAGGAAATAGAACAAATGCTCAAAGCCAATATAACAGAGCCTTCAAACAGTCCCTGGTCTTCACCCAACGTGTTAGTGGCAAAGCCTGATGGTAGTTCAAGATTCTGCATCGATTTTAGGAGAGTGAACTACGATCTCCACTTTTGATGCTTACCCAATGCCATGTTCTGACAACCCTATAGATAAATTGGGTAATGCGGACTACTTCTCCACCGTTGAGCTCATCAAAGGGTATTGGGATGTTCCATTATTTGACCCCGACAAGGAAAAGACTGCATTTTCTAGCCCCATAAGAGTATTCCATTTGCAAGTCCTACCCTTTGGATCACATGGCGCTCATGCAATATTCCAGAGACTAATGGACTGAATTTTGAAACCTTACTCTGACTTTTGCGGAGCATACATTGAGGACATTGTAATACACAGTAGGACCTGGGAAGCCCACTTATGCCATCTACAAACAGTCATGCGAGCTCTAAGGAACGCTGGCTTAACTGCCAACCCAAAAACATGTAAGCTAGACCAGTCTGGTGTCAAGTACTTTGTTTTTTTCCGTAGTGTACAACCCCAACAAGAAAAAGTAAGAGCTGTCCTAGGACTGATAGGGTATCCCAAGTTTTTCTAATAAGACCTCCAGACACAAGCTGAAAAGTGCAGAGCCCCAAAGGGTTAAATGGGATGAAGATGATGAAATCTGTTATAAAAATGTAAAACAAACCATGTGCCAGAGTCCCATGTTAAAAGTGGCTGACTTTTCCAAGAAGTTCATCCTACAAAACGATATTTCCCTAAAAGGACTGGGTGCCTCGTTATATCCCAAAATCATGATAGTCTAGAACATCAAATCCTGCACATCAGTTGGAATTTGTTCCACAGGGAGAAAAATGATTCGGTTACTAAACTAGAAGCGTTGGCCATAAAATAGGCAATATATCTTAAGTACTTGTCCTAGGGGAGTTTTCCTAAAGTCCTACTGGCAGTAAGACTTAAGTAAACTATCCCAGTGGTTTGTAGATACCCAACTCTTTCTAGAAGTCTGTACTACCTCAGGACCTTTGTAGTCTGGCAGAGCAGTCAGGCTTATCTTAAGAAGAAGATGTGAGCTGTAGGTAAGTACTCTGACTCTTAGCCAAACAGGCAGAACAAGGAAGAACTTATAGTTATATAAAAGTATGTATTATATTTACACCAGAATCACTTTAAATACTTCAGACATTTATGGTAGAACACTTGGGAATACTAGATAATACACTTCAAAGGGTACTTTGACTTTTGGGTTTGTTCACCGTTACATTTGTAGCAACGTTATAAAGAGAAAAGACAAGGTTATCGTATTATCGGTCATTGAGCACTCAGGCGTTTCCAACAGGTCAGACAGTAATGTCTTTACTCTGCAAACACATATAGGAAAGTCACTTAAAGGGAGGAGAATAAGTGGTTAGTGCAACATGAGCTTAGTTCAAGGTTCTAGAGACGGTTTTAAGTCCAAAAACGCAACCCTAGCTATAGGCAGTTTGGAGAGGGCTTGAAGTCTTGACAAACAGCGAATAATGAAGAGTTCCTGAAGATTTTTTCCAGTGTCTATGTTAGGCAGAATTGCAGGCAGTACCCTCTGGGAACACCACATACAATTAGGACTACAGGTATAGGCAACCCAACCCTTGGTATAAGTTTGTATCACACACTTTTTGGTAGCGAGCTGAGCAGCCAGGCTTATCCCAAGAGGGAATGTGAGCAGTAGTTGAAGTTACACAATCACAGTGGTTCAAGTAGACACTTACACTCAAGGTTTCTTGGTAAACAATATGTATACATTTATTTAAACAAATCACTTAGAAAACATTCACTAGTAGAAATCAACTTAACATTAAACACCAATACACTACAGTAACAAACTCCAAGTTGTAGGGACAGTTTGTGCTCCCCTGAAAAAGGAGCCAAATGACACATCAATTACTTTCAATGGGAATAGAAAGATATAACTTAGTACAATGGGTTAAAAAAACACTTCTGTTAGGCAATGCAAAGGTTCAGTGTACCAGGAGGGTCAGTTCAATTCAATAGGCCAGGCCAAAGTCAATAGTCTAGTGCTCTTGGATAGGAGAGATCAATTCTGGTAACAAACAGAGAAGTCTTTGTAAAAGTTCTCAGAAGTAGTTTAGACGAAAAAGAATGATATACTGGGTCACAAGCTGATTAGGCCTACAAGTTGGGAAAGTTTCACAAACTTTCACCGCGAGAGTTAGGATCTCTCAACCGGATGGCACAGTAACTTAATGTGAAGCAAAAAGATGCAGCTGAAGACGTTGGTTCCTGGCGGGTCCTGCAGATCTCGCTGTTCCTGAGCCTCAGTCGTGGGGACAAGAGGGAGTACATCGAGGCACTCCTGCACTGCACGGGATCGTCGTCGGAGCAAACAAAATGGGAGTCACTTTGGTTCAAGTAGCCGTTGCTTCAAGACAAACTGGTTTCCCTCTCCCTGGCTAAACCTTAAACAGCATTGAGAATGGTATGCAGGTGTCTTCTCAGCTGATTGGTCCCACCAACTCAAAAGGAAGAAGCCTTCCTTGAAGGCGCTTCTCTGTCAAATGGAGTTCTGGCAATTCGGATTTGCAGAAGGGCTTCATCGGGCAAACCAACGGTCCAGTGGTTGCAGCAGCCGTCCCCTTCCAGCTCGTCTTCAGTTCTTTCGTTCCAGTGGACGACTCTGCCTTCCAGTCCTGGAGACTCGCCTTTTAAACAGTTTTCTCCCATTCATTCCAGCCTAGCTGCCACTCACCCAGCAGGGTGGCTGTCCTTGCCAGACAGTCAGCCAGCCAATCACGCCAGAGTGCATTTGGGTCTCCTAGGAGACAGAGCACAGGGAGTCGGGCACCTCCCTCACTTCCTGCCCACCCCAGACACTCGGACGCCAAGGGCAGACTTCAGTCCTGAAGCCTGCCAAAGGTTCATGAACAAAGGAACCAAACCTGGTTTGGCACGCAGAGCCAGAAGGACAATTCCACAAAGAAACAGCGAAAAAAAGATGACCGGAGTCCGTTTTTACAGAGGGGTCTTGGGTGCCGTATTGAAAAACATGGCGGCCCCGATTTTTAGCTACCAGTGTTCGTGGTCGGGAAAAATCATGGTAGTTTGTTCTAAAACCACTGCCACAAGCCATTTCAATAGGAACGTGTATCTTGGGACTGTTACATGAGTGTTTAGACACAGGGGATGCTAAGCAACCCCTCCAGCACGCTATAGGAAGATAGTGTGTGCTGGGTCTATGAATTTAAAAAGACTAGTAAAGTAAATTTAACTTTACATTCTCTGGGGACAGTAGTTAATCCCAGAGAAGGTATTTAAACATTTTGGAAGTCTAAAAAGACATCCCTGTGTCACTGCACTTAGGGTGATGCCTATGGAGCCGTCTAAAACTCCATGAAAAGAAATAAACACAGAAAACAAATGGAATTAAAAAGTTCAAAGCCCCAAAGTTTAGCAAAGGAGCTGGAGGGCTCTAAGGTAGAGGGAATTAGCACATTAATGAGAATTCTCCCTAACAGTCTAAAGTTATTGAAGCAGCAAGTTCGTAACTAACAAAGGAGACCTAGAAACGGACTCGAAAAGGGGACAAAAGCAGCAGCTTGCGGCAGAGGGAATAGGGGGTTGCCCTGGACACCTCTATGTGCACTCCAATACTCTGGAGCTACTTCTTGGAATCAGGTAAGCAATACCTTCCCTCCCGCCCCCCCAACAGTACCTTTCTTTTGAAGAAAGTGTTTGTGTTGGCTCCTCCGCGATGTGGCAGCTCTGGACCCGACCTCCAGATTCCTTGGTCTGGTAGCCATCTCTCAGCAGAACCGCCAGACTGAATCTGTTGGTTATCTCCATGACCAGCAGTCTGGCTTCAGAGCTGCCAGAGACACGGAAACTGCTCTCCTGAACTCCTGTGAAGATCTGCTCTCCAACCTTGACTCCAGCTTTCACTTCGTCCTCATCCTCCTTGACCTCTCCTCTCCCTGTGTCAATCACGCGACCCCGATCAAAGTCTTAGTGTGACCCTTGGCATCATTGGTCAGGCTCTGGCGTGGCCGACCGCGTCCAACTTGTGTCCTTTCTCTCCACCACCTCTTTTCACATGTGGTGTTCCCCAGGGCTTTATCCTCTCACCCTGGCTTCAATGTCTATCTGGCCCCTTTGACGCTCCTGATCTCTACCTTCCCGTCGACACTCAACTCTTTCAGGTTACCCTCAGGCTCCTCTACCTCCTTGCTCATTCCCAACTGTCAATTTGCTATTCAGGGATGGTGCGCCTCCAACGACCTCTGCCTTAAGGCCAGTAAGACAGAGATTTGTCTTATTGGGATACCGGTGTACACTTTTCGTCTCTCCCTCTGTCCGCTCTCCTCGGGCCCCCTCACCCTCTGGCCAGGCAAAAAACATTGGTGTCATCTTCGATTCCACTCTCTCCTACTCTCCACATATCATGGACCTTGCAAAGAAGGCCCACTTCCAGTGGCACCTCCTCAGAGGTATCCTACCCTTTTTCACCTTCCCCCAGAAGCTCACTGTCTCCAGAGTTCTTGTTCTCTCCAGGCTGGACTACTACAAGAGCCTCTTTCTCAATCTTTCTAACTCTACTCTTCACCCTCTTCAACTAATCCATAACAGGACTGCAAGACGTATTCTTGGCCTCAAGCCCAGGGAGTGTATCTCTCCAGCTCTGAACTCACTCCACTGGCTCCCTGTAGCCGGGAGGATCAAGTTCAAGACCCTCTGCATCATCCACAGGGCTTTCTGGGGCTGTGGGCCTCTCTATATCCAACACCCTATTCCTAAATACCTTCTGTCACGACCCGTGACCCAGAACTCCACTGGCATGGTCAAATGGAATGGAACTTGAATGGACTACTTTTCATATGTAGGCCTGCAGTCAACATGGAGGCACCTACGCAGTCTAGTCCCTAAGAACCAGACTATGCGGTGCAGTGTTTTAGGGTGTGGTAGCCCCGACTACTTTACCTGGACTACTTTACAGGTTAGGCTATATAAACCACACCCAAGCTAAAGAAAGTGCTTCGTGTTATTCTGCAGCCAGCAGCGTAACGCTCACTGTGTTCAGAGACCAGCACCCGGCGTTCCTGGAATCGCGGACCTGCAGAGGAGACAAAAGAACATTATTAGCAGTTCCAGCTTACCTGCAGTCTTCCATCCTTTGATCCCAGCTGCTCGCGGTCTTCCATCCCGTTGGCAGCATCTTCAGGACATCGCGCCCGCACCGGAACAACGCACCTGGGGAGGAGAGAAACAGGGACAACGTTAAACAGGTTACTCACGGCAAACTCAGCAGTAACCAAAATCTCCTCACCTGGCTGGGCATATCTTGGGCATATTAGCGCGCTGCACTTCGCGCTGAACCTACCTTTCTTCATACACCCCGCGTCCATAAATCCCGGCAGGAGCCGAACCCAAGTAGCGCACCCAGCGAACCTCTGCATACCTAAGGGGGAAACAATCTGGGAAAGACATTAATAGCCCGCAAGAAAGATAAGGCCCTCAAAGACTACTATGCTCGAACTTACCCCTTTAAATACACTTGAATGGGTTGGCATCAGTGAAGTTAACTTGGTCGCTTCAACCCACAGAAACTACGCGCCCCTGTGCAGAAAGCAGGACGGAGAGCACGCCAGACATCATAACAAGGTGAGGAGGGGGGCTTTCAGGTCTAGTCCAAGGGGCTGGTGGGAGAAAACGAAATCTGAATCTAAGCCCAGTCCTCCTGTGTTTTCAGGCCCACCTGCCATAGAAGACATCATCCCGAATTGAGTACATCTGGGCGAAATCCGGCAACCAGGGCATACAGGCGCCCCAGTGGATATCAGGTGAGCGTAACACCTTCCTTCTAGAGCCCTGCGCTCAGCTACCTCAAACTCTCTGTGGATCAGATTCTTTTCCAAACAGAGTTGGGGGTAGATCTCTCTCCTCTGCAGGTGCCTCCATCTGGAACAGCCTCCCTGCCCCACTCAGACTTGAGCCTGATCACCTAAATTGCGGAAGCTGCTCAAGACCTTCCTCTTCTCTTCCTTCTCTCTCCCTCTCCCCTGCTAATCTACCTGTCAAAGGGGCTTACGGATAGAGAAGTGCCCACAAAGCTGAAGGGAGAAAAGTACACAAGAAGCAGGAGTGCAAGGAGTCCTGTAGACAAGAAAGGATAGGCAACAAAGGCAGTGAACAGAAAAGGGCAGGGAGTACAAGTTAAACAAACACGTTAGGTTCCCTCTTGGGGTGTACGTAGAATGGGAGAGAAGTTTCCCACAGAACCAGGGAAACTCCAGGCCCCACTCTGAATGCTCATGGAAAGGAGCAGCAGCAGTGGGTGTCTGTGTTTGAACCCTAAGTCTCAAACGAGAAAACCGTACTCACAAGACTGAAGCCTGTACGGGTCCAGCTGGAACTAAACAAGGACTGCCTCCTGAAACAGGAACCAGCACACCGTTAACAATGACACAAGGTACAATACTGAAATGCGACACAGGAAAGGGGCAGAGATTGCGTGCTGGAAACCCAGCAGCCAAACTCTGAACAAAGGGAATTACACTAGGCACACGTGAAGACAAAAACTGGAACAGAAATATCCAGGGGGAAAAAGGAAGTCAAAGTTAGAAAGGTTCAGGACAGAGAACTGGAAGAAAGAATATAAAGGAAACTAGAATCTGAGTACAGGGGTAAGGAGACTGGAAACTGCAGACTGATAACAAGGAATAGTAACTCTGGAGTGGCATATCAAGGGCATGAGCGAAGAATCAAGGCAGCTAAAACCAGGTAAGACAGGCAATGGGCACAGAACAAGGAACTGCAGGCAGGTAACAAAATCATTAGTGTTAAGAGAGCAAGGAGCTGTAGACAGGGAAAACAGAACTGCAAGCAGGGGGAGCAGGGCTGCAGTGTAGGAAGCACCGAGGTACAGGGCAAAAGGCAGGGGAGTTGAGGCAGAGTAGCAGGGCTGCAAGGCAGGGAGCACAGGGCTCTGGAACAGGAGCAGGTTCTGGAAAAAGGACAGCAGAAATCCAAGGATAAAAGCAAAAAAGGTCTGGAAGCGAGCTCAATGCAAAAGACTCGTGCTCCTGCAGGCAGCTGTTTAAATACTGACACACCCTGTGCTGACGCAGGCTAATTAGCAGCACCTGGATCAGCACACCTGAAGGTAATTGGCCTCCTCCCTCTCTGGTCCTGGGTAATTGAAAGCAGCACTGATCTCTAAGGTGTATGGGGTTTGTAGTTCTAAGACTGTTGCATAGGAATGGGAACTGCCACAAGGTGCATTATGGGACAAGTAGTTTGTGAAATTAAATAAGGATGTTCCAAAGTCTTGCAAACGGAAAGTAAAGTTAAAAATATGAATAGGTATGGTGTGGGAAGGTTTATGGTGAAGATTGAAGTCCTTATGTCTGGTTCAGCGTGGCTTCTATGGATGCGGTGCAGAATATCTACAGGCGAAATTCTGGCCCTATGTTCCTAGACGGGCCTTACGCTCGGCCGATAACGACTGTTGCTCGTTCCTGCGGTGAAGTGTTGTGGTATTGTGGCATTGGTGGCTGTGCCTTTTCCGTAGCAGTTGCCAGCCTCTGGAATGCTCTACCCCGTTCTCTCAGAGTGACCACCAACTATCTTGCTTTCCGTAAAACTATGAAAACTCGACTTTTTTAGTTGGCGTTTTGTCATCCTCTTGCTAGGTTAGCTATACAGATGACAGTCAAATCAAAGCATATAGTCCACAATGGGCGATTGATGCTCCAGTGGCACAGTTGTGACACTACCCGTCTGCTCTTCCTGACTGGTGACGTGGCTGCCCTTAAGAGTCACACAGGGTACCACGCCCCCCCCGACCCTCTCGACCAGTCACCATGCACTGACTGCTGACGTACCCAGCACTCCGCTCTGGGACTGCACCCGTGTAGTCCTCTGCCGTCTTTGCACTTATTCATAGCCCTGCTGCTCTGACTGCACTTCCCCCCCTAAAACCACTTCTCCCCTCAATCTCTCCCCTGCACTTCTCATTGTACTTGCACTATCTGAATGTCACATGGGCTAGTAAGATAGTCTGTCATCCTTCGGTCTCCCCTCCTTGTCTTGTGGCGCCTAGAAACACTTGTGTAAAGGCGTGTTATAAATACCTGTTAGGCAGCGTTTACATGCAGTACCCTCTGGGACCACTACACACAACTATGACAACAGGTGTAAGCAAAACCAACCTCTGTACCACACAGTTTTTGGTAGCGAGCTGAGCCGCCAGGCCTATCTCAAGAGGGAATGTGAGCTTGTGAGGGTGTTACACAAAGGTCTACAATGACAAGTATTCAGATAGACACTTAGACTCAAGGTTTCTTGGTAAAAACACTTCTTAATTTATGACACAATTATTTATAAAGGATTCACTAAATGAGGCAACCAATATCACACACAAGTCATACTACAAGACCAATTACTAAGCAGTTGAGCTGCCTTGAAATAGGAGCCAAACAGCATTTAAGTAGGAGCAAAAAGGCATAAGTTAATAAAACGAATATTAGTTACTTTAAAACAGTGCATATAGTTTGAGTTCACCAGAGGAGTTGAATCAATGCAATAGGTAGGCCAGAGTCAATGGGCTAGTGTCTTGTAGAAGTAAAAACGGTTGTTGTATTTAAAAACGGAAAAGTCTTTGCCACGGTTCTTAGAAGTAGTTCACGGAAGAAAGGTTTGTATGTCGGTTCACAAGTTGACTAGGCCTGCAAGTTGCCAAAGTTGTACGCACCTTCGCAGTGAGAGGTAAGTTCTCTCGGTCAGGTTTTCACAGTACCTTATATTGAAGAAAAAGACGCGGCTGAAGACTTCTGTTCCTGGCAGTTCCTGCAGATCTCGCTGTTCATGAGCCTCAGTCGTGGGGACAAGAGGGAGGACGTCGGAGGACTCCTGCACTGCACAGGGACTGGTCACAAAGCTTGCAAATTGCCAATTCTTCGATTCCAGTTGCTTTTCTTCAAGCACACAAGCTGGTGTCTTACTCCCTGGTTAATCCTAACTAGCTCCGAGAATGGTATTGAGGTGGCTTAGGAGTTGATTGGTCCCACCAACTCAAAGGAAGAAGTCGTCCTTGAAGGGGCTTCTCTGTCGAGGTGAACTTGGCGATGCAGCAGGGCTCCACCGGGCAAACCAACGGTCCAGTAGTTGCAACAGCCGTCCTCTTCCAGCTCATCTTCGGTTCTTTCGTTCCAGTGGTCGACTCTGCCTTTCAGTCCAAGAGACTCACCTTTTAAACAGTTTTCTCCCATTCATTCCACCCCAGCGGCCACTCACCCGGCAGGGTGGCTGTCCTTGCCGGACAGTCAGCCAGCCAATCACACCAGAGTGCATTTGGGTCTCCGCGGAGACTGGAGTTTCAGGCACCTCCCTCACTTCCTGCCCACCCCAGACACTAAGGCACCAGAGGTCTTCAGTCCTGAAGCCCGCCAAAGACATAGAAAAGGGACCAAACCTGGTTTGGCGCGCAGAGACAAACTCTAGAAGGACCTTTCCAAAACAAAATGGTGACCTGTTTAAACAAAGGGGCTTAAGGCGCCACCTTGAAAAACATGGCTCCCGTGATTTTTAGCTACCAGTGTTCGCTGTCGGGAAGAATCATGGTAGTTTGTTGTAAAACCACTGCCACCAGCCATTTCGATAGGAAAGGGTAGTATTTGACTGCTACATGCGTTTTAGACACAGGGCATACTAGGTAACCCCTCCAGCACTCTATAGGAAGATAGTGTGTGTCGGGTCTAGGAATTTAAAAATAACGAGTCAATTTAACCTTATATTCACTGGGAAACAGTAGTTTATCCCAGAGAAGGTATTTAAACCTTGGGACAGCCTGAAGAGCTTCCCTGTGTCACTGCACTGATGGTGCTGAACAAAGTTCCTGATCCTCGGTTCACATGCCAAATTGGCTAAACTTGATTCTGTGTACAACTCCTTCACTATTGATGGTAACAACATTAAAGTATCTAAAGTAACTAAAACTCTTGGTATCTATTTGGACTCAAAACTCTCTCTTACCAGACAAACCAACGCTGTGGTGTCTGCTTCGGCCTATACGTGTAAACAGATTACAGCGTGCAGACCGTTTCTGGCAACTGAAAATCGTATCATCCTTACCAGAACCTTAATCATGGCAAAAATGGATTACTGCAACGCCCTTTATCTAGGTACTAGCCAAAGAAACATTGACAAGTTACAAGTCACCCAGAATAATGCCATCAGGGCCGCCCTTAACTTTCCTAGGCGACTTCACATCTCTGAAACTAGACGTATCCTACATTGGCTCCCGGTTGCACACAGAATCTCCCTGAAAACATTAGCCTTAGCCTTCAAGGCTCAGAACAATCGGGCTCCAGAATACATGGCCAACCGCGTTTCTCGTCATTCTGCTAACCGAGGTCTGCCTATGTGCACATGCTGTCCATACCTAGTTTCCTATTGCAGACAGAGGGGGCAGGGGGGAGTAAGTTTCCCAGTCCTCGCTTCCAAACGTTGGAACACTATACCCACTGCGCTTAGAACAGAACCTGCCTTCTATGCCTTTAGAAATAATGTCAAACTCTGGCTTTTCGCACTCGATGCACGGCATTCCAGGTAACATTTCCACAACTTATCACTACCTTGTAACTTACCCACCTTTAGCCTTTCACTACATCCTGCGGATCGCCCATGTATACCGCCACCTGCATGGACTCGATTCACTATGTAATGATTCACCTCATCGCTTTTGTAACCTGCTTTTTTGCTGTATCATCATGTATGTAACCACCTTCTTGAAACTGTGCGGCCAGTAGCCCAAGGGTAAGGTGCGCAATATAAATAAATAAAATACAAATACTAACATGAAAAGATGATGCCTTTGGAGTTATCTAAAACTCCATAATAAAAGAACACTAGAGTAAAACGCACATCAAAATACATGAAAGAGTGGGGGAAAAAAGGCTCACACTCTTTCCAGGTCAAAAAAAATCAAGTCCTTAAAATCCAGCAAAGTTGCTGGGGGTCTCAAAGGTGAATGGAATTAGCACATTTATGAACATTCTCTCCAACAATACCACATCATATATCAATGTGATGAAGATTCACGAGCTTGTGGCAAGGCAAAAGACGGATGCAGAAAAGGGTTACACTAGCCAAAGGTAAGGCCAAGTGTGGAAAACCCAGAGCCCAAGGCAGAAGGGCTAACCAAAGCTAAGGGGGAGACTTGTGATTGCACGGCCTGTAATGGGTGGACCGCTCGGTCTGACAACTGCGCCTAGACCAAAGAGCTCTCCACTGTGAAGATCCCAGACATCCTGAATCAAGCCACGCAGAAGCCTAGGGTTCCTGGTTGCGTGGCCTGTGATGGGTTGACCTTATGGTCTGATAATGGCGCCTAGACCAGGGGAACCCTAAATTAGGACCAGCAAAGGGCATTGTGAGTAAGCCACTGAAACACGGTGCTGAAATCTTGGGGAACGGACACTGAGAATATAAGGAGCCAAACAATATAAGGAGGCAAGAAGTGTTGTCTTGGGGAAAGGAATCTCAGGATCTTTCTTTTATGTGAACTGTACCATATGGAACTTGAGGAAGGGAACCTCAAGGCCTGGTTAAACTTTGATAAGCTTAACAGCTTTTGGAAATGTATTGAACCAGAGATAGAAAGCCCAAGACCATCTTTAGCTGCGAGCAGCTGAGACTTTCCTTTCGAACACTGTTTTTTTTAAAGAAGAAACCCACACCCTCTTTATTTCTGGATGGGAGGTCAAGCATAGGTTTTGACACAGACTTGATTTGAACTTCCAGACACAGACTTCCCCTCGTTTTCATTAGACAGGTAAAATCACTACCTTAGTTATAGGGCAAGTTGGGCCTTACACCATCCTGACATTTTATTGACGGTTTTGGAAACTTGAATTCCGTTGTCTGCGTCGTCTCTCTTAATACCATGCCTGTCTCACAGTGCAAGATGCACACATCTGGAATAACACCATCACACTTAGACGGGAGTCTCCTTAGGAAGTCCTCAGAACACTCATTCCATACGCTTCTTTAGCTCGGATGCTAGCACTCTAATGGATACCAGGTATGAGTGATAGAAGAGCCTAGTAGCATAGCATGACTGGGATGTGCAGAGCAGAAATTGTGCACCTTAGGTTTCATTTGCGTTGCCACTGTCATTATGATAAATATCCTGTGACAGTTCTGCACTACTGTCCTGAGATAAGAGGTCCTGTTCCTTTTAGAAAGGTTTTCGGTTAAAAGATCAGATCAGCATATCTGTTTTTCTTTTCTTGGTATTTGATATTCAGTTTCCATGGCAACTCATTGGGGAAAAAGCCTCAAATGGAGATTTGCTGGTGCAACCTGCACTTATGACTATGTATGAAAAATGTACTATGTATGACAAACGTATCCTTGCATGCTTAGTTGTGTTCAGTCACTATTGTACCTAACTGTCGTGCCTCCATTTACCTGCCATCCTTCCCTCATGTCGATTTATTTTGTATTAATCTCTACTTGTATGTACTTATGTATTCTAAGATGTCTTGTTAAGCGCCCAGATACCTATCGGTGTGGCGCGCTGTATAAATAATAAACAAGCATGTTAAAGAGATCTGTGACTAAATGACAACAAAAGGGCAGAGGCAGAAACCAGAAGTAATAGCGTGGGAAAGTAGACCATAAAAATCCAAACATTGGATTTAATCAGAATAAAATTGTAGTGTTCCTGGCAGACAAATTAGTTTACATCCACGAACGGACCATACTTCAATCATGAACCAATATGCACGGTGCCTGCAAAACCTGGACCACAAATCAGAAACCTGTAGGTGCAAATCTATTTTGTACCACAATTAAATAATCTCCCCACATTATCCCTATTCTCTCATGAGTGCACGAGTAACAAAAGTTCAAAGCAACCCCAATAATGTTTCATACAAGACCAACGTGAACGGACCCTATTGCAATGATCCATTTACTAATATATAGCATGTTCCCTGGACTATCTACACTGTTTCATCAGAACAAGACAGCTGCTGAGTCAGTCCTTTTGTGCAAGAGATACCATGGGTGTTACACGATGGACTGTGGAGACTGGAAACTGGTACAAGCAATGAGAAAGTGCAGCCACGTGTAAGGTATGAAATGGCGATCCTGATGGCCTATCGGATGAGAGCATTCCAGAAGAAATCTAGACATGTGACCAACAAGGCAAAGACATGGGCGATGATGACAGACCTCCCCCAGTTCACAGCATGAATGGGGCAGGGAAGGGAGACCTCCTTCCTGGGAGAGGCTATGACGTTTAATTTCACACAGGATCTTCCGTGGTTTTGGTTAGGTCACAAGAGGTTGACCTTTACAGATGGCGGTCGGTGGGTTGGACAGGGTGTTGCATGATTGTTTTGGAAAACATGTACCTAGGGTGACTGTCTTGCAAGACGATAAGGCCATCTCGCTCTTTGCTACTTACTAAGAATGATTGCATGAGCTCCGTTTCTCCGACACACCCTAGGAATCCACTCCTCGTATCGAGCGGCCACGTCTCCCCTAGTTGGAACGACATTGTAAGCACTGGGTGTGCTGCTGCCTTTCCAAGGAGCGCTATCAGTACAGCGACTGTCCCAAAACACCACTATACAAGAGATTTAGAAACAGCAGAGAATATGTTGCAAATAAAAAGGCCATCTCTGATAACATGCCACAGCATGATGTACTGTGCACCCAGTGAACCACAGCATATTGAAGTAACAGGAAAACGTCCAATGCTTAAGTATACATGAAGGGCTGCCTGCATATCCCCTTCGCACAAAGCCAGGAACTACCTCACCATCTGCGAGCACATGGATGCATGGGCTAAGGAACCACTCATCCAGTTCCAGGAAGTACAGAACATGTAGATTAACCATGTCCAATGCAAGTAATACTGACCTGTCCTTTGGAAAATGCAAAGCAGAAAATATGAAAGAAAATCGCCTGGGATCAATCACTTCAGCAAACACTATCCCTGAAGACCAGAAGGCATCTGGGCTCACCCACCTGAGGTCTGTGCTGTCAGCCAGAGAGATGGCAGGCTTCCTCACGGCATTGCTGCATGCTGCGCTGTTCCTGAAATGAAAATTAGCCAGAATCAGAACACCTGCCCTGAAGCAAAACTCCAGCTTGCCCCACCCCCGCGAGTAATGTATCCATCCCTCTTCATATCCCCAAAGAGCAACGCCCACATTTAGTACTCACTCAATCTCCATGTTCAGGAGCTCCACGAGAGCATTGAACGTGCCAACTTCCAGCAGCAGGAAGATGTTGAACCGGACCCAGGCTTGGACCTCTGCCTCTGAGCTGCAATCCCCAAATGTGCCTAGAAGGAAAGAGCAAGGTTAGAGAGGGCCCACATGGTCACTGTTGCAGCAATCCAGGAGAAGGAGGCTATGCTCATTAGTTGGGTGCTCTCTGTGACAAATCTAGCAACATCGTCCCTGATTCTCTGGAGGAAAGCTTCCCTTACGTTGCCAGGGAAAGGAAAAAATCTGACTCCGACCCTGGCGGTTGGAGGGGTTAGCTGCGGGAGGGCCGCATAGGGCAAGACAAACTCCAGCGAGGCAGGACAATACTGAATCAAAATAAACCTTCAGATGTTATTCTTGATGACACCCGTATGCCTTTGCAACATGCCTGTATGGCTTATTGTGACGCAGATAAAGAATTCCCATGTTTTCTTGACCAACAACATTATTTACCTTCCCCCCTGTAAGTACTGAGACAAGGAAGAGGGATGGAACAATGAGGATGACCAGAAGCAGAAAGCAAACTCGGAGTTCTAGTCTTTGGAAAGTGTTAACTAGTGCCAGGAAGTTTAAACACACACAGCTGAACAGAATACTAGTAAGAGGCAGAGACTGCAGCAAAACGGAGCTTGTGCGGATGCCGGTTGTAACATCAGAGGCGAGAACACTGTGGAAGGAAGCACAGAGGCTGACGAGAAGGACTTGCAGAGAGACCAGGCTAAGAGAAGCTCACAGCTTTATTGCTGCAGGCAGATGGAGCCACCAGAAGCAAAGGAAGATGAGGTGGGAGCTGTGAAAGCCATCAAGAAGCAAGACACAGGCAACAGATTCAAAGTTCAAAATAAAATGATTTATTAACTCAGATGTCAGGATGGTTGAAGGCCTAACTTGCCCTGTGCTAAGGTGGGATTTACCTACGTGAACCAAAACTAAGGAACGTCTGAGTCAGAAAGTTCCCTACCCTTGCCCTCACAACTAAAGCTAAGCAATGTGTAGCGATGTGAACAATAAAGGAAATGGTGATCCAAGTTCTGAGCTTCCTGCAGCTCCAGGCTTCCTTTTCAGCTCACTTTCCCCCAAGTTCAAGAACGTTCCACAAAAGCCTTGAGATTACCTTTCTGAAGTTCAAAAACAGTTCCAACAATCCTTTGGGTTCCCTTCCCCAAGTTCAAGGTAACACAGTTCCACAAATCCTCAAGGCAACACAGTTCCTTCTGTCCTCAAGACTGTATTGCAGTTTGTTCATCAAGTCTTAGGGTTCCCTTCCCCAAACTACAACTTGCCAACTTATACTTGATCTCAGTCTTTAAATGTTCAACACAACGCCAGATCAACGGGACACTCCTCCTGAATTGAAGTAGTAGTTCACTTCGATTACTCCTTCTTGGTTTACTTCAATGTCTTTGTTTCTCCCAATTCAGGGCTCCCTGGTCTGGGCGCCGGTGTCAGAGGCCACTCCACCCACTAGAGGTCGCGCACCCAGGACCCCCAGGTTCTTCAGCCCACACAGGTTCTTCTGTATTGGCCTGTGTACAGACTCACACTCTCTTGGCTTCTCCTGGTTAGCCTCTTGTGAAGGCTCGCACTCTCTTGGCTTCTCCTGGTTAGCCTCTTGTGAAGGCTCACACTCTCTTGGCTTCTCCTTGACGGCCTCTTGTGAAGGCTCACACTCTCTTGGCTTCTCCTTGTCGGCCTCTTGTGAAGGCTCACACTCTCTTGGCTTCTCCTTGTCGGCCTCTTGTGAAGGCTCACACTCTCTTGGCTTCTCCTGGTCGGCCTCTTGTGAAGGCTCACACTCTCTTGGCTTCTCCTGGTCGGCCTCTTGTGAAGGCTCACACTCTCTTGGCTTCTCCTGGTCGGCCTCTTGTGAAGGCTCACACTCTCTTGGCTTCTCCTGGTCGGCCTCTTGTGAAGGCTCACACTCTCTTGGCTTCTCCTTGTCGGCCTCTTGTGAAGGCTCACACTCTCTTGGCTTCTCCTTGTCGGCCTCTTGTGAAGGCTCACACTCTCTTGGCTTCTCCTTGTCGGCCTCTTGTGAAGGCTCACACTCTCTTGGCTTCTCCTTGTCGGCCTCTTGTGAAGGCTCACACTCTCTTGGCTTCTCCTGGTCGGCCTCTTGTGAAGGCTCACACTCTTGGCTTCTCCTGGTCGGCCTCTTGTGAAGGCTCACACTCTCTTGGCTTCTCCTTGTCGGCCTCTTGTGAAGGCTCACACTCTCTTGGCTTCTCCTGGTCGGCCTCTTGTGAAGGCTCACACTCTCTTGGCTTCTCCTGGTCGGCCTCTTGTGAAGGCTCACACTCTCTTGGCTTCTCCTGGTCGGCCTCTTGTGAAGGCTCACACTCTCTTGGCTTCTCCTGGTCGGCCTCTTGTGAAGGCTCACACTCTCTTGGCTTCTCCTTGTCGGCCTCTTGTGAAGGCTCACACTCTCTTGGCTTCTCCTGGTCGGCCTCTTGTGAAGGCTCACACTCTCTTGGCTTCTCCTGGTCGGCCTCTTGTGAAGGCTCACACTCTCTTGGCTTCTCCTTGTCGGCCTCTTGTGAAGGCTCACACTCTCTTGGCTTCTCCTCTTCGGCCTCTTGTGAAGGCTCACACTCTCTTGGCTTCTCCTGGTCGGCCTCTTGTGAAGGCTCACACTCTCTTGGCTTCTCCTTGTCGGCCTCTTGTGAAGGCTCACACTCTCTTGGCTTCTCCTGGTCGGCCTCTTGCTTTGCCACACTGTGTCACTTATCCTTTGCCAGTCTTTGGCCTTGCGGTACTGTATTCATGCATAAAGTTCCTTTCGTGGTGGTTTCATTTCTCCCCCACCTTTTGGTCATACTCTTTTGCAAACTTCCACAATTCCTCTCTCATTTTGCAAGTTTTTCAAATGGGAACTTTCATATTTAACTTTCATCAGATCATAGTTTTGCTCATATAGTTTTCAATAAGTTCGGCTTTCAATATTAATAAATATTCACTTCCCTGCTTAGTTAATTCCATCCGTGGCTTCGGGTTTACTTCAATTTGTACATTTCATTTGCTATACCTGCATTAATCTCACTTCCATGCAGCCCCTAGGTGCGCCCAGGTCTTCAGCGTTACTCCTGGGCAGCTGCGAGGCTTCCCTTCTGCTCTGCGTGCTGCTTTGCTTGTAGACGCAAACCCTGCTCGCTATTCATACCCTTCTCTGCGCTCGCCAGCAGCTCTGCTTCCCTTCTGCGGGCTCTGGCAGCAACTTGGGTGTTTCTCTTCCTTAGCCTGCAGCTCCAGCTGCGGCTTTCCGACCTCGGAGGCTCCAACAGCCCAACTTGCCCAGGACTGCACAGGTCTTCTGGATCTTCTGCTGGCGTCCTGGCTTCCCTGCAGGACCCACCAGTGCTGCCTCCTCTCGAACAGGATCCCCTCACACGCAGGCCTCCACGCGGCTCCTTTCCTCTCCTTTTATACACCTGTAACAACTTGACAGGTTGCAGGTGTGAGGTCCCAATTGGATTTGCCTGACTAATTAGAGGAACATGCCTGACCTTCACAGCATCTTCCTAATGCAAGTACTAGAGTGGTGAAAGGAGTTACTAGTGTACACTACTCCTAGTCGCCTCCTCCTCGTCCCAGTACTGTCATAGGTGAAATGTGGGAAAATGAGGGGAGAGGTTTAACAATAGCCTATAAAGGCCAGGCGAGGGTTAGGTTGGTTTTCAATAGGGAAAGGGGGATACCATGTCTCGCTGGGTGGGGTCCCTCCTCCCAATCTCAAAGGATCCTCCACCCAGGTGATACCCCCTCTCGCAGGGTCAAGATCCAAAATCAATGGCCTTTCCTTGGCCACCTGAGAGGGGGACCCAAGGGTAATGGATGCGAGGAGAACCTCAGGTTTCTCACAGTCCAGACTGATCCTTCCAACACAGGGATAGAAGCAGTCTTGCATCAATCTGAAAGCAAAGGGCAGGTTTCTCATAGAGCCAAACGGCTAATGTACTCGCCACAGTCAACGAACCAAAGGAGAAGATGACGTAAGGGCGCAAGGAACGCCAGAGCTGCCCGGTAAGCCCCAAGAGAGCGAGTGGGTTACCGGAGCGCTTGAGAGCGAGCGTCTCACATCATTAACAGCGCGAGAAAGCCCCATTGAAGTAATTGGGGGAACTGATACAAATACAAACAGCTTTAAAAAAGGGTTGGTGACCCAAATCCTGGAAAGAGAGACGGATACAAATACAAACACTGAAGAAAATGTTGGTGACCCAATACTTGGAGAGAGAGGTTCAACCGAATACGACCAGTGTAAAGAAAGGGTTGGTGACCCAATACTGGAAAAGCATTATTTCTTGCATTATTTCTTGGATGAAAGAAAGAGTGAGCAGAGAAAGGAAAAGCCCCATCAAGATGGTGAATCTGGCACTGCGCGAGTCTAGGATCTGCACCCAAGAAACAGAATTGTGATATCCTGGCAGAAGAGTAAACCAGGCGTGAGAAGAGAATCAAGTTTGAACCCGTGGACCAGGATGAACTAATACAAAAAGGAAAAACCCAAACCCCTTTTAAAGTATCAGTGATAAAGTTGCAATACCTACACCAGCACTAAAAAGAGGAACGGTCAAAGGAAAAAGGAACAAACCAAACCCCTCTAAGGTTAATTGAGGCACAGTGTGGGATAAACTGAACATTTAAAAGAACGTTTCTTAAAAGAGACTCAAGGGAAAAATCTTCATCCTTGAACTGTGATAAAGTGACATTTAAACTACCAGAAGAAATCTAGGTGAAGGGAAGACCCCTTTCCTGGTGGGATTTTATTCCTTTGTTTTTGACACCTTAAAAGGTTGTCTTTTGAACTCTGAAAGAAAGCTACAAGTACCTACCCGATAGAAATCCCCTTGTGTGCACTTTATATTGAGTTTGGTGTGTAAGGGTCAGTTTAAGGTTTTCAACGGAGGATGCTTTTTTGTTTAACATCCTGACACAGACATTCCTTAGTGTTGTTGAGGCAGGGCAAACCATTTTAGGATTAGGGATAGACAGGATTTCTCCCAACCCCCTTATTATTTTGTGATAAATACCACTTTATAATCAACACTTAACATGCCACAGTGTCCGAGTCTTACTCTTGATCCCTTACATCTCATAATGGTCGAACATTGGGTACTGTGAGGAAATACTTCCTGGTCACAAGCACTCAAAAGAAAATGCCACTGGAGAGAGCAGTCAAACAATGCTTTCAAAGCGAAAAACTTTAAAGATCATTAACTCACAAACTGAGAAAATAGCCACAAAACAGTGTTATGTCTCAGAACAATTTCTACAGGGCACTGTTATAAAGCACTTGGGCAAAGCGTTACTGTGGCTGTGCCTGATGCGAGTCAGAAATGTGAGGCAGACAATTTGGTAAAGGTTTGTCACAAGATGCCTTTTTCCACTTCTAAACCATTAGCCTTCCCCGCATTCCTAGAAGGTAAATCTGTTTTCCAATCCCATACTGGACATTCTAAGAATGTTTCTTCTTATTCTCCCTGAAATTCTTGGGCACAAGAGGAATACAAAAGGTCTATTTGCATTGTAATATTTCAAAATTTGGGAAGTCTGTTCCAATAATTTCTTCAGGTAAACTGGGAATGACGGCAGCATTTATCCTAGTAGCTTTTCCTTGAATCCCAATAATGACAGGGGTTCTATGATAAACTTCTTCATCCCTGTGTAAACATGTCACTCTAATCGGATGGATCCCTATCATTTTTAAGAGTAATTAGGTTAGGGCGTATAGCAGTCTTACTAACAGAGTCAATTAAAGCCTTGACTGGGATTCCATTTACTAAAGCTGTATCATCAGTCTTAAAGCTCTAATTTCCAAGAAACAACATTATTTATGTTTTCTACTTCCCCCCCTATCTTCCTCTTCTTCTTACCAGTCATCTCCTAGCATATACCCAATCTCCATAAGTTTCCCTTTCTTGATGGAGGGACAATGTCGTGCTAAATGGCCTGCCTGACCACACATTAAAAACACAATACAGTGGTTGATTTTTTACCTCCGGATTCCTCCAGCTTTGAGTCACCTCTCTCTTTGGAGAAAATCTCTGCTGGTATTTTCTTTAGTTAATGATTTGGGGGAATTTCCATAATTCTTGGGCTTAGTTAACACATGAGGAAAATGATCGGTACTTTTTGACTATCTTTTTGCCTTTTTGTAGATTTCTCACATGACGGTTAGCCTCCATAAAATTCTATCCGGTTTCGATGACCAATGCTAAATTAGGCTGGTTTAGTTTTAATATAGCTCTTTGGAGATGAGGGGGTACCGAATGTACGAACTGTTCTACGATTAGATTTTTCAGAACTACTTCTAATGGTTCCCCCTGTGACCCCTCCCAACCATAAAGATAACGTATTTTGGATTCTCAAAGATTTTGGATTCTCGCAAATATTTCTATAAGGGTTTCCTTCAGGATTCAATTTAATACTCCCAAAGTTTTTGTTTACAGAAGTTTTCTGTTTGACCCATTTTATTTCCAAGTGTCTTCCTTGATTTCAGAAAAAAGGTGTAATTCCTTCAGGATTTAGAAGATGATATGAATTCTGAAGTTCTCCTTTTAGCAGAGTAGCCAAATAACGTTTTCAACCCTGCACTCCGGTTTAATTGATGGGCTAAATGTTCAAAATGTAGAAAAAGAAAATGTCCCAGGTTCTTCCCCTCCTTATAGGGCTGTAGTATTCCCTGTGGTATTATAGGTCTTTGGGAGGTGGCAGCTATTCTATCCAGCCCCCCTTGAAACCTTGCTCGGGCCTGTATTTGATTTTCTGTCAGCTTAGTCAAAAGATCATCTGAAGTAGCCATTTTAGCTTCTTCTGAAGAGGTTTTGGACCGTTCTGGGAGATCAATCTCTTGTTCGTCGGGAGGATTTTGAAATTCCTCACTTCCTCATGATTCAGATAGGGAATCTATTTCTATTGGTTCAACGGTTTCTGCCAACTCGGTGGAGGCCCGTTTACTTTCAAGGAGTTTGAGTTTAGGGTTTACAAAGCAGAATGAAATTACAGACCTAACTGCGAGTATCAGAGTAATTCTACGATACGATTTAAAATTATAATCCAATACCCTTTTTAGATTGGATACCAGTTTCTGGAGGAAAAATGGTTTTTGCTGATCTATGTGAAAAGCAGTTTTAGCTACTATTTGTTGCTCAATTCTAAAAATTGCATCCTGGGGTTTACATACAACAAATAATCCTATGCACAGCGGGTTGGATAATCAAAGTTTCATTTTCAGAGGGTTCTATCAACTAATTAGGAATCCCACACCTGACACCATAAGTGAGAGGTCAGAAACGTAAGGCAGATAACTTGGTAAAGGTTGTTCACTAGATACCACTTTATTAACTCAAAAGGGTTGAATAAACGCTTCACTATCCCCAACCCAACAAGGATTTCCTGCATATCAAAATAAATTTAAGGAAACACTCTACTAAAAGGAATCTCTCCCTCACACTTATGCATACATCCAACACATAAAGGAAATGTATGGCAATTCAAATAACAGAAATAACAGTTAAGTTCAACACAAACCTAGTAACTGTATATCCTTGTAACCCTAGTCAGATCCCTTTATCAGTTTCAGCGCAGGTTTTCCAATCAAAGGTTCAAAATAAAAGAGTTCTGCTTTGTAACTGTCATGATGCCTACCCCCGGAGCACCAGGCCAGGCCCAGAACCCCCGGAAGCAGGCATCATGCCCTCGGGTAAAAGCCCAGCGGCCCCTTATAGGGGCTCTTTGGACTCAGTCCTGGCGCCTTTGGCCCCAGGCTCATGTTGGACATCAGTCCTGGCGCCATAGGCGCCAGGCTCATAAAGGGAGGTGTTTTGTGCACTTACCTGATGCAGACCATGCTGCAAGCTTCAGGCCTCCCTGAGACCTGAAAGGGACTATTTTTTCATAGGGACTATTTTTTCACTCGGGCGTGGCCAGGGAAGGATGCATACCTAGTTGGGGAAGGATACATACCTGGGACTTATTTGGAGGTTATTTAAGCCACGCCCAGACAGCAGCTCATGCTTCGCGTTGTTCTGCTTCCTGCAGCTTAACGCTCACCGTGTCTGCTCCTGCTCCTGGACTCCAGCCACGCCCGCCTCGAACCTGGAAGACCTACAAGGAAGGAAGAGAAGAGAAAGGTGAAAACCAAGGACTATTTCAAACTTCTTACCTGCATCCGGAATCTTCTCGCCAGCATCCCTGAAGAAAGACTTCCATTTAAAAGCATCCCGTTGCTCGCTGCAGCGCCACGCTTCACTCACCTGTCCTCGAGACATCTCCCGGCTCCATCGCGGCTCCCAGCATCGGACGCCACATCTCTGCACCTAGGGGAGAGAGGAAGAAACAAAAGGTGTGCAGAAGGAATACAGAAGGAAAGCCTGATTAACAGCCATAATACTTACCGGCTTTTCTTCCACATTTTGGGTCGGCGTCGCCCCGTTGGCAGGTACCGTACCCCGGCCCCTATGGGGAAAGGACAAGAGACATTTCTGGGGAATGATAAGGACATTTAGAGGGATCGCCCTCATCACTACTCACCTCGGCAGTTTAACCCCTCGACGCATCGCCTTCATTCTGCACCTGAAATAAAGGACAGATCACAGGTTAGAAAGACAACATAAAGGGGGCCTCACTTGAACTTTGAACTTTCATACTTACGGCGCATCACTCAGGAAAGTCAAGTGGATTTTGCCAGCGCCATTCTGAAAACCAGTGAAGTAACTGGACGAACGCGCGCCCCTGCACCAGAAGCAGGATGGAGAGTTCATCCTTCCAAACCATAAGGTGAGCTTAAACCAGGGTTTGGAGGAAGTTAGAGAGGAACGAAGAGGGAAAGGGGGTAGCTAGCACACTATTCTGCAGACTGTTAATCCCCTTTCTCATCTGCAGAAGGATATTCCTACGGGCCAGGCAAGCACGATTTGGAGGTCCTGTCCAATCGGTGTTCCGGGTCCTGCGCATCACGCTAGAAGAGGCCACAGCAATCCAGACTAGACCAGCGCCCCCGTGGGAACCAGGTGAGCGTTACAGTAACCAAGTTCTTTTTATAAAGTTCATGTTTAAAATACTACCACTTGGCTTAACCAACAGTTTAACTAGACGACACATCTTTATCTCTCCCCGTGTAGCAACGAGTTTAACACAACTTCTCCTCCTCTGGAAATCAAAACACTTCCAGCATTCATCTGTATCAACCGGAATATTTCATCAGGATGATTCCACAACAGTTCACAAAATGCTTTTTAGTGCTCTTGCCACTTCTTCACAGCCTTTAACCACAACAGTGCACTTAAATGACTTCTTGCTGGTCCAATAATCTGCCAAAACTACCACTACAAGGTCCCTGACCTGGTATACTCGCCTGCCAGGACTAAAAAGCTTCTAACACTAATACGCACACTTCTGTGGTAAAGTGCAGTTCATGCCATTTGATAAAGTCCTCGACTTTCAACATCAAAAGTTACTACTTCTTTTGGGAAGACATGATACACATTGGTTCTATTTGTACCACCATTGTGATTGCCACATGCAATGCAGGTTATGCTCCTCTCCTCCCGAATTCTTACCATCAGGGGGGGCTTCACTCCTGCCACTATTGTTTTCCCACTTTCACATCAATGTTTGACAATGGCTCTCTAGCTGACCAGCTCTTATTGGCCTAGACAATGCTTGTTGGGTTCTTTTTCCAACTACTGCCTCTTCAATTACCTTGCCTTTTCTTGGGTTTTGCAATGCGGGTTGTTAACCTGTTTTAATATCTCCCCCTCTTGGCAATGACAACTGTGGTGATTGTTAGTTTGCCTTACTATTTTCCTTTCTTTGCTTTGACATTGATGGTTATTGTTAGTGCTCTTTCTTGGCGTTAGCAATAACCTTTGCTTTCAGGGTAACAATTATAACCTTTATTGTCCGGTTAAAAGTTCTTATCGCGCCACTTTAACTTCTTTACATCAGTTCGGTACTCAAAATAAGCACTAGTGGCCAGTGGGCGACTACAGCGCATACCGGGGTTACCTACTAAACATCCGCTCTACAGATAGCAGTGACTCTGGCTTCTCTGCGTCCCTCCTTATGCTGCCACTACAACGTGAAGTCACAGCAATCACTCTACCTTCTTCTGGTGGCCTGCAAGGGTCTTATATACTCAAAAAGTCCTGCTCAGGTGTGGGTCATTAAAATTACTGGACTGCACCTTGCAGTCTAGTGCCTCTGAGTCACTCTTCCTCATTCCAGTACTTCGGCCATTGTGGGATTCGAAATACCCAATGTTCAAATTACCTCTTGTTCTGAATCTTGTTTTTAGCTTTAATTCACTCTCATAATTAATGGCACTTTTAGAAAAGGACTAGGTTTGGTTTGAATTTAAGAGATTTAGCTTCATCAGAATGTAAGACGTTAGTGTTCTGATGTACACATCTTTCATTTTACTTTTGATTACAAGAGGGTTTTAGTACTATAAACGTTTTTGTGAAGCTCACCAATGGCAAAATGAACAAAGGGCTCAAACCTGGCTTGGCGCGCAGAGTAAAACCCATGAAAGACCACACAAACAGAAAATGGCGGAAAAAGAAGACCGGCCATTTTGACACAATGGTCACCCATGGGTGCTATAGTGCAGCTGAGGATTCAGTCTGCGGTAGAAAAGCACAATGGTAGAAAAATGTAATCACTGCCACCAGCCATTTAAAGTAGTGACAGTAACATGCATTTTTTTTACATGAGGAGGTTAGAAAAAGGGACTACTAAGTAACCCCCCAGCCCTTCACATAAAATGGTGTGTGCTGGACCTAAAAATAGAAAAGGTAAGTAAAGTAAATTTCACTTTACTATTCTTGGGAACGGTAGTCACACAAGAAAGGGTATTTAAAATTTATGAGAAATCTAAAGGAGTTCTCTGTGACACTGCACTGAAGGTGCTGTGTGTCACCATACAAAAAGTAGATGATGTTTTCAGACCCGAAAAACACAATCCAAATCAGGCCAAAACACATGAGAGAGTGAGAAAAAAGGGCTCACTCACTGCAGGGATAAAATTAAAAAGTCCTAAGTCCAGCAAAAGAGCTGGGGGCCCAAGGTTGAACCGAATTAGCTCAGAAATGAGAATTCTCCCAAACATGGATTATGACAGTTTTTAAAACCAACAAGATGGATAGCTTTGGGAAAGGAAACTTTACTCTGACAACGAGCCATTACATACTCGGCATTGGAGAAATCTATTTCTCTTAGGAAGACAAATACCACGTCTTTCCCAACCAAGTCCTCCTATTCCCTTGGGGCCCTTCTCCTCCCAGGTTATTCTCCAGACTAATGCCACACCCAGGGTTAGGATCAGGAAACGGCTGCCTTCCCCATGCCACCTGGGAGGAGACTTTAGGTACAGTCTATGTGAGGACACCGCAGGATTTATCACACACAGGCAGCATAGAAAAGTAGCACAGACATATAGTCAGTACATAAGGGGACATGGTCATAGAGTAAACAGACTCTCCAGATTATAGTGAGTTTGCGATCCTAAAGAAAAAAAAACTACGAAAACAGCCTTTACATGAAAAAAAAGTGCAAAAACTCAGTTTTTGCAAAAACAACCATTAAAAAAAAGACCCAAGATTCTCCAAACTTTTTGGGACACAAGAAATGTAATGCGCAAGCATATCTCGTCACTGCGCAAAAAAAAAAAGGAGCAGCGCAATCCACTGTGGCATCTGAATGGGGACACATAAGATCCACCCATTCAGATGGACATTTTCACCCCTTTGCACAGATCAGGGTCTGTATCTGCACATTTAAAAGCGCATCCCAAATTTACAATACAAACAAGATCCGCTTTTAAATATGCAGAAATTGTAGGGAATCGTATACGCCTGCTTTGAGTAGGCATGATGGGGTCTTCCTGACCGGGTCAGACTTTTTTTTGTGACAGCAGATTTATTAACCGCTGTTCTCACTTGCATTTCTGTTCCTCAAATGGGATAGAAATGTGTTTTTTGGGGTCACATTTTACAGGGGGCAGGCCCCTTAAAGGACTGTCACAGAAAAATACGCTGGGAGCCTGTAGGACATTGTCGGGAGAGCGCCTTCGACACAAACATATTCAAGGAGGCTGGCCAGCCGCCAGCATATCATTTGTGCCACAACTCAGCCCTGTGGAAACACGTGGTCACAGTTGAGAATAAGGTGTTGTGCTCCTTTCCAAAAAAATGGGTTATCTAAAAATAGCATATCCTCTGCTCTATTTTTAGATGCCTCATTTTTTGAGGATCTCTGCCTAAATCTCCGTTTTTAAAAATATTAAAATGGTCACAATATGAGAGTGACAGGAGAGTGAGTGGGGGTGATGGGTGAGATGTGCAGTGGTAGGCAAATAAGCAGAGGCAGAGCAGTGGATCAGAGGGAGAAGCAGTGGGCAAGAGAGCAGAGAGGAAGCAATGGGACAATGGGGCAGACATCAGAGAGGGAGCAGCGGGCCAAAAATTAGAGAGGGAGCAGAGGTACAGAAACTAGAGGTGAGCGTGGGCTCAGGGGGAGCAGTGGGCCAGAAAGCAGAGAGGGAGCGGTTGGCCGGAAAGAGGCAGTGAGCTGCAGATTGGGAAACAGGATGCGGGAAGAGTGCGATAGAATGGGAGTAAGGATTCAAGATGCAGAAGTAGCACGGAAGAATGACGCACTCTATACTGCAGGAGGAATTGGGGAGCGCAAGGTGCAAGTTGGGAGTATGATTTGGAGTGTGGCTGGGACGGGGCAGTGCAAATTGTGACTCGGTAGCGTGACAGAGCACATGAGTATGTGTATGACAGTGAGAGGTTTGAGAATGCAAGTTGTGTTGGGGAATTGGTGAGACGTGTGAGGTGTATTGGTGAGAGGTATGTTGGGGTTTGGAGAAAATAGAAGGGGAATATTTTCAGCATTACAAATGATAATATTAAATAGACGTGCACATTAAACCAAAAATATTGCCAAAACAAACACCGTTCTGCCAAGCCAGAGATATCCTTTTAAATTGATACAAAAGATAAAAAATAATAATGACACTGTAGCTCTTGTGGAACCTTGGACACTGTCTCTTTCCTGCAATGTGCCATCTTACACCCTCCAGTCAATAATAAATGTGCTGCAAAAATGCTACAATAAAGATTTGTGCTGCAAAATTTGCCATTTCATGCCGCAATAAACTGGAGGGTCTGAGTAAAGCACCTCAGTGATGCCACTGTATACACTGTGCCTGAAGAACACAGAGGCCAATGACAGACTTCTCCTATGAACACAGGCACCCCTGACCTTGGGCAATGTAGAGGATGGCCCGAGCGATCTTCAGCCGCTTCTCCCTGGCAGTGACTTCCAAACCATCCAGCAAGCGCATGGCGTGCGTCCGCTGTTCTGCGATCTCCAGCTCTGTCCATTTCTTGTTCGGCACTAGAAAAAGGTCCAAAGTTTACATGAACATAAATGGCAGAGCAAAACAGGAACATAAGCGAGGACACAGGTAAGAAGAGAGGACGAGTAATAAGGTGAGAATTAACAATAAGCAGAGGAGAAAGGTAAGAGGATGCCATAGGATAGAAATGGAATGCAGAGACTGGACTACAACTTCAGTAAGGAGACAAAGCGAAGGGATAAAAGCGTACAAAGGTCACAAAGCGAGAAGGAACGACTAGAGAAGAGAAGTGAAGTGACAACAGGATGCAAAGGCACCTCTGTACGGCTTGATAAGCTGCGCTAGCTTAACATCCTTTTTGTCCACTCAGTTGTTTATGGTAGATCATTGTAACTATTGTTACTTTAATTATGTTAAACAATGTATAGGTTGCTTACTTTGAAACTTCCAAAACAAAAAAAAAACATTCATTATTTATTAAAGAAGGCGGAGCAAACAATAGTGTGCACAGTGTGAAGGCATCATGAAGCAAGACACAGACAACAGACAAAGTGTAAACAAAAGAGATTAACTCAAATGTCAGGATGGTGGAAGGCCTAACTTGCCCTATGCTAAGGTGGAATTTCCCTACATGAACAAAACTAAGGAAAGTCTGAGTCAAAGAGTTCAACTTAATAGTTTGTGTCGAAAACCTATTCTTTCCCTCACAACTAGAACAAATAAATGAGCAGGGATGTCAAAGGAAGTAGTGTTTAACTTAAAGTTCTGAGCTTCTTCCAGCTCACAGCCTTCTCTCAGCTCCCCTTCCTCAAGCACAAGAAGGTTCCATGAAAAGGTGTCTTGAGGTTTACCTTTCTCCAGTTCAAGACAATATAGTTAGAACCAAGCCTGGGTTTTCCTTCCCCAAGTTTCAAATAACACAATCCCAAAGAATCCTGGGGTTCCCTTCCCCAAGGTTCAACCAATACAATTCAGACACGAGGGGGGGGGGTCTTGGGACTCCCATCTCAAGACATCACATGCAAATCTGCCAAGTTCCCTTCCCCAAGGCTTCAAGGTCTCACACAGGTTCCTTGGCACTTGCTCCTTTCTGTGCACCAAGTCACCTTTCTTTGGTTTCCTTAATTGGTTTTCTGATTTTAGGGTGTGCTCTTAGGCTCTTCCGATTTCTCTTTAGCCGCCTCATGTGTCTGTCATCATGGGTTACACACCCTTTTCCAAACGGTAGCCTTGCCACACTATATTAACTTTTTAAGGTTTGTCGTGGGGGTTCCTGCAGTCTTTAATATTCAGCTTCAAAATGTGGGTTTATTCCTTGTGCAACAATCATTTAGTATCATTCAATTGCAGTTCAGGATTTAATGCAATGTTTTGTGGCTTTAAATGTTGGGTTTATTTATTGTTCATTTGTAATGCGCCTATACACAAGTGTTTTGAGGCGCAACAAGGCAGGAGGGGGGGCAGGAAGGAGGAAAGTAGCGATCCCAATAGGCCTTGCAACATTCAGATTGTGCAAGTGCAGTAGCGATAAGTGCATGGAGGTGGGGAAGCGCAGGGGTTGGATGGAAGGGCCAATGGGAATGAAAGAGCCAGGGAGGCCAGGTGGACAGGGCCAAGTGCAAATTTAAGGTGCTGGAAGGCAACAGAGGTCAATGCCAACCAGCTAAGTGTAGGGCGGGGGGCATTAGGGCAAGTGCAGGATGAGCGTTGGGAGGGGAGGGAAAGGGGAGAAGTGCAGAGGTAGGCTGGGCAGGGGAGGGCCTGGTGCCCTATAAGAGTCTGGAGGAACCAGGCTACCAGTCGCAGGCAGAGGGCACATTAGCACAGGAGGGGGGGGCAAAATAAGAAAGGTCTTGAGGAGCTTCCGGAACGCAAGGAGATCCGGCTAAAGTCTGAGGGGGGCAGGGAGGTAATTCCAGAGGGAGGCACCTGTGGAAGAGAGATCTAACCCCCACTCTCTGTTTGGAAAAGCATCTTACAGGTAGATGAGTGAAGGGCTCTAGTGGGGGATGTATTTAGGGAGAGAGTGTTGGATATAGCGTGGTCCCATACTCCAGTAAGCCTTGTGGACGATACAGAGGGTCTGTGAAATTGACTCTCGCAGTAACCGTGAGCCAGTGGAGAGATTTAAGGGCTGGAGAGATGTAGTCCCAGGGCTTGAGGCAGAGAATAAATCTTGCAGTCCTATTCAAAATTAGTTGAAGGGGCGAAGGGAAGTGTTAGGCAGATTAAGGAAAAGGTTGTTGCAGTAGTCCAGCCGAGAGTGACCCAGAGCTCTGGAGACATCGAGTTTTGGGGCAAGTTGAGAAAAGGGAGAATGCCTTCTTGGCCATGCCCATGATGTGAGGAGAGAAGGAGAGGGAGCAGTCGAAGACAACGCCAAGGTGTTTTGCTTCACACAATGGTGTGTCAGAGCGACTCGCCTGCAGCCGCGAGTCTCGCTGCAGTGGTGCTGGCGGTGGCCATCCCATCATGGCGGCCGCATTGCTCCACTGACATCCCCAAGATGGCCACCGCTACGGAGCATCAGAGTGAACGTGACGCGGCCCACCAAAGGCATTCCGCCTACACTGCCTATAAGAATCATCGCCTCCGATAAGCTCTTGTGTTGCAACCGTTTCCTTGTTGCTATAACGCATGTTTTTCCCTCTGTCTTGTTATTCCTGCAAGCTGCTCTACACTGACCTTCCTGTTATTTCTGGTCTTCGTGTTTTCCTCCTTTGTTATTCATATATATATTTGTGCATCCATATATTTCCTCGGTGCTGCTTCCTTCTCTTCGTTTTGTCCTTGGTTCTGTGGAAGCCCAGTCCTGGCTTGTTGCCTCTTCATCTGCAACACCATCCTACCCTGCTGTTTTGGAAGTTTTGACGATGCTTCTACACTGCTGAGTTTTTCCCAGACCAGGATCTGTCCTTAGGTCCAGCCTCTCCCTCCCCCTGTTCTGTCAGTGCTCGGTATGACTGCGCGAAAGGACAGACCCTTTCTCTTCCCTGACCGGACCCAGAAAAGACTCCAGGTAAGGCGTGCATCCGACAGGGTGAAGGGAGGCCCACTCCCCCCCCCCCCCCAAGGAGGGTGGCCAGAGTGCGGGAGGGAATGGGGAGAAGGGGTCCCAATGAGAAGGATCTTGGTCTTACTGGCACTGGTTGTGTTCCTTAATTATTCAGATTCAAGATTTGGGTTCATGCATTCAACAGTCAAAGTTTACTGACTTGCTTCAATGTTACATTTCTCTTAAGTTCGGTATTCAATATGCATTGGCTTTATTTAAGCTTCCCTTTTAGCTCAGTATTCAAGATGTGTTGGCTTGCTCTTAATTCACTGCTCTCATTCAACAATAACAGCTCAGTTTACGAGCCTCACGGTTACAGTAACACCGGGTTTCTCGATCTCAAACTAACCGCCGCATTGCGCAGTCTGTTTCGATATCGCGCTGGCAACAAACTGGTCGACTTTCTCCAAGGGGGCCTTTCTCTACCCCTTAGCCACGCTCTCGCTCTTGCAGCACCATAGGAGAATGAGAAATGCATTTGATGGACTGAAGGACGATCCATCATCTGGTCCCCTTCCTTCGCCTTGCCTCTGCGCCATAGAGCTTTTGCTCCCACTTCACACTTGCCGGGACCCTCAGCTGCTTCAGTCCTCAGTGTGCTTCTCCAGCTCACAACGGCTCCCATCAGCGTCTCGCCTCTCACCCCTTACCTTCCTGTCCACACCACTTTTATACACCTGACTTGTGTAAAAGGGTTGCAGGTGAGAGTCCTTTCTCTTAATTGCCTGACCATAGTTAGGCTGATTAATAAGACATGCCTGATCTTGATAATGGTACTCCTCTGAAGCCCTCTTCCTCATCTCAGTACCAAGTGGTGTAGCTCCATTTTGGTGTACATCACTCCTAGTCGTCTCTTCCTCATCCAAGTATTGTCAAATGTCATAGGTGGAGAATTGAGGGGAGCTAGCTTATAGCAGCCCATAAAGGTTGGGGGAGGGTTAGGTTTGTCATCAGACTAAGGGGTGTACCATGTCTTGCCCAACCCATATTTATCCCTTTTTGCTCTTTTCCTGGTACATCTGAACTGACGGTGCCTTCTACTTTTTCCTTTATCAATGCCACATGGATAACAATATCCCATTACTGTCCTAGGAACCGAGGGTTCTTCTTGAAAGGAAGCTGGGTAATACTGTGTCACGTCCGAGTATATCGCATTCTCAATCACCAAAGATCCTCCGCCCAGGTGACCCTCCCTCGCTTTTCCATCCCCAGGGTCAGGATCCAAAAGCGATGGCCTTCACCAGCCACCTGCGCAGAAGATCCTAAGTGATTGGAACTGAGAATACACTCAGGTTTCTTACAACAGGGAAAGTCTAAGTGTGGAAACCTGTAAGGCGGGACGTTATTTTGCAATGCAGCTAAAGGAAGGGTTAAAGGTCTGCATACAAACGGTCTCATGTGAAGCTGCAGCAAAGGGAGGAGAGCTTTGTGTGGAAGGTCGTCACCTTTACCGGATTGTGAACATGGATAGAGAGTTTTACATGCAGCAAAAAAGAAGTGGTGGCGGTCTGTGCAGATGGATAGAACAGTCTCATGCAACTGTAAAGGGTGGCAGGTGAGGATGGGCTGTACCGCTGTACGCAAAGAACAACCTTATGTGACTGTACAGCTGCACGCTCCGGTTGCTAAGGAGTATCTATCACAACATTGCTTCCCATTTGCACAGATTCTTGGTAGTACTAGGTACGATGGAGGAGTTTTTTTTCTGCCAGTTACAGGGTGACTAGGGGGAAGAGAACGAGAAGGAGTATGCGAGAGTGTAAATGAATGACATGTTTGTGCAGGTGTAGGGAAAGGTTCTGTTTTTGTCCCATCAGCGTCTCGCCTCTCACCCCTTACCTTCCTGTCCACACCACTTTCATACACCTGACTTGTGTAAAAGGGTTGCAGGTGAGAGTCCTTTCTCTTAATTGCCTGACCATAGTTAGGCTGATTAATAAGACATGCCTGATCTTGATAATGGTACTCCTCTGAAGCCCTCTTCCTCATCTCAGTACCAAGTGGTGTAGCTCCATTTTGGTGTACATCACTCCTAGTCGTCTCTTCCTCATCCAAGTATTGTCAAATGTCATAGGTGGAGAATTGAGGGGAGCTAGCTTATAGCAGCCCATAAAGGTTGGGGGAGGGTTAGGTTTGTCATCAGACTAAGGGGTGTACCATGTCTTGCCCAACCCATATTTATCCCTTTTTGCTCTTTTCCTGGTACATCTGAACTGACGGTGCCTTCTACTTTTTCCTTTATCAATGCCACATGGATAACAATATCCCATTACTGTCCTAGGAACCGAGGGTTCTTCTTGAAAGGAAGCTGGGTAATACTGTGTCACGTCCGAGTATATCGCATTCTCAATCACCAAAGATCCTCCGCCCAGGTGACCCTCCCTCGCTTTTCCATCCCCAGGGTCAGGATCCAAAAGCGATGGCCTTCACCAGCCACCTGCGCAGAAGATCCTAAGTGATTGGAACTGAGAATACACTCAGGTTTCTTACAACAGGGAAAGTCTAAGTGTGGAAACCTGTAAGGCGGGACGTTATTTTGCAATGCAGCTAAAGGAAGGGTTAAAGGTCTGCATACAAACGGTCTCATGTGAAGCTGCAGCAAAGGGAGGAGAGCTTTGTGTGGAAGGTCGTCACCTTTACCGGATTGTGAACATGGATAGAGAGTTTTACATGCAGCAAAAAAGAAGTGGTGGCGGTCTGTGCAGATGGATAGAACAGTCTCATGCAACTGTAAAGGGTGGCAGGTGAGGATGGGCTGTACCGCTGTACGCAAAGAACAACCTTATGTGACTGTACAGCTGCACGCTCCGGTTGCTAAGGAGTATCTATCACAACATTGCTTCCCATTTGCACAGATTCTTGGTAGTACTAGGTACGATGGAGGAGTTTTTTTCTGCCAGTTACAGGGTGACTAGGGGGAAGAGAACGAGAAGGAGTATGCGAGAGTGTAAATGAATGACATGTTTGTGGAGGTGTAGGGAAAGGTTCTGTTTTTGTCAGCTGAGCACCCTAGGGGTTCTGTGGGTTGCCACTGTGGTAGAAATCCTGCAGGCCGGTATTATCGGAGACCTTCGAAAACACTTCGAGCTTTTAGTAGTCAGGACCCCATGGTAGTCTACAGAAGCTTTAGCCAGCTGTGTGTTTCTCTACATAGGGAGTCGAGTAAGAGGGAAGTTTCTACAACCTTCAGCAGCCATTGTAGTGTTGAGAAGACGACAAGCGGTCTAGGCACATAGATGGCACATGCAGTTGCAACTGCTGTAGGGATGTAAGACACTGCACTTACCGTGAACTTTAAAATCTTCTTCAAAGCATTTCCTGTTGAGAAGAAACTCTGGGCCTTCTGTGTAACTGTATAGCTCTGTCACAGAAAGTAAACAACATCAATCATTTATTTGGGTACTTGTAATGCAGGTGCATTTTGCATGGCATCTAGTAAGATCATCAGAAGTAGAGGGGGTTGTAAAAACTTGCATAAAGTGCCAGGTGTTAAAAGTATCAAAAACAGGATAACAAAGTTCTTTAAGGTGCCGGCAAAAGAATTATAGAGGTCAGCTCCTCGATGCAAATCTTCTGCTAATCCCCAGAGCACACCGAGATGCAACTAAAACACCATTGGCGTAGAAATAGCCACACAGAGAGGAAGAGCAGCACACAATTCAGAAACCAAGAACCTGCACATTGAAGGAGCCACAGCCAGCAGAGAATAACAGCAACCAGAGACCAGGAACCACAGCCAGCAGGAAACACAGCATCCAGAGGGCAAGAGCCACGACAAGCAAAGAGATCAACCCATCAAACAGGGAGCAGGAGCCACAGCCAGCAGAGAATAACAGCAACCAGAGACCAGGAACCACAGCCAGCAGGAAACAGAGCATCCAGAGGGCAAGAGCCACGACAAGCAAAGAGATCAACCCATCAAACAGGGAGCAGGAGCCACAGCTACCAGAGAAGAACAGCAGCCAGAGACCAGGAACTACATTCAAGAGGAAACACAGCATCCAAAGGCCAAGAGCCACAAGCAAAGAGACCAACCCAGCAGCGGAAGCCACAGCCAGCAGAGAATAACAGCAGCCAGACACCAGGAACCCCAGCCAGCAGGAAACAGCATCCAGAGGGCAAGAGCCATGACCAGCAAAGAGACCAACCCAGCAAGCAGGGAGCGGGAGCCACAGCCAGCAGAGAATAACAGCAACCAGAGACCAGGAACCACAGCCAGCAGGAAACAGAGCATCCAGAGGGCAAGAGCCACGACAAGCAAAGAGATCAACCCATCAAACAGGGAGCAGGAGCCACAGCTACCAGAGAAGAACAGCAGCCAGAGACCAGGAACTACATAAAAGAGGAAACAAGACATCCAGAGGCCAAGAGCCACGACAAGCAAAGAGACCAACCCAGCAAACAGGAAGCGGGAGCCACAGCCAACAGAAAACACAGCATCCAGAGACCAAGAGTCACGACAAGCAGAGAGATCAACCAAGCAAACCGGGAGCGGAAGCCACAGCCAGCAGAGAAGAACAGCAGCAAGAGGCCAGCGACCACAGCCAACAGAAAACATAGCATGCAGAGGCCAAGAGCCACAACAAGCAAAGAGATCAACCCAGCAAACAGGGGGCGGGAGCCAAAGCCAACAGGAAACACAGCATCCAAATGCCAAGAACCACATGCAAAGAGACCAACCCAACAACAGAAGCCACAGCTAGCAGAGAATAACAGCAGCCAGAGACCAGAAACTACATCCAAGAGGAAACGAGGCATCCAGAGGCCAAAAGCCACGAAAAGCAAAGAGACCAACCCAGCAAACAGGAAGCAGGAGCGACAGCCAACAGAAAACACAGCATACAGAGACCACGAGCCATGACAAGCAGAGATCAACCAAGCAAACCGGGAGCAGAAGCCAAAGCCAGCAGAGAACAGCAGCAGCCAGAGACCAGGAACCCCAGCCAGCAGGAAACAGCATCCAGAGGCCAAGAGCCACGACCAGCAAAGAGACCAATCCAGCAAACCTGGAGCAGGAGCCACAGCCAGCAGAGAATAGCAGCAGCCAGAGACCAGGAACCAAAGCCAACAGGAAACAGCATCCAGAGGCCAGAGCCACGACAAGCAAAGAGACCAACCCAGCACCCAGGGGAGCAGGAGCCACAGCCAGCAGAGAAAAACAGCACCAGAGCTCAAGAAACGCAGTCAACAGTAAACACTGCATCCACAGACTAAGTGCCACGACACTCAAAGAAACCAACCCAGCAAACAGGGAGCGTGAGCCACAGTCAGCAGAGAATAACAGCAGCCAGAGATCAAGAAACATAGCCAACAGGAAACACAGTATCCAGAGGCCAAGAGCCACAGCAAGCAAAGAGACCAACCCAGTAAACAGGGAGCAGGAGCCACAGCCAGCAGAGAATAACAGCGCCAGAGATCACAAACCACAGTCAACAGAAGTGATATAGGCTATCTAGATAAGAGGCACATATAATAAACTGTGCTGCTAAAAGAACATGTTGGTTAAAGCATATAGGAGTGGCTATAAAAAAAATCATTTTAACTCACAAAGGGTGATTTGCACCAGGTAGGGACACTTGAGTGCTTTGCTACACCCCCATCTCTACCCTGAAGATAATCCATACACAGGAAGAGGCAGAGTGCTTTTGTATGTCCCGAAGAACACAATTGGATGAAATTAGTGTTCGGTCTGTCAAAACTATATTGGAAGGATGGCTTTTGCTATGTAGGGATAAAGATACAAATGAATAGGTCTAAGGGATGGGGGGAGGAAATCGCCTTTGCACTGTATCGATTTGTTCCTTGAACTTAGGATGCATAGGAGAGCGCAAAGGTGATTTCCCCACCCCCCCCCCATACCTTAGAGCTATTCATTTGTATCTTTATCCCTACGTAGCCCTCCTGGACAGAATAGGTTCCTCACCAGGAGCCCTATTTATAAATCTGGCTTTTTCTATGTACATCTAGTAGGGAACATTTTAGAAAATAAGTTGGTTTTCCAGCATCCAGAGGCCAAGAGCCACGACAAGCAAAGAGACCAACCCAGCACACGGGGAGAAAGAGCCCCAGCCAGCATAGGATTACAGTGGGCAGAGATTTAGAACAACCATCAACAGAAAACACAGCGCCAACAGCCATGATAAGCAGAGACAAACTCAGCACTCATACCAGGAGGCAAAGCCAACAGAGAACAACACGGCATCTAGAGACCAATAGTTACGGCCATTATAACCCAACAATGTCCAGAGTCAAAGAGTCACGAGAAACAAAGCAAAAAGACCAACACAGCTTCTAGAGAGAAGAGCCACAGCCAGCAAAAAGACCAATACATCTTCCAGAGACCAGGGGACACAGTAAGAAGAGCGTGGCAAGGCTAACTACACACGTGACACAGTCCAATTTAGGGATTTCATTAATGATTTCTTCAAGAAAGGAGTTGGACCAAACACCTACAGGAAAACGTCTGTAAACAAGACGATCTTTCTAAAGCAAACTGTGTCGAGGATGGGACAACACATAGGGAGTGCCTCTCCAGATATCCCACACCTTTGTAATATAATGACCATATCATGAAGTTCTCTACCTCTTGGTACAAGTCCTTGTCCCTTTATGGGACGCCACAATATACAAAGCAATAGCCAACTTGATAGCCAACACAAAGTTCCAAATTAAAATCTGAACTAGTCCGTAGCCTGCTGGCTCCCCTACGCTGTAACAAAAATGTTGCTAAGGGTTGTAAACAAAAGAGTTCTAGTCATAAATGTTCCACCTTGACCCAATGTAACAGAAATGTTTGCCTGGGAAAGCTCTTCTGAGGCTTACTCAGTCTGTACCATTATTCTGTCTCCATGCTTTCGCCGTGCCTCTCAAGCCCTCTGCAAGGTTTTAAGCTTCTCAGGTTCCTCTGGCTGGGCATCCCCTCGGCTTCTGGTTTCCTAGATTTGTACTTTCCCACCAAGTTCCTTGTGGGCTGGTTGGGTTCCTCCCCAGCCTTCAATTCTTTCAGATGGGCCCCTTGCATTTATCATCACTCACTTCAGTGGGTCTCTACCAGACCTTGGGTTTCTCAGCATTCATTTCAGGTCTCCCCCAGACCATGGGTGCCTCAGCATTCACTTCAGGTCTCTCTCAGACCATGCGTGTCTCAGTATTCACTTCAGGTCTCCCCAAGACCATGGGTGCCTCAGCATTACCTTCAGGTCTCTCTCAGACCATGGGTGCCTCAGCATTCCCTTCAGGTCTCTCTCAGACCATGGGTGCCTCAGCATTCCCTTCAGGTCTCCCCCCAGACCATGCATGTCTCAGCATTGCCTTCAGGTCTCCCCCCAGACCATGCATGTCTCAGCATTGCCTTCAGGTCTCCTCCAGACCATGCGTGTCTCAGCATTGCCTTCAGGTCTCCCCAAGACCATGCGTGTCTCAGCATTGCCTTCAGGTCTCCCCAAGACCATGCGTGTCTCAGCATTGCCTTCAGGTCTCCCCAAGACCATGTGTGTCTCAGCATTCACTTCAGGTCTCTCCCGGACCATGGGTGTCTCAGCATTCACTTCAGGTCTCTCCCAGACCATGGGTGCCTCAGAATTCCCTTCAGGTCTCCCCCAAGACCATGCGTGCCTCAGCATTCACTTCAGGTATCTCCCCAGACCATGGGTGTCTCAGCATTCCCTTCAGGTCTCTCCCCAGACCATGGGTGTCTCCGCATTCCCTTCAGGTCTCCCCAGACCATGGGCGTCTCAGCATTCCCTGCAGGTCTCCCCCCCAGACTATGCGTGCCTCAGCGTTCACTTCAAGTCTCCCCCAAGACCATGGGTTTCTCAGCATTCACTTCAGTTCTCTCCTGGACCATGGGTTTCTCAGCATTCACTTCAGGTCTCCCCCAAGACCATGGGTGTCTCAGCATTCACTTCAGGTCTCTCCCAGACCTTGGATTTCTAAGCATTCAATTCACTTTCAACGTATTTCCCTACTCCTAATTCAGGGAACCAATATTACTTGATGAATGCGATTAAATTTAGTGAGAGGAAGCAAGCTTTGAAAGGCATCCTTGGCGTGAGGCATCTTCACGATATTGCCTCCAGCTCCGTCACTGACTCGGCAGGGGTATGCAATCTCTCCTTGCCGATACCTTGCATACTGAGGTAGGAGCGCATGCTTAGTAATCACTTCTCTGTCTGTTTTGCTTGGAGTAAGTCATCAGTGTCATTCTAACAAGTTTCGCAAACTACAAAGTATTGCACAGTCTTCAGCTGAGTGTTTGCCACTTTGTCCCTGGACGTTGTAATCTCTGGCAAAGCTTTGAGAATTCGGGTTACTCCAGGTCACTACTGCATCTTTGAGATGCAAGCCAGGGGCTCCCCACTCTCTGGCATGAGCATCAGGTCTTAGCCGAACCAACCCAGTGCCTAGTGGATTCCCCCACCTGTCAGAAATGGGAGCTCAGTCAACTCACAAGAGACCAAGAGCCACGGGGGTTATAAACTCTCAGTGCCCAGAGGCCAAAAGCTAGGACAAGCAAAGGAAAAGGACCAACACATTCCAGACACCAGGAACCCCAGCAAGCAAAATCAGCGACGCAGCACCTAGAGTCCAAGAGTAATTAAGAGCATAGAGCTCAACATCGTTATTTGAAAGGCCCTCAAACAGACTTCAGAAATTAAAATCAATAACTGTCTATGTATCCTACAGCCCCTCCTCCCGGCACTTACCTTGCACTTGCAACCAGCTGGCCCCATTATTTATCTTGTATTCTACTAACCCTGTAGTGCACTTTCCCTTCCCCTCCACCCTTGCACTTACGCGATCTGAATGACACCTGCCCTAGTAGGATCGTTGTCCGTCTCCCCTTGTTCCCCCCCTTGCCTCGTCGCGTCTTGAAACACTTGTGTATAGGCGCATTACAAATGACTTATCATATCATAACAGTAAGAATCTCTTCAATGAAAGAATCAAAAAATCTAGCTCCAACACCAGGGAACTATTCGCTATACTAAGGGAACTAGAATCCCCCATACCTCCTCCAGACAACATAATTAAGGACAAAGGATGGTGCACCAGCGTCCAAAACGCCCTAACGAATAAAATCAAAACTCTCCAAACTAAAATTGCACAAAAAAAAAAAAAAACTTCCACTAATGAAGTATCTCCCAGCTAGCATGCTAAAATAACCAACCCACCAGGCCCAAATCTCTTCAGGTTCATCAAAATATCGATCCCAGAAACAGAAAAAGTTATAGCCTCACTTAAACCATCCAACCGCAAAGGCGACAACTGCCCTCCCCAGATAATCAAGGATGCTGCCAGGGACCTAGCCCCCTTTATAACCAAACTGATCAACGCATCCTTCTCCTCCAACACCATACCAAGCCACCTCAAAGAATCCTAAGTCCTGCCTCTCCTCAAGAAGCAAACCCTTGACCCTGCTATTCCCACCAATTACAGGCCCATCACCACGGTGCCGTTCCTGTTAAAGATAATAGACAGAGTAGCATACCTGCAAATTCAGCAATATCTTGAAACTCACAAATTACTAGGTCCCCGCCAATCGGGTGTCAGACCACAGCACGGCACTGAGACAGCCCTAATTGATCTCAAGACCCAGATCAACGAGATTAACAACAAAGGGAACACCGCCATGCTACTCCTCCTCGACCTGTCGGCAGCGTTCGACCTGGTGAATCACGCAGTCCTGTGCGAACACCTGGCCTCAGCTGCCTACTTCTCAATAGAGGCCATAGCCTGGATCAAATCCTTTTTGGACAATCGAACAATGAGGGTCTGCTCCACTCTAGCCTCAGCAGACCCCATCAAAATAACCTGCGGGGTACCCCAGGGCTCCTGCGTCTCACCCACCCTCTACAACATCTTTACCAAGCCCTTATTTGACAAGGTGGATAGACTGGGTGTCTCTTATACTAATTACGCAGATGTCACCCAGATCCTCATACCCCTTTCAGGGACCTACGAGTCGGATAATGCCTTGGTAAACAAAATCTCTCTCATCATTCAGGCATGGATGGCCACACACGGCCTATGCCTGAATGATGAGAAAACCGAAAACCTTCTCCTCGGATCCAACACCAATCTAAAAAAAAAACTCAGCTTGAACTATAAGGCCTTCATCATTGATGGCAACACCATCACAGTAGCCAAAACAGTGAAAATGGTAGGCTTTCACCTAGATGCAACCATGTCACTAAAAAAACAAGTCAACTCACTAGCATCCTCCACCGCCTACACATGCAAGCTAATCAGGGCAAGCAGAGCCTTCCTCACCCAAGCTAGCTGCATCATCATCACCAATGCCCTAATACTCTCCAGACTTGACTATTATAACGTCATGTACCTAGGAGCCAACAAACTACAGACACTACAAAATAACGCACTCAGAACAGCCGTCAACCTACCATCCAAGGAACACATCTCCAACTGAAGCAGAGAACACAAATGGCTCAAAATCTCTGACCGCATCACTCTCAAAACGGCATCTCTCATTTTCAAATGCCTAAAGAATGCAGCTCCCCCATTTTGCAGCCAGAATAGCAATAAAACCTCCACCCGCCACCCCAGATCTATTAACTCTTACTGTCTGCAGGTACCAAAATTCAGACAAAAGAAAACCAGCGGCAATAGCTTCCCTGTCTTGGCAGCCCAACGCTGGAACGCCCTCCCACTTAACATTAGGACAGACCAATCCTACTACAGCTTCAGGCGAAACACCCTCACCTTGCTAAGGTCCAATGATCCCCATGACTAACCCTGCCCTCTCACATGCTCATGCCTTTGCTGAAACCTGATTTGACTATGTACAGCATTAAAATGTACATATGTAAATATGCAACCTCTACCGAACTGCTCTGCACAGCATCAAATATGTAAATATGTAAGCAAGTTATTAACTATGTGTATACATGTACCTTCCGCTTCTTACACATGTGTGCCTTTCCAGTAACTAAGTTTTTATGTAATCTTACTTTCCTGTTCTATGTTGCGCCCTGTTACCTCTGGGTTTTGCGCGCTATACTAAATAAATAAACAAATAAACAAACTTCAAAGCGAACTCCACAGTCCAAGAGCTGCTTTTATGGAAAACAAAACATATCACATACTCTCACAGAAGAAACATCACAATTACTGTAAAGCACAGAAACCAAGACGAAGCACAACTTCAGTGACAGAGGCGGCAAGAAAGAGCTCAGCAAGATTCAGAGGAATACACTCAAACTGTGCAAGATCAACACCACAAACAGAGGGAGTCAAAAACGAATGTACTCCAGTAGAAGACAGGATCAATAACTAAAGAAATAGGCAAAACAAGGGGGTTCTGGGAGTCTCTCTACCAGCACGAACACAGCCCATTGACCTGTTCTTTTGCATGTTAAGTGACTTTGGGCTTCACCCTAAGTTAGCAGAGGAATCCAGACGTGGACCCCTTGCTCCCTGTTCTCAGAGAGGCACAGCTCCACCTCAATGATGATGCCCAACACGGCTGAAACAGGTGTATGGGGTTGCTGTTGGTACTCTAGTTCAGAGGAGAATTGCCTAGCATTTCAGTGCTGGACTGCCCCCCTGGCCAGGACAAAGACGGATATGAAGGGATATTTCTCCTCTGTGAAAGGGACATTGAGCTAAAAACTTGGTTGAGACTCTCCCAGGGGCCATCCACCTAAGAACAGGTCAATGGGCTGTGTTTGTGCCGGTAGAGAGACTCCCAGAACACCCTTTGTTTTGCAACTAAAGAAATAGCTCTGCATGCAATAGGTCTTGAACCCCAGACACACATGTGTGAGCGATAATAACAGTGTGCAAGAGAAAGACAAAGCACACACCACAGCAAAATAGAACTAAACAGAAGAGAGCAATAGACAGATACATGAACCACCATGGACCATTTTCCAATAAGTAAAGACAACCAACATCCTCAAAGAAAGGAGGCTGCCGTCTCAGCATTTTACAAACGTTTAGAAACAGATTGTAGCGAGTACAGCAGCTCCACGTCCAACACTCTTAACACTGCGTGTTGTTAAGATATACCTCTTACTGCTGCGTTAATTGTGGCTTCAGAGGGCAGGCTCTGCCATACCATCCTGAGCCCTGGTAGGCACAAGTGAAGCGGGGGCATCAGTGAAGCATAGTTACATTGCAAGTGAGTCCTACACGGACAAAGTGTGATGAAAGTGGAGGTCAAAATCAAAAATGAAAGGGACTCACTGCGAGTCATAGTTTAGGATGTTTGCCTAAACTAAGTAACTAAACCCAGAACCACCTCCCAAGGGTTGGAAAAAGGCCCATGGAAAGAAACCAGTAGAGACAGATGGCGTTCAAAGAAGGAGGTTCAGACAGAACGTCAAAGAAGCAGATATCTGAGATCGAGGCTGGTATGAAAAAGGGGAATGTCCCAGAAAAAAAACACAAAAGGATGACAGCCTGACTTAACCCCTGATGAAAACAGGCCATGACAAGAGGTCCAAGGAGAGACAACCCACAAGCCTCCAACACAAGTTGGGTGCTCATTGGGGCTTAGTGCACGAACACTGGCCCAGTATCCGAAGAAAACATGAAGAGCGGGGTTCACTACAGTGCCCAAAAACATCAAGGAGAGTGCACCGGCTTCCCAGCTTGCATGCTCAGAGTCGCTCCCAAATGGCGCTGGACATAATTAAAAACCATCAATCATCACCTGGAGATCTTACAGAAAGGGACAGGCTAAAATGGACTTGAATTATTATCCTACCTGATAGCTCTGCGCCCCATTTATCAGTATCTGCATACTCAAACTCCAAGTCAGGGGACTCGGAGAAACCCTGCAGAAAAGAAAAAACATAGGAGATAAAGCAAGACAATTCAGGTAATCAATAAGTATGCTATCATTTGGGGAAATGCAGTCTCGAACAGCAGGTGAGAAAAAGCCTGCAAAGAAAAAAGGAAACTCCGACATTAGAAGCTGCCAAGTGCTTGTGCCTGTGACCCTGCAGAGGGAAACTAAAGTCCATCTGCTTGCCTGATGCAAACTCCCACCTGCCAGTCAATGGCACTGCCATCCTAGGACTCTGTCAGGTGTGCTGCTTTGGCACTCACCCGTCAGTAAGTTCCAATGTGTCCCCTCTTAACTGCACTATGTCCCTCGCATGACGACAGTGCATTGCTCACCTCTTACCAGTTAGTAGGTGGAAGTGCACCTCCTCTTACCCAATCAAAACCCTTTCCTCTCTCACCTGGCAGTAGCACACTGGCACTGATTCTGCTCCCACCTGTCCATACATCACTACTCTGCCTACAAGTGGCACTGATTCTGCTCTCACCTGTCCATACATCACTACTCTGCCTATAAGTGGCACTGATTCTGCTCTCACCTGTCCATACATCACTACTCTGCCTACAAGTGGCACTGATTCTGCTCTCACCTGTCCATACATCACTACTCTGCCTACAAGTGGCACTGATTCTGCTCTCACCTGTCCATACATCACTACTCTGCCTATAGGTGGCACTGATTCTGCTCTCACCTGTCCATACATCACTACTCTGCCTATAGGTGGCACTGATTCTGCTCTCACCTGTCCATACATCACTACTCTGCCTATAAGTGGCACTGATTCTGCTCTCACCTGTCCATACATCACTACTCTGCCTACAAGTGGCACTGATTCTGCTCTCACCTGTCCATACATCACTACTCTGCCTATAAATGGCACTGATTCTGCTCTCACCTGTCCATACATCACTACTCTCCCTATAAGTGGCACTGATTCTGCTCTCACCTGTCCATACATCACTACTCTCGCCTTATAAAGTTGCACCGATTCTGCTCTCACCTGTCCATACATCACTACTCTCCCTCTCACCCTATAAGTGGCACTGATTATGCTCTCTCCTGCCCATACATCGCTACTCTCCCTCTCACCAAGTGGCACTGATTATGCTCTCATCTGTCAGTGTTCCCCTGCTCTCCCTCTCAACCCGTCAGTAACTGTTCCCCTTCAAAGAGGCACTCCTCCCAGTCTCCCCCAATCACCCGGTCAGTGGCACAGATCCGCCATCAGTGTGTAAGTGCTCCCCCTCACTGTGTCGAAAAGTGGTGCTGCGCCCACACCCAGTCAGTAGGTAGTGGTGCTCCCCGTCAGTAAGCGGCACTGTTCTCCCGCTAAACCCGTCAATAAGCACAACTGCTTCCATCTCACCCTGAGACAAGCTTCGCCTCACAAGGTCAGTAATAGGTGATGTTCTCCTCTCAACCTGCCAATGGCACTACTTCTGCTCTGACCCGGTCAGTGGCAAAGCTCCCCATCTCTCGTCAGTCAATAGCACAGCTCTCCCCGCTAACCCAGTCGGTTGCATGCTTTTGCTCTTACAAGTGAGAATATGCGGTAATGATCTCCTCACTCTGTCAGTGAGCGACATTGCTCCTGATGTGCACTGCTCCCACCACCCCCCATCAGTAAGCAGCACTGCTTCTGCTCTCACCTGTCAGTATGAGGCACTGCTCTCTAACTCTCTTACCCAGTCAGTGACACTGCTCCATCCTCACCCTGTCACTAAATGGCACTGTTCTTTCTGATCGAGTCTATGGCACTGCTTCTGCTCTGACCAGTTCAGAGTCTGTCCTTCCCATTTCTCAGTCACTAGCACAGCTCTCCCGCTCACCCAGTCGGTGGCACTAAGTCTACTCTCACCTGTCAGTATGTGACACTGCTCTCCCCCTCCAGCTGTCAGCAGTACAGCTTCTGCTCTCACCTGTATTAGTATCTGGCATTGCTCTCTGCCTCACCCTGTCAGTGTGACTGCATCTGCTCTTCCTTGTGTCAGTATGTGGCACCACTCTACCTGTCAACGGCATTACTTGTGCTCTCACCTGCCAGCCTCCTCCTTCCCTGCCTCCTCTGTTAAATCCCACAGTTGCTGAGATTGGTGACAAGGGCCCTTATGTGTCTTCCTGGGCCCAGGCCTCCCACACCCAATCACCAACAGCCTCCACCCATCCCAGTGCTTTGCCTTGGCACCCACTGGCCTATGCCACCACAGGCCTGCACTTACCCATCTATTGGCAGCTGACCACTCCATCTAGGCATTTACAGCTGCCCACTCCCTAACACGTCCTTTGCTATACTAGCACTCACCCCCCACTCACTCATCCCTTCTCTCTGCACTTGCATGTTCTGAACGCTCACAAGGCCTAGTAGGTCCGCCTCGATCTTTCATCGTTGTATTTGCTCTTTTCCTTGTCCCCTCATGTGGCCATGTGGGCGCTTTGAAACAATTTACTTGATGTATAAGCACGTTACAAATGCACAATAAATCGAATAAATACATCCTCATCAAACGACTCTGACACCCTCGGCATCACTGACCAGGCACTGGATTGGCTAACCTCTTTCCTCACTAACTGCCCCCCTCCCAGCTGCAGTTGGGCCCTTTCTCATCCACCACCAGACTCTCTACCTGTGGCATCCCCAAGGCTCTATCCTATCGCCATGGCTCTTAAATATCTATCTCGCTCCTCTTGCTCACCCGATTTCCTCCTTATCTCCTCATTTTCAGTGTTATGCTGATGACTCACAGCTTTCCTTAAAACTTCCTTCTACTACCTCCTCTTCCTCCTCTCATCCCAATCTGTCCGTCCACCATTCAAGCATGGTGTGCATCCAACAATCTTTGTCTTAACGCCAGTAAGACTGAGATCCTTCTCATTGGGACACCTACCCCCTCTTTTTCTCTGACCCCCTGGCCGCCCTCTTTGGGCCTTCACCATCCTGTGAGGACAAAAACCGCGGGGTCCTCTTCGATTTCGCTCTCTCCTTCACCCCTCACATCAGGGAACTAACAAAGAAGTCCCACTTCCAGCTCCTGCTCACAGGCATTCTTCCTTTCCTCACCTTCCACAGAAGCTCAATGTCTCCAGAGCTCTGGTCCTCTCCAGGTTGGACTACAGCAACAGCCTCTTTCTCAATCGTCCTCTTTCCTCTCTAAGCCCCCTCCAACTACTCCAGAATAGGGCTGCAAGACTTATCCTTGGCCTCAAGCCCAGGGATCGTATCTCTCCAGGCCTAAAATCTCTCCATTGGCTCCAAGTGGGTGCAAGGATCAAATTCAAGACCCTCTGCATCACCCACAAGGCCTTCTGGGGCCTGGGACTATGCTATTGCCAACTTTACCTCCCTAAATACTTCCCTGCTAGAGCCCTACGCTCCTCTAATCCTAACTCTCTTGACAGTCAAAGGCTTCTCCAAACAGAGAGTGGGGGGGCAAGTCTCTCCTCAGCTGGTGTATCCCTTTGGAACAGCCTACCTGCCCCTCTCAGACTTGAGCCGGACCTCCTGAAGTTCTGAAAACTGCTCAAAATTCTGCCTTTCTCTACTGCTTTCCCTTCCCTGTTAATCACCCCACTGCTGCTGTGACCGGTGGCCTGATCCTCCTGAGTCTCACATGATTCCATGCTCTTCTTCCCAGTCAATATGAGAACCCCCCCCCCCCCCACTGCACTGCCCTGGCCTGGCGGCTCAGCACTGTTCGGACCAGGAGGATCCAGGGTCTGACCCACCTGCTATGACAGCAGGTAAGCATGCACCAACATGTGTTAACACCCTCTGTCCCCTCAGGCCATCCCACACTCTCTAGTCCCCCCTTGCTGTTCCCTTGTGCCCAGCAGTCCTTCCTGCACACAGGAGTCTGTCCTGATACATTCTGGTTTCACCATCACCGTGTTGTGGCTAATGCTGGATTTTACTTTTATGGACTTCGATTCACGATGAGTCACCCTTTCTCAACTCTCATGCTGGACTTCCTTTGCATCTTGTACTCATTGTGGCCCCGAATCATTCTGTTCCATCGTCATCTTGTATCCTGGCTTGCAACATTATGTGTTACTATTGACTTCTGCAATTGTATTCGCTCTCCTCTCTTGCTTCTCCGCTCTTTTTGACTGCTTGCTCTCTGTTCTCTCCTCCCCTCCCCTCTCCCTTTTCCCATCTCCTCCCCTTACTTTCTTCTATGCGCTTACTCTATCAGAATTGTCCCTCGACCTACTATGATAACCTTGTCTGTCTCCTCCCTTCTCCCCTTACTTGTTTATTCCCCCTAACCCTGCCAACACTATCTGAAATGTCATCAGGCCTAGTACGATAGTCGTTTGTTTTGTTCCTCCCCTCACTTTCTGCACCCCTCTCCCTCACCTTTTGTTTTCCTCCGGCTCTACCAGAAACGTTGTCAGGCCTAGTACGGTAGTCGCCTGTCTGTTTCCATTTCCTTCCCACTCTCCCCCTCCCTTATCTATGTCTTAGCACTTGCACTATCTGAAATGTCGTAAGGCCGAGAACGATGGTTAATTTCACATCTTTACTGTTCATGGCCTGTAAGAAGGTCGTTGTATTTTCCCTTGTTCCCTTCCTTGCCTTGGAGCGCTTTGAAACACATTGTGTATAGGCGCTATATAAAGAAACTATCCTATCAGCACTTAGCCTGAGATTTCCTTCCTGGCACCCCTCAGCACTTCCCTACCAGGCCCTCCACCAGCACTTGTGTACTCCTCTGCCCCCACCTCCATCACGTCTGAATGCCACAATGTTTAGTAGAACCACAACTGTATATTTACTGGTTTCTGCCATGGTTATTATTTCCCCTGCTCCCTTCCCATTTAGCCTTGTGGCGCTTTGAAACACAATTCTGTTGTATAGGCGCCTAATAAATGCTCAATAAAATAATACAAAATAGATATATATTGTCCTGCTGTCCGCGCATCCCGTCAGTGGCACTGCTTCTGCTTTTACCTGTCTGCATGTGGGACTGCTTTTCCCCTTACCCTGTATGCGTCACTGCTTCTCCTCTCACTTTTGTCAGCATGTTGCACTGCTCTTACCCTGCAAGTAGCACTACTGCTGCTCTCACCAGCCAGTATGTGGTACAGATCTCCCCCTTGTCATGTCAGTGTCACTGCTTCTGCTCTTTGCCGTCAGTGGCACTGCATTCCCCCACCCCGTGGCACTGCTTCTGCTCTCACCCGTCAGTGGCATCGCACTCCTCCTTACCCTGGCAGTGGCGCTGTTTCTGCTCTCACCTGTCAGTATGTGGCACTGCTCTCCCAGTCAGCGGCACAGCTTCTGTTCACACCTGTCAATATGTGACACCACTCTCCCAGTCAGCGGCACTGCTTCCGACAGAATGTAGCACTGCTTGTCAGTATGTGGCACTGCTTCTTTCAGCATGTGACACTGCTTCTGCACACACCTGTCAGCGTGTGGCACTGCTTCTGTCAGTATGTGGCACTGCTTCTGCTCACACCGTCAGTATGTGGCAATGCTCTCCCAGTTAGTAGCACTGCTTCTGTCAGTATGTGGCACTGCTTCTGCTCACACCGTCAGTATGTGGCAATGCTCTCCCAGTTAGTAGCACTGCTTCTGTCAGTATGTGGCACTGCTTCTGCACACACCGTCAGTATGTGGCAATGCTCTCCCAGTTAGTAGCACTGCTTCTGTCAGTATGTGGCAATTCTTCTGCACACCTGTCAGCATGTGGCACTGCATCTGCTCATATCGTCAGTTAAGTGGCAATGCCCTCCCAGTTAGTAGCACTGCTTCTGTCAGTATGTGGCACTGCTTCTACTCACACCTGTCAGTATGTGGCACTGCTTCTGTCAGTCAGTGGCACTGCTTCTGCTCACTCCCGTCAGTATGCGTCAATGCTCTCCCAGTCAGTAGCAATGCTTCTGATCACACCTGTCAATATGTGGCACTGCTTCTGATCACACTTGTCAGTATGTGGCACTGGTCTCCCAGTCAGTGGCACTGCTCATTAGTACGTGGCACTGCTCCTGATCACACCTGGCAGTCTGTGGCACTGCTTATACTCACTCCTGTC